>NC_045969.1:57302522-57611796 GCF_010909765.2 Amblyraja radiata
AGTCTCATTTCTTCCAAATGTGCTGTGTCCAACATATTACTAATCCACATTTTAACTGTTGGTGTATTAGCATTTTTCCAGAATTTAAGTATAAGTTTTTTTGCTATTATTAACCCATAATTAAAGAATGAATTTTGGGGTTTATTTAATTTATTCCCATCTCCCCTTACTCCAAATATAATCATTTCAGTATTCGGTTCTATTTTTTATCTTAAATAGCTTTGTGAATATATCAAATATCACACCAAAATTTATGAAGTTTTGTACAAGAAACAAATGAGTGTGTAATATTGGCATTTTGGGAAAGACATTTATCACAAATGGGAGAGATATTTGGATAACATTTATTCAACCTAGTTTTTGAATAATATAATCTATGTAACATTTTAAATTGAATTAAATTGTGTCTAGCGTTAATCGAACATTTATGTATATGCATCAAATACTTTTCCCATGTTTCTTTTGAGATTTTTGTCATTAATTATTTTTCCCAGTCTTCTCTAATTGCCTCTGTTGATGGTAATTCTCTGTTTAAAATACTGTTATATAGGTATGATATTAATTTTTGTGACTCCGCCTTGATGTTCATTGCTTCTTCCAATGGATCTAAAATTATACTTTGAAATCTTGGTATATATTTCTTCATAAAATCACATACCTGTAAATATTTAAAATATTGGTTATTATTCAAATTAAATTTTGATTTTAGTTGTTGAAATGATAATAAATTTCCCATTTCATACAAGTCACCTACCTTTTTAATTCCCACTCTTTCCCATTGTCTATATGTTTTATCCATACCAGATGGTTTAAATACTGGGTTATTCACTATTGGTGTTAGCACTGATAAGTTTCTTAATTTTAAAGTTAATTTTATTTGTTTCCAGATTCGTATTATATTATGTATAATTGGATTCTTCTTATATAATATATTGTTCAGTTTTATTGGGGAGAAGAGGATCGCTCCTAAATCATAAGGAGAGCAATCCTCTTTCTCCATTCTCCTCCATTCCAACTGTTGAGCAGAACTATCCAACCAGTAAATTATATTCTTAATATGCACTGCCCAATAATAATATAAAAAATTAGGCAGTGCAAGTCCCCCTACCTCTTTGGTTTGCACAAGTGGTTTCTTTTAATTCTGTGTGCTTTATAATCCCAAATAAAATTGGTAATATTCGAGTCTAATTTAAAAAAAAAATGTTTTGGTATATATATTGGTATAGATTGGAATAAATATATTATTTGTGGTAAAATTATCATTTTTATAGCATTATTCTGCCAATTAATGATAGTGGAGAAGTTCTCCAAAATGTAATCAGAGCATTCATTATTTAATAATGGTATAAAATCAGTGTTAAATAATGATTTATATCTTCTAGTAACTTGAATACCCAAATACTTAATTTTTTCCGTTGCAATTTTAAATGGAAATTTTAATAGGCGATTCGCTTTCTGGGGTTTTAGTGACATAATTTCATTTTTATTCCAGTTTATTCTATAACCAGAAAAAGAGCCAAATTGGTATAGATTGGAATAAATATATTATTTGTGGTAAAATTATCATTTTTATAGCATTTATTCTGCTAATTAATGATAGTGGGAGCGTTCTCCAAAATTTAATCAGAGCATTCAATTTATTTAATAATGGTATAAAATTAGCGTTAAATAATGATTTATATCTTCTAGTAACTTGAATACCCAAATACTTAAATTTTTCCGTTGCAATTTTAAATGGAAATTTTAATAGGCGATTCGCTTTCTGGGGTTTTAGTGACATAATTTCACTTTTATTCCAGTTTATTCTATAACCAGAAAAAGAGTCAAATTCCTCTATTAAATTTAATAAATTCCGGATACTCGTTTGTGAATTTGTAATATATAAAAGTATATCATCCGCATATAGTGAAATTTTATTACTGGAGTCATTAGTATTATATCCCTGAATATTCGGATGCCTTCTTATCCTTTCAGCAAGCGGCAAATAGCAGGGGTGATAAAACATAACCCTGCCTATTGAAATTTTGGAGATAACATATTATTAGTTAATATTCTTGCCATTGGTTTATCATATAGTAATTTTACCCATCTAATAAAATCAATTTATGTTCTACAGATTCTCAATAAACTGCTTACCGCTTGGGTTGTCACACCTATTTCTTGTATGTATTCAGTGCTGGAATAGTACCAAAAAGCAGTACTTTGCTTCTTCAGGAGATGGGAAGCGTTTGTTTAATGCTCATGTTACATTTAAAATGGTAGATTCTGAGCTATTGCAGTTCATTTTAAATGGTCTTTGACAATATTGAGTTATAGGGTCATTAACTGTGCCAATGTGCTTTCCATCAGACTTACTGCAGCAAACTAGGTCCACTTTGTTGGGTTCACCTCGGATATCGAGTTAGTAAAGGATATCTTCAACACAAGTTTTCCCAGGACAAGTACAATGCAGTATGGGAGGTTGACATTGTGTTAACACTATTTTAACCAGGGGGTTCCAGCTACATGCTTAGCTTTGATCGGACCTCATTAGGTAGTTATCCTCCTGGCGCTGGTTTAGCGCAACAGGTCACTCGCTACATTATTGTGACAGGAGAGGATGATTACATCTGCAAATATATGCATAGTATTTTATGTTATAATTTATTTAAGCAGAGCAGTAGGGGTATCAGGTCTCAAAATAGTTCAAGGCATACCCAGGGACCTTTCGTTATGTGAGGGCACACATATACAACAATACGTTAAGGTCACCAAGAGCCTTCGAGACTCGGAGCTAACTATGATAGTTAGTTACAAAAAACGTTATAAGAACGTATCTGCTCAGATCTTGCCTGGTGTTAAAATGGAGTTGAGTTATGCAGGAGTTGATACTGATCCGGATCTCACTCCACCAGGGCTGCTATAACAGCAGTAGCAAGGGTTAATTACGTTCTGCTGGACCACATCCTAACGGCTGTAGCATGGTCAAACAAACAAATTTTCAAACATTTTATAATAACCCATTGCCAGACCAGGGGTATTTCTCAACTTTATTTTACGTTCTGTTATAGGTTCCATCCGGATGAGAGATGTGACTATTGTTATTACTTATTTAACAGCATCAGCATGTTTAAATCTATGTCATGACTGTATGCATTATGAATGTTTTCCCTCATTTGTCAATGGGGCAGTTGTGGTTGTTTCTCACGGCATGAAATCACAGAGCTTTGAAAACTTCACGTAGTCACTCACGTGACTCCGAAGTAAAATAGTAAGATTAATCGAGAACTTACTAGTTTGAAGTTTGATCTTTATTTTATGAGGAGTTACGATGAGGGACCCTCGTAAAAGTCATCTGGTAGTTCTAGTCTTTTTTCATCTTACTATTATACTTCAGTCACTATTATCTGTGATTTCACACCGCTGCTTTGAAGATTGACGCACGTGCGGCTGTACGGGGTTCTTCACGTAGTCCCTCATCGTAACTCCTCATAAAATAAAGATCAAACTTCAAACTGGTAAGTTCTCATTTAATCTTACTATTTTAAGTCAATTTATGCCTTACCTTCACCAAAATACTATCTTGGAAACTTTCCAATCAGGTTTCAGGGCCCACCACAGCACAAGAGTCTGCCTTGTTGAAGGTACATAATGACCTACTTCTCACCGTTGACTCCCGCGACTGTGCAACCCTGCTCCTTCTCGACCTCAGCGCAGCATTTGACACTGTCGACCACACCATCCTAATTGATCGTCTGCGGTACGGGGTTGGTATTGATGGCACTGCCCTGAGATGGTTCATCTCCTACCTCAAAGGTAGGAGTTTCTCTACTAACATAGACAACTCTTTCTCCTCCACAGCTAACCTCTGCTGCAGGGTTCCACAAGGTTCCATCCTTGGCCCCATTCTCTTCTCCCTGTATGTGCTCCCCTTAGGCCAAGTCATTCAAAGGCACGGCATGTCCTTCCATTGCTGCACAGATGGTACACAACTCTATCTCCCCCTGAAGCCCAAAAACCAATCTAATCTGCTTAACTTTATCCGCTGCCTCGAGGATATAAAGTGTTAGATGGCCCAGAACTTCCTCCAACTAAATGAGAGTAAGTCTGACTCAATCAAAACGATAGCAGGCAGCATTGGAAGCCTTACCCCATTACTCAAATCTCACGTCAAAAACCTTGGCGTGATATTTGACTCAGCATTGAAATTTGTCAAACAAGGCAATGCCGTAGTAAAAGCTAGCTTTTTCCAGCTTCGGACGATAGCTAAAATAAAACTATTCCTCCAGTTTGATGACCTCGAAAAGATCATCCACACATTTATCTCCTTCCACCTCGACTATTGCAACTCCCTTTACACTGGCATCAGCCAATCTTCCCTGCCCCGCCTGCAACTGGTCCAAAACGCCGCAGCGAGACTCCTGACGGGCACCCGAAAAAGGGACCACATCACCCCGATCCTGGCCTCTCTCCACTGGCTCCCTGTGCAGTTCCGAATAAATTTCAAGATCCTTTATGTTTACAAAGCCCTTAACGGGCTTGCCCCAACCTACATCAAAAGTCTGCTTACCCACCACACCACCTCCAGGTCCCTCAGGTCGGCCGACTTGGGGTTACTGACCATCCCGCGGTCTAGGCATTAGCTCAGGGGTGACCGCCCCTTTGCGGTTGCAGCTCCTAGACTGTGGAACAGCATCCCTCTTCCCATCAGAACTGCCCCCTCCATCGACTATTTTAAGTCGAGACTAAAAACTCATCTTTACTCTCAAGCCTTTCTTGACGTCCTCTGAAGGAGAGCTATATGTATGTATTTATGTATGTACTTTGTGAACCAATGTTGTATAACGTTAGTACCTCCACCAATGTAAAGCACTTTGGTCAACGAGAGTTGTTTTTTAAATGTTCTATAGAAATAAAAGTGACTTGAGTGACCTGTGAATGCAGACAAGTGCAAGTTTGGCATCTCTGAGATGGATTTCATGGGACACAGACTCACAAGTGAAGGGCTGAACCCAGCCAAAGCTAAAGTGAAAGCTGTTGCAGATGCACGTGAACCTCAGAATGCAACCGAGAGGGCTGGTCAATTATTGTGCAAAATCTATTCCAAATGTTGCTACTCTGGCAGATCCACTGAGACCAGAAAAGACGTACCATTCCAGTTTGGTAGTGAACAGAGACAGGCATTCAAATCACTGAAACAGAGTCTAATGAGTGCAGAAACCCTTGGATATTATGATCCAGCTGCACCATCAAAATTCATAGCAGATGCTAGTCCAGTCGGCTTAGGAACAGTGCTGGTACAGTCACATGCAGATGGACCCAGATTCATAGCATATGCCAGTCGATCGTTAACCAGCGTGGGGAGAAGGTATTCTCAAACAGAGAAAGGGGCACTGGGACTAGTGTGGGCCTGTGAAAGGTTCCATGCAACTTGTACGCCATTGAATTCAAATTTGTTACAGATCACAAGCCGCTGGAAGTGATCTATTCGACAAGGTCTACGTAATGTGCCAGAATAGAACGTTGGGTGCTGAGATTCCAACAGTACAAGTACAAGGTAGTCCACATTGCTGGGAAAGCAAACATCACAGACCCGCTGTTGTGACTGTTGAAGGATGAACAGCTGAGAGCAACATCCATGCTAGAGATGGAAGCAGAGAACTTTGTGCGATTCAGTCAACGCTAGGAGCCGTGACAACAAAGGAAGTTGAAAGGGAATCAGAACATGGTCCTGAACTCTAGAAAAGATGTCAGAGAGTGTTTTCACAGTGGGCAATGGGATCAATGCCCTTACAAAGCATATGTTCCCATAATAAGATGAATTTTGTGTAATTGGCCAGTGTGTGCTGAAAGGTAGCAGATTGGTAATCCCACAGGCACTACGACCAAGGATCATGTCATTAGCTCATGAAGGACATATAGGCATAATCGGTACTAAACAGAATTTGCGGAGCACAGTGTGGTGGCCTGGTTGTGAGAAAGATGCCGGAAAATTTGGCAAGATCTGTCACAGATGCCAAATCACAAGCAGGAGCAACCCACCAGAACCAATTAGAAGTACAAAGTTGCCAACAGGACCATGGGTTGACGTAGCTGTTGACTTTCTTGGACCACTTCCAACGTGAATTAATTATGGTCGTGGTAGACTACTATAGTAGGTACTATGAGTATGCAGTGATGAAGTCAACTACAGCAGAAAAGACTGCACGGGCATTAGCAGAGAACTTCGCCAGACACGGGTTGCCTGTTACATTGTCCTCTGACAATGGGCCACAGTTTGTTTCCGAGACGTTTGCTGAGTACATGAGAATCACAGGCATCCATCATCACAAGGTGACTCCTAAATGGCCATAAGCTAACAGAGAAGTAGAGAGACAAAACCAGCTCATAGAGAAGAGGATACGAATCGCCCATGCCGAATGGAAAAACTGGAGGGAGGCATTGCTAGCATACGTAGCTGTATATCGGGCAATCACTCACTCAACGACAGGGAAAAGTCCAACAGAAGCTTTGTTTGGAAGGAAAATTTGCACCAAAAGTGCAAGAGATGACGGAAGACCAGGAGCTGAGAGACTGATGCCGAAAAGAAAGGTGCGGCAAAATGGTATCCCGACTTGAAACGAGGAGCCAGGCACTCTGAAATAATTCCTGGGATGATGTGCTTGTGAGGTGAGATGATGGTGGTAAGATAGACACCATTGCCAGCCATACAATGTTGTATCGAGGAGCGGCAACATGGTGACAGTCAAGTCTCCAGAAGGTGTTATATACAAGAGAAATGTATCGAGCGTCAAAAAGTACATGTCCAGAGACACTCAAAGCACGGGAGCCCAAAATCCACCAAAATCCATCGGTTGATTGCTTTTACCACATTAATTGTCAGAAGATCTATTTTATTTAAATGGAAAGACTCCAACCCTCCGACCACACTCCATTGGTACTCTGAAACGATATCATGTTTAAATTTAGAAAAATCAGGAGTGACATTGTTGAACCCTTGGTTAAATTTGATAAGACTTGGGGAAAATCTATTCAACACTTTCACACGATATAAATTGCTCCCTCGCTAACCGTTATAAAAACTATTTTACCTTTATATGGTGGAACGGACTTGACGACAAACAGACTTAAATTGTTGATATTCTCAGCTCAGATTCTGTTTTGCTTTTTTTTTCTTTAGTTTAGTTTTTTCCCTTCTTTTTTTTTTTTTTTACATATAAGTTTTCTTTTAAACATTTAACTATATTTACATAGAGACCAGGATGTCTATATTCAATGTGTATTTTGACACTGGACTCGTATTTAGGTTATACCTGTTATTAATGTAATCCTGATCCCTATGTATCAATATCATTGTTATGTTTATCATCATTCTTTTTGCTTTGGGTTTTTTTTGTTTTGTTTTTGTTTTTTGGAAAAGGAAACTAATAAAATGTTTTTAAAAGAAAAGAACTACTGATTCAGAGGGGCCAGACGACATCCCAGAGGTGGGGACCAGTGTTCCTGAGACAACCAGCATTTCCATGGTGGGGACCAGAGTTCCAGAGGCAGCACGCTGCGACGCAGGTGGTGAGCAGAGAAGGCGTCTTGGTGACAACACTTTGGCAGGTTCAACAGGCTCTGAAGCTCCTGCGCCATCTGGTAGACCAAAACGTGAAAGGAGAGTCCCCAAGCGATACGACGATTTTGTATTATAGGTTATAGTTTTGCTTAGTGACTATACAGATGAATATGACATTTGTTTAGAGGCAAAGGAAGCCTACAGGTTATTAATTGTATTAAGGGAAAAAATTAATTTGTTTGTATTTGTACAAGTATAATTAGTACTAGACTAAGTGGGACCCGTTGGGTCTCAATCTCACAGGGGAGGGCTAGTCCCCCAATGCAATATTCCACCTCTCCACCAATTCCAATATTCCACCACTCACGCATAGCTCCCAACTGCACAGGCGTGGCTGACGGGGTCCCATTGTGAAGCCCCTGATCTCCCCTCATCCCCCCCACTCCGCCCCTTGCCCTCCCCCCCCCCTCACTCCATTCCCCCCTTCAAACCTCCCCCCCCCCCATCCACTACTAGCAGCTCTCTGGCGGTGCAGCCATTCCCTCCCATTGGGTTCCCATTGTGACATAGAACATGCAGGTATTACTGCACAGGCGCAGCTGACGGACACGGCAAGTAGAAAAGGGATTTAATAGTAAGATTTAATGAGAACTTACCAGTTTGAGATTTGATCTTTATTTTATGAGGAGTTGCGATGAGCGATTACGTGAAGAAGCCCCGCCAGTCCGCATGCGCGTCAATCTTCAAAGCAGCGGTGTGAAATCACAGATAACAGTAGTCAAAGTAACATAGTAAGACTTGGAGAAGACTAGAACTACCGAGTGATCTTCATGAGAGAGGGTTGGGAGCGGTGGGCACGTAATCGCTCATCATAACTCCTCATAAAATAAAGATCAAACCTCAAACTGGTAAGTTCTCGTTTAATCTTACTAGTTTACTTCGGAGTCACGTTAGTGATTCCGTGAAGATTTCAAAGCTCTGTGATTTCATGCCGTGAGAAACGAGTTTACACAACCACAACTGCTTCATTGACAGATGAGGGAAACATTCATAATGCATACAGACATGACATAGATTTAAAACATGCTGATGCTGTTTAATGAACACGTAATAATAATAGTAACCCCTCTCATCTGGATGGAAACTATAAATAGAACCTAAAATAGAGTTGGCAAATATCTCTGGTCTGGCAATGGGTTATTATAAAATGTTTGGAAAGTTCGTTCATTTGACCAAGCTGCAGCCGTTAGGATGTGGTCCAGCGGATCGTAAATAACCCTTACTACTGATGTTGTTGCAGCCCTTGTGGAGTGATATCTGGAAATCAGTATCTACTCCTGCATAAGTCAAACCCCGTTTTATCACCTGGAGATGGTCTGAACGGATACCTTTTTATAAAGTTTTTTGTAACTAACAAGCATTGCTAGTTCAGAGCCTCAAAGGCTCTTGGTGACCTTGATGTATTGTTGTATATGTGTGCCCTCACATAACCGAAGGTCCCTGGGTATGCCATGAACTAGTTTGCGACCCGACGCTCCTTCTGTTCTGCTTAATTAAATCATAAACATAAAATATTATATATATTATTTACAGATGTAATCATCCTGTCCCGTCGCAATTATGTAGCGACTGAACCCGTTGCGCTGAAACAGCGTCGAACCAGCGCCATGACGATAACTACCTTATGAGAGCTGGCCAAAGCTAAGGATGTAGCTGTCAGCCCCCTGGTGAAATAGTGTTAACACAATGTCAATATCCCATACTGTCCTTACTTGTCCTGGGAGAACTTGTGTTAAAGATATCCTTTACAAAACTCTATATCGGGGGTGAAACCCGACAGAGTTCTGTTTGCTGCAGCAAATATGATGGGTAAGCACGTTGGGCACAGTTAATGGCGCCTATAACTCAATTATTGTCAAAAGCCCATTTAAAAATGAACTCCTAAGACGTCAGTAATTCTGTACCTATGTAAATGTAACATTAGCATTAAACAAAACGATTCCCATCTCCTGAAGAGGAAATGTACTGCTTTTTGGTGCTATCCCAGCACTTTGGAGTGAACCACGACATGGATCGGTGTGACAACACAAGCCATAGGGGCAGTCTATTCAGAATCTGCAAGTCATAAATTGATGTTATCATGCAAAGGCTGGTTTCCCGAGCCACAGGCTGAACCAGCAAATAACCGTATAAGGTTGATTTATTATTCCCGACAAAATCGGGAATCAAAGCTGCATTGGTCAGTCAGACAGTAGGAAAAACCTAAAGCGGGATCTTGTTGACTTTATTTGAAGACCCGACCGA
The DNA here is from genome assembly GCF_010909765.2 of Amblyraja radiata. Lineage (NCBI taxonomy): Eukaryota > Metazoa > Chordata > Chondrichthyes > Rajiformes > Rajidae > Amblyraja > Amblyraja radiata. The sequence continues at coordinate 57,312,367 of NC_045969.1, forward strand.
TGAGGCAAAATGGAGGAAGACATTCCTCCTCCTTGTAGTGAGAATGTATCCCTCGCCACTGTTATGCCACATATTTTTGCAACCGGTGAATAAGCATGAAAACAACATATCAATATTCGGTGTTCCATCGAACCAGAATTTCATAAATACTGTGTGATCCAACATCCATTCTGTGTTGTCATTGATCTGTACTTGATGATACACCAGTGGCAAATGTATTAGGTAAATTATTACAGGATACTTTTACTTGATTGCACCCAATGTGACTAACATATGCCACCATCATAGTTTATCAACTTGAGGTTGAGCATGCAGATTATGCATATTCGCTCAATCACTCTTTAACCCATAGAATGCACCTAGTATCAACTATATATAGTTGATACCAATAACTGAAGAATTGGTAACTCATGCAAACCTCCTCCAACTCCAAACTAGAGATGACATTCCCAATTTTCCACGTTAGAGCCTTTAACATCAGTTTGCAATATAACTGAAAATTTTACTGACCAAACTACTGGAGCAATTCTGAATACTGTTCGTCCATCATTGTGACTTTGGTAGCTTCAGCTGGTAATAGCATAGGTGTGTTAACAATGACCAACGTGGCACTTGAGAGGTTGCCACTTTGCACGATGTCAGTTCTCCCACTTGCACAGCTGAATCACAGCTACTATATTGCCAATTACTCTTGATGAATAGAAGGCTGCTTTATAACAACAAGGCTGTTACAGGTTTCATTAACTCCAATCTCTTGCCCCAGGGCAGAGTCATAGGCTAATTAATAGTTAAAGGTAAATCCCCATGACCAACAAGTCTATTTGGTGACAACTTAAATTTAATTGGATTGAGGAGCCCAATTTCTCAAATATAGTTTGAGGCTGAAACAGTTGATTTTAGCAAAATACAGCGTTAAAATATCATCCAAACAAGACATAACAAGTGTTTTTGAACTCTGAGTAGTCCACTTTGCAATGCTTTACTGCTATCATTACTGTTATCATACTGTTATCATTGCCTCATCATAGCAATTGCCTCCTCTTGATAATTTCAAATATATCCAATGATCGCTGTAAATGGGAACACCCTATGAAATCAGTTGTTAGTCAGTAACAAATTTTTCCTATTCGGAAAAGTGTATACTGCACATGCGAGTTAAACGACATTCTCCATCTTTCATAATGAACAGGCCACGCCTGCCATCATTTCGTGCCTGCCTCGAACGACAACTCTGGCCATAATACTGAGCCTACCTCATAATTCTGAACCTGCCTCTAAAGGCAACTCTGGCCATAATTCTGAGACTGCCTCGAAAGACAATTCTGGCCACAATTCTGAGCCTGCCTCGAAAGACAACTCTGCCCATATTTCCGAGCCTGTCTCGAAGGCAATCTTGGCCAAAATACTGAGCCTGCCTCAAAACCCAATTCTGGCCCCAATTCCAAAACTGCTTGGAATGCTAGCATTGTCCAGTTTTACATGGTTAGATGCCGCTGGTAGATGACAATGTCTTAACCATTTGTGTATTGTACAACCAAGTGTAAATATTACCAACTTGTAAATGGTCCACTTGCCAAATGTTTCGGAAGTGCCAGACCTACCTAGCTGCCTGGTTATCTTAGTTGTAGAGCAGAACTGGTAGGGTGCGTGGAACCTCTGTCCAGCTTTCATGCTGCCACCAGCTTCAGTGAACCGCTTATTGCCGGTGAAGACGTGGGGTGCGTTGTCGCCGAAACGATGAAGCTTTGCTAGTTGTTGGCACCTTCATTGGTCCAACAGCTTTTGCTTCGTCCTCAAGGTTTTGCCTGTTGAATAGGCCTTACCTGAATAGAAGATTCGGCGGCTGGCTCTAATGTCCCCCTGACCCCTGCCGGCACACATGTGCTCCAGTATGTTCCACGGACATACTTTGAATTTGAAGTCAGTTACATACTGACCACTCGCACTCCCCTCCTCAAAGAGGGCGAATCGTAGGCAACCCTGAAACAGGTGCTGCCGCAGGCCCCTGACACCTGCGCTGATAGGGCCCTTCCAACGGCCCTTCCAACGGCCCTTTCAACGGCCCTTCCAATGGCCCTTCCAACGGACCTATACCAGGATGGACCATTTTTTCCCTGATTCTGTTGGGATGGCAAAACGTGCTGCCAGGAATGGTACCTCTGACACGTGCCCTTCATCCCTTGGGGTATGCTCCATGGCTATACCCTCAGACTCGGCATCAGAATTACACTGACCCGGCATGCTCTCCTCCTCCAAGAGGGAGTCATTAAGCAGCCCTATCCCAGGCACTGCTGGCGCGGGCTCTCCCATAGGCTGACACAACTCCTGCTGTTGGAGTGTATCTGGGTGGAGCATCCTCTCCATTAGGAGCTCCATCCTGGACAACCGTCCAAATATATTATGCATTACCGGAGGGGAACCCTCCAGGCCCGACTCGTCCGAGTCCATAGGGCTGATCGATTTATTGTTGGTTTTACCCCATGTCCTGGGGACCACTGCGGTCTGGGAGCCGCTGACCGCACTGTTAGCGACTCTGGTGGTGATGCCGCCTTCATCCAGGATGTACCCCTCCACGGGAACCACAGCGTCTGGAAGCCACTGACCGCATTGTCAGTGACTGGGATCGCGAACCCAACATCCGCCGGCTATCCGCTTCCGCGGTCGGAACCGGGGTCTCCCCACAGCCCATAGCCGGTTTCCCTCGCTGGGCTCCGCGACAATATCCAGCAGGAAACCTCTGTAAAAAGAGGTTCCTGCAAGAAAATCAGAACCTGGTAAGAATTACAAAACTTACCTGTAGGTTTAAACTTACCGCTGCCAGGAGCGACGCACCTGCCAGTCCGGTGCTTCATCATGCGAACGACGATATGACATGCATGCGGACTGGCGGGGCATCTTCACGGAATCACTCGCGTGACTCCGAAGTAAAATAAGGCTTAAAATGTGAATAACTCTTAAAATATAACAACAATTTAAATGTTAAAGAGGAGATTTATTCAGCCCTTTCTTGTTGCGTTCTGCAGCCGGGGAGAGGGTCGGCTTCAGGCGGGGGCTGTCGGGGGGAAGCGTCCTGCAACCTGGGGAGGGGCACTACTTCAGGCGGGGCTGCCAGGGGGAGGGGGGAGCGTCCTGCAGCCGGGGGAGGGGGATGGCTTTAGGCGGTGGCCAGTGGGGGGGTGCTTTCTGGAGGGCTAGTATGGTTGTGGGCCTAAGGGACTGGCTTCCAGAGGGCTAGTATGGGCATTATGGGCCGAATGGATTCTTGGGCTAGTCCTGTAGCTGGAGAAGGGGAGGCTTCAGGTGGGGGCCGGCGGGAGCATTCCTTAGCCGGAGGAGGGGGACGGCTTCAGGCAGGGGCTGGTGGGGGGGGGGGGGGGGGGGGTTGGATGCGCTGCCCTGGCCTACCTCTGCCGTGGTCTGCCACTGCCATGGCCTTCTGCTGGGTGGGGGGGGGGGGGGGGGGAGAGGGGGGGGAGAGGGGGGTGGGGAGGTGTGGGCAGGGCTGGTGAGTCTTCTGGAATCACAGTTCACTCACTCACGGCTTGTGGACTCGTAGTTGGCTCACTCACGGCATGTGGACTCGCAGTTCGCTCACTCACGGCTTGTGGGTTCGCAGTTCACTCACTCACGGCTTGTAGACTCACAAGTTCACTCACCCACGGCTTGTGGACTCACAATTCACTCACTCACGGCTTGTGGACTCGCAGTTCGCTCACTCACGGCTTGTGGACTCGCAGTTCGCTCACTCACGGCTTGTGGACTCGCAGTTCACTCACTCACGGCTTGTGGACTCACAGTTCACTCACTCACGGCTTGTGGACTCCCAATTCAGTCACTCACGGCTTGTGGACTCACAGATCACTCACTCATGGCTTGTGGACTCGCATGTTCACTCACTAACGGCTTGTGGACTCACAGTTCTGGACTCTCACTCACGGCTTCTGGGCTGACTGTCTCACGCCCAGCCTCCAGGGCTTTATTCTCCTCGCCCCCGGAAGGGGTGTTACCTTTATGGTGACTAACAGGTAAGAAGACCAATCTGCTCATCACACAATTTTTTAAACCTTCATAACTTTTGCAATATTGCACCGGAACAAAACTTTGTGGATTGGAGCAGAGGAAAACGGTGAGTACGGTGGCAAATGAATCCTAGCGATATAGGGTACTGTTTTTGCGCAAATTTAAAAACAATGCAGACCGGAAATGGTCAAGTTGAGAGTTTTAGTAACAGTATAAATTTCAGAGCCGACATAATTATTCTTAAAGGTAAATAATTGTTTAATTGTACAGCTGTGTCAATAGCACACTGTTTATTATGACACTGTTTATTATAATACTTTATATTGATCAAGGAGTTTATTAAGGTTACAAGCATGTAAAAAGTTGCATTTAAAGAAATAGGATGAAAGGGTTTGGGGAAAAAATAGTTGTAATGTATCCTTTTCATGAGTTATTAGAACACATTAATTTAAAGTAATTCTGGTAAATGTCATGACTATGAGTCATGATAATGATATGCAAATATCGTGACCTTTGTATCAGCTGACTTGGAGGTCAGCTGATACATGTGCGCTGTGCAAGCCATGGTATGGGGGCCATGGCCTGGTGAGATAATAAACACGGAGACCAAGGAGTATAATCTGTAAATATTGTCAGTGTCATTATTGTCCACATCTAAGGCGAAGATGTGACAGGTACGTGCAGATATACTTGCTTCTCAGACACACTCACAGAACGTAAAGGAACAAGAAAGTAACCTTGTATGTCATGGTACCTACAACCAGTCTGAAGAAGGGTCCCGATCCAAAACATCACCTAACCGTGTTCTCCAAAGATGCTGCCTGACCCGCTGAGCTGTTCCAGTTATGCTGAGCACAGGAACTGGTTCTTCAGCCCCGTAACTCCATGATAGCCATCAAGTACTTATTTGCACTATTTTTGTGTACCTTCGATCTTCCAGCATCTGCAGTTCCTTCTTGAACACTTATTTGCACAAATCGGTCTGAAGAAGGGTCCTGACCAGAAATGCCACCTTAAAAATGTTTTCCAGAGATGCAGCCCAACCTTTTACTCCTGTATGTGGTGTATTTTTATGTATATCAGCATCACCAGTTCCTTGTGTCTGCCTTGTGATTCTAGCCAGACTGACGTGGCTAGTTGAGGCAGCTCAGCAGATCAGTGGCTGACACGAAGGCTGTGGCATCTTCTCCATGACAGTCCATATCGACCCCATGACAATTGTACTGGCCATCAGCCATCGCACCCGCGCTGGAGCACAAAATATCCCCCTCTTGCTCTGCAGCCAAGTTCCTATTTCACTTCCAGTTCCTATTCCACTTTCCCTTCAGACTTTTATTTCACCGCAGAAATTTTTATTATAGTTCTCACTTTAGTCTTCATCTATCAATTGTTTGCGATGGTGGAGCAGCTGCCTTACAGCACCAGAGATCCCGGTTTGATCCTGACTACGGGTGCTGTCCGTACGGAGTTTATACATTCTCCCCGTGACCGTGTGGGTTTTCTCCAGGTGCTCCGTTTTACTCCCACACTCCAAAGGTGTTCAGGTTTGTGCGCTAATTAGCTTCTGTCAATTGTCCCTTATGTGCAGGATAGTGTTGGTGTGCAGGGATCGATGGTCAATAGACAATAGGTGCAGGAGTAGGCCATTTTGCCTTTCAAGCCAGCACCGCCATTTAATGTGATCATGGCTGATCATCCCCAATCAGTATCCCGTTCCAGCCTTCTCCCCATATCCCCTGACTGCTATTTTTAAGAGCCCTATCTAGTTCTCTCTTGAAAGCATCCAGAGAACCTGCCTCCACCGCCCTCTGAGGCAGAGAATTCCACAGACTCACCACTCTCTGTGAAAAAAAGTGTTTCCTCGTCTCCATTCTAAATGGCTTACTCCTTATTCTTAAACTGTGGCACCTGGTTCTGGACTCCCCCTACATCGGGAACATTTTTCCTGCCTCTAGCGTCTCCAAACCCTTACCAATCTTATATGTTTCAATGCGATCCCCTTTCATCCTTCTAAACTCCAGCGTGTACAAGCTCAGCTGCTCAGCATGACAGTCCCACCATCCCGGGAATTAACCTTGTAAACCTACGCTACACTCCCTCAAAAGCAAGAATGTCCTTCCTCAAATTAGGGGACCAAAACTGCACACAATACTCCAGGTGTGGTCTCACTAGGGCTCTGTACAACTGCAGAAGGACCTATTCGCTCCTATATTCGACTCCTTTGTTATAAAGGCCAACATGCCATTCGCTTTCTTCACTATCTGCTGCACCTGCATGTCGCCGAACACCTCCGCTCAGTCCGCAATAACCTACCTGACCTCCCGGTGGCTCAGCACTTCAACTCCCCCTCCCATTCCCAATCCGACCTCTCTGTCCTGGGTCTCCTCCATTGCCAGAGTGAGCAACAGCGGAAATTGGAGGAACAGCACCTCATATTCCGTCTGGGGACCTTGCGTCCTTATGGCATTAACATTGAATTCTCCCAATTTGGCTAGCCCGTGCTGTCTCCTCCCCTACCTTAACCCTCTTGCTGTCTCCTCCCACCCTCCCATCCGCCCGCCCTCGGGCTCCTCCTCCTCCTCCCCTTTTCCTTCTTTCTTTCCCCACCCCCCATCAGTCTGAAGAAGGGTTTCGGCCCGAAACGTTGCCTATTTCCTTCGCTCCATAGATGCTGCTGCACCCGCTGAGTTTCCCCAGCAATTTTGTGTACCTTGCTTACTTTCATAGACTGATGAACAAGGACTCCCAGATCCTGTTGTACTTCCCCTTTTCCCAACTTGATGCCATTTAGATAGTTATCTGCCTTCCTGTTTTTGCTATCAGTGGATAACCTCACATTTATCCACATTAAACTTCATCTGCCATGCATCTGCCCACTCCCCCAACCTGTCCAAGTCACCCTGCATTCTCATAGCAGCCTCCTCACAGTTCACACTGACACCCAGCTTTGTGTCATCTGCAAATTTGCTAATGATACTTTGAATTCCTTCATCCAAATCATTGATCCATATTGTAAATAGCTGCGGTCCCAGCACCGAGTCTTGCCATACCCCACTAATCACTGCCTGCCATTCTGAAAGAGACCCGTTAAACCCTGTCTGCCAAACAATTTTCTATCCATACCAGCACTCTACCATTGGCACGGTCATGATGGGCTGAAGGGCCTGTTTTTGCGCTGTCTCTCGAAAGCAAAGTCCAAAATAAAATCTAATTCAGATTGAATAAATTGGGAGCAATTATTGAAAGTCCATGCTGACCATCGATCATCCGCTCCCGCTAGTTCTTCTCATGGAGTCATACAGCATAGAAACAGGCACTTCGACCCAACTTGCCCATGCTGACCAACATGCCCCATCCAACCTAGTCCATTTACCCACATTTGGCCCATATCCCTCTAAACCTTTCCTATCCATGTACCTGTCCAAATGTTTTTTAAATGCTGTTATAGTACCTGCTTCAATGTTTTATGTGAAAACGCTAACATTTTGTTGCTTTTGTGATATTTAAATCTTATTGCTGTTATAAATCCTTCAATATATCATAATACAGGGACTTTCCAGAATTCAGTCTGCACTTGTGGGTGGCATGGTGGTGCAGCGGTAGAGTTGCTGCCTTACAACGCCAGAGACCCGGGCTCGATCCTGACTACGGGTGCTGTCTGTATGGAGTTTGGCCCTTGGCACACAAATGCCAAATGGAACCCAGCAGGTCAGGCAGCATCTATGGAGTGAATGGACAGGCAACATTTCAGGCTGGGACACCTCTTCAGACTGAGTCCATTCCTTCTATCGACGCTGCCTGACCCACTGAGTTCATCCAGTGCTTTTTTTTTGCTCAAGATTGCACTGTCTGCAGTTTCTTGAGTCAATTTGATAATTTGCCAACATTCCTATGAGATTACCTGCACAACCCAGATGCAGTGTGCTTACGAAACTTAGCAGAAACTTAGCAAACACATCTCACAGCAAAATGAAGACCTCAGTTTCTACGCTAAGAAAAAACAGTTGAAGAAAAGTTAACTAAACACTTTGTGGAATTCGTGAGCATTCGTTAAAATTAAGTTTTCAACTTTGTGGATCAACACCGTGGCTAAGCTGATGTACGTGCTGCCTCATCGTGCCAAGAGTTCATCCCTCACCGCTTGTGCTGTCTGTGGAGAACCTAGAACAGCACAGGGACAGGCCCTTCGGCCCACAATGTCCCTGCTGAACATGATCTATATCCCTTCATTCCCTGCATATCCATGTTCCATCTAAAAGCCTTTTTAACACCTTTTTCATATCTGCCTCCAACATCACCCCTGGCAGTGTATTCCACGCACCCACCACCCTTTGTATAAAATATATACCCCTCTCACTTTGCACATCACCTTTAAACTTTGCCCCATCTCACCTTCAAGCACTGCCCTCTAGTGTTTGACATTTCCACCCTGAGAAATGGGTTCTGACTGTCTAACATGTCTATGCCTCTCATAATTTTATATACTGTTCAGGTCACCCTCAACCACCGACATTTACACTCCCTCCAGAATCTGCACATCCTCCCTGTGACCACTAGGGTCCCAAAGACGTGTCGGTGAATGTTAATTAGTCACAAAATGGCACCATGCAGATGGTTCAATTCAATTCAATTTTCAATTCAATATTTATTCCATGGCATTTGAACCTCAATGAGGCTCAAACGAAACTCTGTTTCTACAGCCATACAAACAAAACAATTCCTACAAGACACACAAACGAATCAATTTACACAAACATCCATCATAGTGAATCTCCTCCTCACTATGATGGAAGGCAAAGTCTTTTCTCTCCCCTGCACCATTTTTCTCCCGATGTTGAAGCCCCAGACGGGCGATGGTAAGTCCCACGGTCAAATAAAGCCGCGCCGGGCGATGTACGGCTCCGCTCCTGGTCGATCCAACCCCGCGACACGGGCTAGAGAAGCTGCATTGTGGGAGCTCCGAAAAGCGGTCTCCACCCGGACCCGTGAGCTCTCGATATTCCAGTCCACAGGTCTGGCATCGGGCCGCAGCAGCGAGCCACCACCGCTCCCCACGCTCCGAGGCTGGCCAGCCCTACGATGGTAAGTCCGCAGCTCCGCAGGCTTCGCGACTGGAGCCCCCAGGTCGTTCCACTTGTGCTAGGCCCCAACGACAACGGAGACCCGACAGGGAAAAGGTCAGGTTTCCCGTGCAGAGATGAGATTTTTTAAAGTTTCCCCCCCCCCCCCCCCCCTGCCCCCCACATATACACAGTTAAAAACAATATAAAAAAACACGACAACTATATTTAACTAGACCAAAAATAAAAAGGGACAGACAGGCTGCGGACCAAGATGCCCCATCCAAGCTGATCCCATTTACCCCTATTTCACACAAATTCCTTTAAACCTTTCCTCTCCAGGAATCTGTCCAAATCTACATTACTAAATCTCTGATCTTGATTGCTTTTGGCCGACTGTGCTGCGATTTCCAAGAGAACGCCGTCACCACCGTATGAGTGCGGAGGATTTTTTCCGTCGAAGAAAAATGAGAGAGATATTAATGTTTTTACAAAATTCCCCATTCTCTCTGCTGCCCCCGATGGCGGCAGAGGGAGGGACTATAAAACCAGGAAGTGTCCTGGCTCACTCAGTCTCTGCCAGACCAGGAAGTGAGAGGGTCATGGTTCTCTGCGCTGCGAATAACACTGAACGCACGTCTACTCCACGGTGAGTCCCCTCGATGCGGCTCTAAAGTGGCTGCAGCCCTTTTTTGAAAGTTTGTGTTCACAAAATGAATTGTTTGCCTCGCCTTTTTTTAACAAGTTTGTGTTCACAAGATGAATTTTGGTTGTCGGGTGTCTGCAGCCCAATTGTTTGCCTTGGCTTGGCTTTTAAAAACGTTGCAACAATTGGATGCCAGCCCAAGCATCCATACGGCCCACAATGTCTATACTAGCCCTCTGGAAACCAGTACCTTCAGCCCGCAACACCCATACTCACGCAACAGACAGCCCCCCCCCCCCCCCCACTGGCGAGCAGTATTGGAATTGGTGGAGAGGTACAATATTGCGTTGGTGACCAGCCCTCCCGTCGTGCCTCACTCAGTTACTGCCAGACCAGGAAGCGAGAGGGTCACGGCTCTCTGAGCTGCGAATAACACTGAACGCACGTCTACTCCACGGTGAGTCCCCTCGATGTGGCTCTAAAGTGGCTGCAGCCCTTTTTTAACAAGTTTGTGTTCACAAGATGAATTTTGGTTGTCGGGTGTCTGCAGCCCAATTGTTTGCCTTGGCTTGGCTTTTAAAAACGTTGCAACAATTGGATGCCAGCCCAAGCATCCATACGGCCCACAATGTCTATACTAGCCCTCTGGAAACCAGTACCTTCAGCCCGCAACACCCATACTCGGTCAAAAGACAGCCCCCCCCCCCCCCCCCCCCCCCCACTGGCGAGCAGTATTGGAATTGGTGGAGAGGTACAATATTGCGTTGGTGACCAGCCCTCCCGTGTGATGCTGGGACCCAACGGGTCCCACTTAATCTAGTGTATTATAAATGTTGATACTCAGTTGAGCCTCAACTAACTCCTCTGGCAGCTTGTTCCATATACCTACCACTGTGTGAGAAAGTTGCCCCTCGGGCTCCTATTAAAACTTTCCCTTCTCATCGTAAACCTATGTCCTTTGGATCTGATTCCCCTACCCTGGGTAAAAGACACGCTAGCTATTCACCTCGTGCATTTATACACCTCTCTAAGATCACTCCTCAGCCGCTGCACTGCAAGAAACCAAGTCCTATCCTGCCCAACCTCTCCCTGTGACTCAGGCCCTCGAGTCGTTGCATGGTGAAACAGATATCTGTGTGAAATAAACAACATACATCAGTGACAGTTGGTAAGAAATGTGCAATTTGCAAAATGTTGCACAAATTTAGCAAGAACTAGACTAGGTGGGACCCGTTGTGTCCCATGTTCACAGGGGAGGGCTGCTCCCCTAACACAATATTCTGCCTCTCCACCAATTCCAATATTGGTGGCCAGTGGGGGTCGGGGGGCTTTATAGAGCGCTGGTTTGGGTGTTGTAGGCTGAAGGCATTGGTTTCCAGAGGGCTAGAATGGACATTGTGGGCCGAATGGATTCTTGAGCTGGCGGCTCAGTCACTCAAGCCTGGCATACTGGCAGCTCACTCATGACTGGTGGGCTGGCAGTTGACTCACAGCTATTCCTTGAAATCCCATTTCAAGCAGGGTGCAAGGCCACCAAATTCAAGTGTGGTCTCCTGCTGTTTCAAGCAGGGTGCTAGGCCACTGAATTCGAATGCGGTCTCCTACCATTTCAAGCAGGTGCGAGGCCACCGAATTCGAGTGCAGTCTCCTACCGTTTCATGCAAGGTGCGAGGCCACCTACTGCGAGTGCGTTCTCCTACCGTTTCAAGCAGGGTGGGCGGCCCCTGACTTCGAGTGCGGTCTCCTACCATTTCAAGCACGGGTGCAAGGCCACCGACTTCGAGTGCGGTCTCCGGCTACTTCAAGCACGGGTGCAAGGCCCCTCGAATTCGAGTGCAGACAGGGAGTCGTTACCTCTCACTCCCCCATCTTGCAGGGACTGAGCCTCGCCCACACTTCTGGTTTTTATAATCTCTCCCCCTCCCACCGGAAGGGGCATGGCCTTCATGGCGTGATTGACAGGAGAGAGAATCTCAACATTTTTTAAACATAAATAAGTCTCTTATTTTTCATCAACGGGAAAAATCGTCTTATCCTGCTAAGCAGAGGGGGACTCTGAGTAAGATGGCCAAAAATCACAGCAGTAGCTCATAGCTTTTTTTCTAAAATCAATATGCAGTGCAAACAGGAAGTGGTTAAGATGAGACTTTTAATTATGTTCAAAAGGGAACTGCAGATGCTGGAATATCGAAGGTACACAAAATTGCTGGGGAAACTCAGCGGGTGCAGCAGCATCAATGGAGCGAAGGAAATAGGCGACGTTTCGGGCCGAAACGTCACCTATTTCCTTCGCTCCATAGATGCTGCTGCACCCGCTGAGTTTCCCCAGCAATTTTGTGTACCTTCTGAGACTTTTAATTATATGGATTGTTTTATCATGCAATGTTTTGTTTAGTTACTTATTTTCACATAAATTAATATCAAGTCCACACATAATTGACCAAACAATGATCTCTGGGATATCTTCACATAGATAATGGACAACAACCTTCTTTGGTGTTCTAACAGTGTTTCATTTAGTGCAAATTTTGCCTTGCAAATTATTATGATTTAAAAAAATGTACACAGCTTGGAAACAGGCTCATCGGTCCACCGAGTGCACACCAACCATAGATCACCCGTTTACATTAGTTCTATGTGATCCCACTTTCTCATCCACTCCTTACACACACTAGGGCCAATTAACCTACAACCCCACAGGTCTTTGGGTTGTGGGGGGAAACTGGAGCACCCAGAGGAAACCTACTCCCTTCCCACACTCACCTCCCATCCCTAAGTCTGTGATCAGGGAAAATTTTTAAATGCATATCAACTGCATCGGCCGCGGGTGTTGGAGCACAGGGGCTGAGGGAGGGATGGAAGCAGAAGCAGTGGCGGGGACAGATGGGGACACTGAGCCAGGGCTGGCGAGTGTTTGCCAGGCTGGCAAGTCGCTCGCTGCAGCTCCGGGCCATGGAGCAGTGCAAGAGTCCCTGGCCGTTCGAGGCGTTGGAAGCATTGCGGCGCTGCCGTTAGAGGGAGGGGGAGAGAGAGATTGTAAGGAGATGGGGAGAGAGAGAGGGGAGAGAGGGGGGTGAGGGAGAGAGAGAGAGGGGGGGAGGGAGAGAGAGGGGGTGTGAAGTGATTGGGAGTGGGAGAGAGGTGAGGAGAGAGAGGTAGGGGAGGGAGAGAGGAGAGAAGCGAGTTAGTCGCGTGGGGAGATGGGAGCTCCTTGGTGCGCGCGTTGTGCAAGTATCTGCGGGAGCGCTCTGGCTGGGCTCGCCGGGCGTGAGAGGAGAGCCCGCCTCACGATTCCCCGCCCTCTCGAAAAAGAGATAGGAAGAGAGGGGATGGAGAGAGGGGACAGAGGGGGGAGAGAGAGGGGGATAGAGAGGCTGGTCTGCCAACTCTCACGCATTGAGCGTGAGAATCACACATTTCTGTCGTGAGAAATTCTGTGATCAATGAAAATTTCGAAACTCATATCAACTGCATGGGTGGCGGGTGTTGAAAGCAGAAGCAGTGGTCGGAAAGGTGCGGACGGGGAACCAGGGCTGGCGAGTATTTGCCAGGCTAGCGAGTCGCTCACTGCAGTTTTGACCATGGAGCAGCCTCAGTGCAAGCGTCCCGGGCCGTCGGAGCATTGGATGCGATGCGCCGCTGCCGTGAGAGTTTCTGTGCCAAATTCGCCCAGGTGACCGGCTTGATCAGGCTGCGGCTCGGTGCATCCTGGAGGACAACCAGTGGCTGCTGGAAGTAAGTGCCAAGCACTGGGTTAAAATGGTGGAAGAGGCCCAGGAGCGGTTGGAACAGCGTCTGGGCAGTGAGTTTAAAAATGGAGCGCGGGGCTTTGTTCCACAGAGGCCCAGGAGCAGTTGGTGCAGCGTCATCTGCAGAGCCAAAAGAGATGTGGGCGATATTGAACAATTTCTTTTCTTCGGTATTCACCAAGGAGAAGGATATTGAATTATGTGAGGTAATGGAAACAAGTAGGGTAGTTATGGAAACTACGAGGATCAAAGAAGAGGAAGTACTGACACTTTTGAAAAATATAAAAGTGGATAAGTTTCCAGGTCCTGACGGGATATTCCCATGGACATTGAGGGAAGTTAGTGTAGAAATAGCAGGGTCTGTGACAGAAATATTTCAAATGTCATACGAAACGGGAATGGTGCCGGAGGATTGGCGGATTGTTGTTCCATCCATCTATCTATCTATCTATCTATCTATCTATCTATCTATCTATCTATCTATCTATCTTTCTATCTTTCTATCTTTCTATCTTTCTATCAAACTCTCGCCCCATCCGTCCGACATCCGTCCGGCTGCCTGCCTGCCTTTCGATTCGTGCCCGATACTCGCAGAAGTCCAATCGGAATGGCCGATGCTCGCAGATGTCCAATCGGAATGGATCCATTTACATGTACGGCTGCCGGCTGCATTTCTTCCTTTGATTCCTTGCCACGCCGGATCCAGACGCTCAATCTCCGAGATCTTTTCCATTTCGGTAGAGATTTCGCTTTTCTTTCTAAGTATCCGCTCCTCATTATATTTCGTCGTCTTTAAGTACACGTTTTTAATCACATCCTTCTCCCCCCCCCCCCCACCCCCCAGTATTTCACAAATAAACTGGCTTCTCACACAAGCAGCCATTTCAGCTTCCAACACACTTCGAAACAAAGTTGCAAGACAGGAACACTCTGAACTTTTCACTGCTGCAGCAGGCAGGGGAGGTGCAATTGGATGAGGGAGGCAGGGGAGTGCTGGAATCTTACATTTGGGAACGGCTTCAGTTCCATTGGAGGAGACGGTTGCATGGTGGAATATTGGGTTGGGGGATCACACCATTGGGGGAGCAGACCCATCGGGTCTGCACTTGGTCTAGTTATTCTATAAAACTCTCGCCCCATCCGTCCGACATCCGTCCGGCTGCCTGCCTGCCTTTCGATTCGTTCCCGCCGTGCGATGTCACAATGCCCGATGCTCACAGACGTCCAATCGCGATGCCCGAGGCTCGCAGACGTCCAATCGGAATGGATCCATTTACATGTACGGCTTCCGGCCTGGCTTCCGGCCACATTTCTTCCATTGATTCCCTGCAACTCCGAAACTGGACGCAGAATCGCCGACATCTTTTCCATTTCGGTAGAGATTTCACTTTTCTTTCTAAGTATCCGCTCCTCATTACATTACGTCGTGTTTAAGTACACGTTTTTAATCACATCCTCCCCCCCCCCCCCCCCCCCAATATTTCAAAACTAAACTGGCTTCTCACTCATAGATTCAGCTTCAGCACCAGCCCCTGCTGAACGTTCCATCGTGTGATGTCACAATGCCCAATGCTCACAGATGTCCAATCGGAATGGATCCATTTACATATGCCTATGCAGGAGCCCCAGCCCCAGCCCCTCCCCCCCACCCCCGCAGCCTGTGTCATCACGTGTGTGGGAATAGAGAAAGAGGATTGGGGGTGAAAGGGAATGGGGAACAGATGGACAGTCCCTCCCCCCCCCCTTCCACTATCCCTCCCCACTATTTCCCCTCTCTCCCCCCCACCCCTCTCCCCCTCCCTCCACACTCTTCCCCCTCCCTCCCCTGCCCCATCTCCCTCCGCCCCCTTCCCCACACCTCTCTCCCCCTCCCCACACCTCTCTCCCCCTCCCCACACACCTCTCTCCCCCTCCCACACCTCTCTCCCCTTTCCCCACACCTCTCTCCCCCTCCCCACACCTCTCTCCCCTTCCCCACACCTCTCTCCCCCTCCCCACACCTCTCTCCCCTTCCCACACCTCTCTCCCCCTCCCCCATCCCTCTCTCCTCCCCTTCTCAATCTCCCTCTCCTCCTCCCTCTCCCACCCCCTTCCATCTCCCCACCCCCCTCCCCACACCCCCTTCCGTCCCCCACCCCCTCCCCCCCCCACTACTCCCCCTCCATCCACACTCTTCCCCCTCTACCCCCTACCCCATCTCCCTCCTCGCTTCCCTCCCCTCTCCCCCACACCTCTCTCCCCTCCCCCACCCCTCTCTCCTACCCCTCTCCATATCCCTCTCCCTTCTCACCCCACCCCCATCCCTCCCCCACCCCTAGCCTCTCTAACGCACCCCCTTCCCTCTCTCCCCCCGCCCCCTTCCCCCTATCCCTCAGTCCCTCTTCCACCACTCTCCCTACCCCTCCCTCCCCACCTCCACTTCTCTCCCCCTTACCCCACCCCTCTCCCTCTCTGTCCCTCAGCCCTCTCTCTCCCCCTCCCTCCCCTCTCCCCTCCACCCCTACCCCTCTGTCCCTCTTCCACCACCCCTCCTACACCTCTCCTCCTCCCTCCTCCCTCCCCACTCTTCCACTTCTCTCCCCCCCACTCTTTCCCCTCTCTCCCCCCGCTCTCCCCCTCCCTCCACAATCTTCTCCCTCCCTCCCCTACCCCATCTCCCTCCTCCCCTCCCTCCCCATCCCTCCCCCCATCCCCCACACCTCTCTCCCCATCCCCATCGCTCTCTCTTCCCCTCCCCCTTCCCCTCTCCTTCTTACTCTTCTCAGCCCTCTCCGTCTCCTCCCCTCCTCCTCCTACCCCCATCACTCTCTCACCCACCCCATTTCTCCCTCCCCACTCTTCCCCCTCCCTCCACACTCTTCCCACTATCTCCCCGACCCCATCTCCCTCCTCCCCTCCCTCCCCCCTCCGCCACACCTCTCTCCCCCTCCCCTCTCTCTTCCCCTCCCCCACCCCTCTCTCCTCCCCCCTCTCCATCTCCCTTGCCAAAGACATTCTTGCCATAGAGGGAGTACAGAGAAGGTTAACCAGACTGATTCCTGGGATGTCAGGACTTTCATATGAAGAAAGACTGGATAGACTCGGCTTGTACTCGCTAGAATTTAGAAGATTGAGGGGGGATCTTATAGAAACGTACAAAAATTTTAAGGGGTTGGACAGGCTAGATGCAGGAAGATTGTTCCCGATGTTGGGGAAGTCCAGAACAAGGGGTCACAGTTTAAGGATAAGGGGGAAATCTTTTAGGACCGAGATGAGAAAAACATTTTTCACACAGAGAGTGGTGAATCTCTGGAATTCACTGGCACAGAAGGTAGTTGAGGCCTGTTCATTGGCTATATTTAAGAGGGAGTTAGATGTGGCCCTTGTGGCTAAAGGGATCAGGGGGTATGGAGAGAAGGCAGGTACAAGATACCGAGTTGGATGATCAGCCATGATCATATTGAATGGTGGTGCAGGCTCGAAGGGCCGAATGGCCTACTCCTGCACGTAATTTCTATGTTTCTATGTTTCCCTCTCCTCACCTCTCTCCCTCTCCCACCCATCCCTCTCTCCCCCACACCCCTTCACTCTCTACCCCACCCCCTTCCCTCTCCCCCGCCCCCTTCCCCCTACCCCTCTGTCCCTCTTCCACCACTCCCCCTACTCCTCCCTCCCCACTCTTCCACTTCTCTCCCCCCTTCCCCCTCCACTCTTTCCCCTCTCTTCTTCCACCCCTCTCCCCCTCCCTCCCTCCTCCCCTCCCTCCCCATCCTCCCCTCCCCCACATCTCTCTCCCCATCCGCCTCTCTCACGCCCTACCCCGCTCTCCTTTCCCTCCCAAATCTGTCCTGTTTCCTCCTCCTCCTCTCCCCTCTTCTCACCCCCCTCCCCCCACCTGTGTGTTTGGGGGGTGGTTAATGTGAGTGTGATGCCGCCGCCCCCCCCCCCCCCCCACAAACGCCGTTGGGGAAACAGACCCAACGGGTCTGCACTTGGTCTAGTAATGTATATAATCGTCTGATTAGGAACAGTCAACATGGATTTGTGCCTGGATGGTCATGTTTGACTAATCTTCTTGAATTTTTTGAAGAGGTTACTAGGGAAATTGATGAGGGTAAAGTGGTGGATGTTGTCTATTTGGACTTCAGTAAGGCCTTTGATAACTTCCACATGGAAGGTTGGTTAAGAAGGTTCAATGGTTGGGTATTAATAGTGGAGTAGTAAGATAGATTCAACAGTGGCTGAATGGGAGATGCCAGAGAGTAATGGTGGATAACTGTTTGTCAGGTTGGAGGCCGGTGACTAGTGGGGTGCCTCAGGGATCTGCGTTGGGTCCACTGTTGTTTGTCATATACATCAATTATCTGGATGATGGTGTGGTAAATTGGATTAGTAAGTATGCAGATGATACCAAGATAGGTGGTGTTGTGGATAATGAATTAGATTTTCAAAATCTACAAAGAGATTTAGGCCATTTGGAAGAGTGGGCTGAAAGATGGCAGATGGAGTTTAATGCTGATAAGTGTGAGGTGCTACATCTTGGCAGGACAAATCAAAATAGGACGTACATGGTAAATGGTAGCGAATTGAGGAATGCATTTGAACAGAGGGATCTAGGAATAACTGTGCATAGTTCCCTGAAGTTGGAATCTCATGTAGATAGGGTGGTAAAGAAAGCTTTTGGTGTGCTGGCCTTTATAAATCAGAGCATTGAGTATAGAAGTTGGGATGTAATGTTAAAATTGTACAAGGCATTGGTGAGGCAAATTCTGGAAAATGGTGTACAATTCTGGTCGCCAAATTATAGGAAAGATGTCAACAAAATAGAGAGAGTACAGAGGAGATTTACTAGAATGTTGCCTGGGTTTCAGCACCTAAGTTACAGAGAAAGGTTGAACAAGATAGGTCTTTATTCTTTGGAGCACAGAAGGTTAAGGGGGGACTTGATAAAGCTCTTTAAAATTATGAGAGGGATAGACAGAGTTGACGTGGATAAGCTTTTTCCATTGAGAGTAGGGAAGATTCAAACAAGAGGACATGACTTGAGAATTAAGGGACAGAAGTTTAGGGGCAACATGAGGCGGAACTTCTTTACCCGGAGAGTGGTAGCTGTGTGGAATGAGCTTCCAGTGGACGTGGTGGAGGCAGGTTCGTTTTTATCATTTAAAAATAAATTGGATAGGTATATGGACGGGAAAGGAATGGAGGGTTATGGTCTGAGTGCAGGTAGATGGGACTAGGTGATAGTTAGTGTTCGGCACGGACTAGAAGAGCCGAGATGGCCTGTTTCCGTGCTGTAATTGTTATATGGTTATATGATAGTGGCCTTCAAATGGGGGTGGTTGGAGAAAGCATCCTGCTTACCTGATTTCCCCTTACTGTAACTGCAGGAAAAATGTTCCCGATGTTGGGGGAGTTCAGAACCAGGGGTCACTGTTTAAGTTGGGACTGAGATGAGGACAAACCATCTTAATGCAGAGAATTGTGAATCTGTGGAATTCTCTGCCACAGTGGAGGCCAATTCACTGGATGTTTTCAAGGAAGAGTTACATTTAGCTCTTGGGGCTAAGGAAATCATGGGATATGGGACAAAAACAGGAAAGAGGTACTGATTGTAGATGAACAGCCATGATTATATTGAATGATAGTGCTGCCTCGAAGGGCCGAATGGCCTATTTCTGCACCTATTTTCTATGTTTCTATGCTTGAGTATCTATATTACTAAAAGTCTGATCTTGACCTGTTTTACTGTTTCATGATTTTAGAAATAAACGCTGCCATTTACGGCTGTGATCTTTGGTCATCTTACTCAGTCCCCCTCCGCTGCGCAGGACAAGAGGATTTTTCCCATCGATGAAAAATAAAAGAGTTATTAACGTTTTAAAAATGTTGTAATTCTCTCTGCTGCCACTGCTGGTGGGAGGGGGGAGGGACTATAAAACACTGGAAGTGTTGTGCCTCAATCAGTCGCTGCAAGGGGAAGTGAGAGGGTCACGTCTCTCAGTCTGAGCTGTGAATAACACTGAACACTTCTCTACTGAACTGTGAGTGTGGTTTTACTGACCTTGAGTGCCCTTAATGTGGTTTGAAAATGAAAATGTGATTAGGTTGAAGTAAAAGCACTGCAAATGGTTGGGTGGGAGTTTGCGTTGAAGTAAAAGCACTGCAAACGGTTGGTGGAGGTTTGGGTTGAAGTAAAAGCACTGCAAATGGTTGGTGGGGGTTTGGGTTGAAGTAAAAGCACTGCAAATAGTTGGTGGTCTAAACTTGACAACTTCCAGTTTGCACTGTATATTGATTTTAAATCAACCACTTACGGCTTTTATTTTTGGCCATCTTACTCAGTCCCCCTCCGCTCATCAGGTGCTGAGGATTCTTCCCATCAATGAAAAATAAAAGTGTTATTATTGTTTAAAAAATGTTGAGAATCTCTCTCTTGTCAATTACGCCATGAAGGCCACACCTTTTCCGGTGGGAGGGGGGAAGGATTTTAAAACTCGGAAGTATGGGTGTGGCTCAGTCTCTGCATGATGGGAGAGGGAGAGGTCACGACTCTGTCTGAGCTGAGAATCAACTGAACACACTGAATGTCTGCTGAACTGTAAGTATGGTGTTTTGTGTGGTTTTATGGTGGTTTCACCCTGCTTGAAATGGTATGAAACTGCATTTGAATGTGGTGGCCTTGCATCCTGCATGAATTGGTATGAAACTGCATTTGAATGTGGTGGCCTTGCACCCTACATGAAATGGTATGAAACTGCACTTGTATTTGGTGGCCTTGCACCCTGCTTGATTTGGTATGAAACTGCACTTGAATATGGTGGCCTTGCACCCTGCTTGAAGTGGTATGAAACTGCACTTGAATTTGGTGGCCTTGCACCCTGCTAGAAGTGGTATGAAACTGCACTTGAATATGGTGGCCTTGCACCCTGCTTGAAGTGGTATGAAACTGCACTTGAATTCGGTGGCCTTGCACCCTGCTTGAAATGGCCCACAACACTCATACCAGTGCTCCAGAAAGCTCCCCCCTCCCCACTGACCACCAATATTGGAATTGGTGGAGAGGTGGAATATTGCGTTGGGGGACCAGCTCTCCCATGTGAACATGGGACCCAATGGGTCCCTCTTAGTCTAGTATGGCAATAAAACTCGACCATTTTATTTTGAAACATTCATGCATGGTAGAGGTATAATGCACTCATCGAGTGATGCAGTGTGAAAACAGGCCTTTCAGCGCAACTTATCCACACCCGCCAACATGTCGCAGCTACACTACCTGCTTTTGGTTCATATCCCTCCTAATCTGTCCTATCCATGTATCAGTCTAACTGTTTCCTAAATGTTGGGATAGTCCCTGCGTCAACTACCTCCTTTGGCAGCTTGTTCCATACACCCACCATCCTTTGTTTGTAAAACGTTACCCCTTAGAAAGTTACCTATTAAAAATACTTCAAACAAAAAACATAGAAATTAGACTTCTACAATGCACTAAAACATGATTTTAATACATAAAATGTCAACAAGTCCCTACCGTGGGAGGGGGGATACCCCCCTCCCACACCCTTCCCCCACTCTGTTGCTCCACTCCCTCGCCGGATACCCCCCAAGGCCAGTGATAAGTGATCGCTCAGCCTCCCCACTTTCAAAAACACTCCGCGGCCCCTGGTTCCGACGGAGAGCACTGCCAGATGTGAGCGGGGAACTGAGGCCAGTTGTCCGTGATGTCTGGATCCCAATGCTCAGCGCTTAATATGTTTCTGACTTGGCTAATGTTATTGATTTGAAATTAGCCTGATTTGTAATTAGTTGACAAAACTTAAATTTATTAATCCGGAATATCCAGGGGGATGGGATATGCGTAATATTAAAATGACATGCAAGGTGTCAGGCTGTCTGTCACAACATACAGCACCGATAACCCATTATTTCCTTCAGTTAAATATTGGGAAGGTAGCACTATTGTCATTTTCCACTCAACTATTATGTTTGTTTACCTCACTGACTATTTCAACCCCCCCCCCCCCCCCATTCCTATGACAGGTTGAATAGAAATGTCCCCAATCTCATTGTTTTATTACTTGAACACGTAGATGAACATCCTCAAGGAGTGTAATCAGATGGAAACTGATTCATAGAAACATAGAAAATAGATTCAGGAGGAGGCCATTTGGCCCTTCGAGCCAACACCGCCATTCATGACTGATCGTCCCCAATCAATAACCCGTGCCTGCCTTCTCCCCTTCAGATGCGATATTTAAGAGCTTGGTCAAAGAAGGAGCATATTTTAAAGGAGGAACAGAGATACTTGCAGGGGAATGTATGAGGAGATTATTATTTGTCTTTAGTTTTAGCTTGAACCAGGACTTCTGAAGATTCAAAGTTTAATATGGTATTAGTGCTGATACTGACTCCGACCAACCATGTAATGAATATCATCCATTCCAGAGGTTTTATTTTTCTGATGCAATTTAAACTTCATGGATTTCAATCACTTCAATGTAAAAGTAATTAGGAGTGGGGAGCATTGGAACATAAATTTGCGCACGGTACATATTAACTCTAATATAATGTATGCATGTTGGTAGGTGCAATGAAAACAAGGATCTTTTTATCATTGTTTTATGAATACCACAGAAAATATTATGTACTCTCATGATCACATTTAATAGAATAATATTGCTTAAATATACAGTTATTGGACTGGATTTCGGAAAAGTCCGTTGAGAGGAAGACAGCAAAATACTGAAAATATTGGGGGTGAAAATGACTTCAGGAGTGTTTGTTAGGAAAATTAAGGAAATGGTAACAGAATACTTATACAACTGAGTGAGTATAATTTTATGGATGAGAAATTGTGTTCAACCAATTGATGACTTCTTTGACAAATTAACTAGCATGTTAGATAACAAGGAAGCCAATGGATGTAGCAAATTTTGTTATAGATAATTTGGTCTGTGAAGTGCCCCATAAAAGATTGCCGCATTAGATAAGCACATGTGGACTAGAAGGTACTAGGTTACGTCCAGAGGGTCAGATATATTGTCCGTACAGAGGGGCAAGGCCAAGTGTGCATCCTGAGTCAAGGTCTGGAATAGTACTAGGTGTGCAGTCAAAGCTGGGACAATGGGAGTGTTCAGCACTGGGAACCTAAGCAGGTAAACAGCTATGATCAGGATAGAATTGGGGGTCAGGTGTAATGCTGGACTCGGGGTCAGGAATGAGAGAAGGTATGCAACTGGAGTTAGGGTCAGGAGTAGTACCAGGTGTGCAGTGAGACCCAGGTTGGTCAACATGGGCCAAGTGTTTGATTATAATCTGATTTCCATGCATGAATATACTAAGATCATTCATGTGCTGCACGTGTTGTTCAGAGTCTGGCTCTACTGTGGAATGTAATTAGGAATGTAATTTAGTTTAACCTTATTCATAGCTAATCCAATTTAAAGCATATATATTGCATTCAAGTGTAAGTTAAAAGACTCGCTACAGTATGCACCAGATTGCACAATTTCAAGCTGAAAAATGCAAAAGCTCCATACCAATGGGAGGGGGGACACCTTGGGCTTGGTTGATACGTTCCCTCGGGCTTGGTTGATATGTTCCCTCGGGCTTGGTCGATACACTCCCTCGGGCATGGTCTCTCGCAATTTCTCACTCCCAACACTCACCCAAAGTCGGCAGCCCTGCATTTTGTCAATATGTTGGGAACCTTCCATCTAAGGAGGTAAGAGCAATACATGATAACAAATGGGTAAACAATGTTCAGATATGTTTATATGTCTGAAATCATTGTCAACTTGTTTGTGGATGAAACATGCTTTGGTCCAGTTTGCAAAACTTTAGAATAGAAAGTTGTGGTGACCACCAACCCCCCCCCCCCCCCCCCCCCCTCCCCCCCCCCCCCACTGAGGGGCCACTTCTCGACTGAGAGTGAGGGGCCGTCATTCCCTGCGCCCTGATTGGCGGGCAGGCGGGCGGCAGGGTATATATAGGGGCGCCCGCACGGGGAGAGCGGGCACGAGTACGGGCACGAGTACGGGGAGAGCGGGCACGAGTACGGGAACGAACAACTGGGGCCACAGAGATTCTGCGGGGGGGGAAGCGAGCAGCAGCCGGTCGCCCCCGAGATACAGTGAGTTCCCATCCCCTCGCCTTTAATTTGTTTGGCAGATAAAGACAATTCTTGATGCTTCAGCAGGAGCTGGGAGGCGCAGGCAATCACTCACTCGCTCACCCGCCCACACACTCACCTGGCGTGTCAGCACTTGGGGCCAGGGGTTGCAGATCTAGACCAGGGTGGGAATGTCAGAAACTAGAGGGCAAAATTTAAAGGAGGTGTGCGGGGCCAGTTTGTTTACACAGAGCGGTGGGTATCTGGAACACACTGCCAGGGGTGGTGGTGGAGGCAGGTATGGTTTGACAGTGGCATTTAAGAGGCTTTTTGGTGGGCACATGGATATGGACCATATGCGGGCGTGGACATTGCGGGCCAAAGGGTCTGTTCCTGTGATGTACCGTTCTCTGCTCTCAAGGGTTGGATAACTTGGAATGGGGAGAAGTGAGGGTGAATGTGGGGAAAACAATCTCAAATAGTGGAGTACAAATACAATGGGTGGGAGATGAATATGTGGAGGAAAGGTGGGGACAGTGCTGTAGTGTCGACAAAAGTGTGAAACACATGCAGCCGGTTGGCTCACCTGAAGAAGGGTCTCGACCCGAAATGTCACCCGTTCCATCTCTCCATAGATAATGAGTTACTCCATGAGTAACTCGCCTCACTCGCTGAGTTACTCCAGCATTTTGTGTTTACCTGCAGGGAAAATCAGATTGGTACTGGACCTCAAGAGAGGGAATTTGTAGAGTGTCTCGGAGATGGGTTTTTTAAAGCAGCTTGTAGTTGAGCTTAACAGGGAAATGACAATTCTGGATTTGCTATTGTGTAATGATCTGCATTTGATTAAGGAGGTTAAGGTGAATGAACCATTCGGAGGTAGTGACTGTGATAAAATTCAACCTGCAATTTGAGAGGGAGAAGATGAAGATATGTCCACATTTCTGTTAATCAAACGTGACTACAGAGGCATGAGGGAGGACCTGGATAAAGTTGATTGGAAATGGGCCTGAGCAAGGATAATGGTGGAACAGCAATGGCAGGAATTTCTGGGAATAATTCAGAAGATGCAGGATCTTTTCATTTCAAAGAGAAAGAATGAATCTAGGTAGAGAATCAACTGTGGCTGACAAGGGAAGTCAAGGACATCATAAAACTAAAAGAGGAGGCATATAACATTGCAGAGATTAGTGGGAAGCCAGAGGATTAGGAAGCTTTAACAAGAAAAATAGAAGGTAACTGAAAAGGTAATCCGTGGAGAAAAGCTGAAATACAAAAGCTAGCCAGCCAATAATATAAGAGTTTCTTGCTCTCGGACCCCTCAGCACCAGAGACCTGGGTTCGATCCTGCCCTGTATGGGTCTGTAGGTTAATTGGCCTCGAAATTGCCCCAAATGTGCAGGGAGTGGATGTGAAAGTGGGATAACATGGATGTGTGATTGATGGTTGGCATGGACCCAGCGGGCTGAAGGGCCTGTTTCCAGGCTGTATCTCTAAGACTAAAACTAAATACTTTCCAGTTGTCTTGGGCAAGCAGTGACAAACCAGGGTGTGGTTTCAAATCAAGTTTCTCAAGTGGTGGATTACTGGTACAATGAAAATATTGTGCTGACACAGAATTGGACTGCACCCAAAAACGTATCATCCATAACTTGCATAAATTCTGCAAGACAAGAAAAAGCATTGAATAAATCAATGTGAATGAAAGGCGATTTACCTGCATTATCAACTTTCTCTCTCCACAATGTCAACTTTCTCCACAAATGCTGTCCACAGCTGCCATTCCTAGCATTTCTGTGGTTTTTAGATTAACTCATTCTTCAAGTATAATCAATTTTCCTGTCACAAGCTTAAAGTAACATCAGCAAGCTGTTTTGAAGTTAATGTTTGAAAACAATTATTTCGGCATAAGAGCAAAGACATGGCTCCTGAAATGTGGAATCTAAAATTGAAGATTATTAAAACTTCTTATAGAACAAAGTCACAAGTGGTGGAGCTCTGTAATTCTAAAAGAAAAATGTTAAGTTTGTATCCGGTGTTCCCGATGAGACCTCCTGTACATTGGTGAGATCAAACGTAATTTGGCGATCGTTTTGCCGAACATTTGCGCTCAGTCTGCCATCGCCAGCTCCGGTTGTGAACCATTTTTAATTAGGAGTTACCTGTCGGGTGCCTATAAAATCTTTCCTGTCGCACCTCAAACGTATGTCCTCTGGTTCTTGATTCCCCTACCCTGGGTAAAAGACAGTGTGCATTCACCCTGCCTATTCTTGTGAACCTGTACACCTGAGAAGATCACCCCACAGCCTCCTGGGCTAGCGAATGGTGGGTGCCTGGAACGTGCTGCCAGGGGTGGTGGTGGAGGTAGATATGATAGTGGTGTTTAAGAGGCTTTTAGATAGACATGGATATGCAGAGAATGGAGGGATATGGATTACATGCAGGTAGTGATTAGTTTAATTGACATCCTGTTTGGCACGGATATTGTGGGTCGAATGGCCTGTTCCTGTGCTGTATTGTTCCACATTCTAAAATTGTGTTGATTGTAAAATGTCTAATGAATAACCTGATGCTCTGAAATCACCACATACCAGCTAGATCTTTTTAACAACTGCCTCTTTGCCTCTGCTACTCGATTACATTCCATGCCGACCATCAATCACCCTCGCACTCGTTCTGTTAACCCACATTCACATCCTCCACACTAGGGGCAAATTAAACTACAAACACGCATGTTTTTGGAATGTGGGAGGAAAACGGAGCACCCGGAGGGGACCCACACGGTCACAGGGAGAATATGCAAACCACACAGACAGCAACTGCAGTTGGGATTGAACACTACCTGCTGCACCACTGCTGCTGAAAGTCTGTGACACTTTTCCTAATTAGATCGCAAGTCGTTCTGTAGTCTGAAACTTTTTTTGTTTGTATTTTTCCAGTTTAAGTCTGATGTTGGAAAGCAACTTCAGAGAACATTTGATGTATATGTGGTCGTATTGTACAGAACGCAAGTTGTAGCTGGTACCAACTACTATTTTAAAGTAAGTTTGCTATTGAATGTTTATGTTATCTATGAGTATTATGTTTAGAGGCCTGTTAGACTGATGCAGGTAAGAATATCATTGTTCCATTGTCAGTACATACGACAATTAAACACTTCTGACTAGTTTATACATGCACTTTAGGCTATCAGCAATTCATTTAAAAATGTATATTCTTGAGCTTGTGCATAATAACTTTTAACATCATACAGCTCAAGAACAGGCCAGTGTTTCTGCCAAACATGACATTGATAGTGGCAAACATGACAGAGTGCTGGAGTAACTCAACAGTTCAGGCAGCATCTCTGGAGAACACGGATAGGTGATGTATCAGGTCAGGACCCTTTTCAACTTCTGAGAAAGGGCCCTGACGTGAAATGTCACCCATGCATTTTCTTCAGAGATGCTGCCTGTCCTGCTGAGTTACTCCAACACTTTGTCTATCTTTGGTATAAATCAGCATCTACAGTCCTTTGTTGTACTAATTATAACCTTGGTAGCGTTTAATTATCTCGTGTGCATCTATTTCTATGTTTGAAGAGTAATTCTTATCGTGCACTCCTGTAGTTATTTGTTCAAAGGTACTTCCCCCTCCCCCCCCCCCCCCCCTCTCCCCACCTAAATTCTAAAGTTTAGGTGGGGGGGGGGGGGGGGGGGGTTGGGGTGGGGGATGTGATGCTCGCACTGGTACAGAGAGAGGTCATTTGGGCTACGCACTGTACCATTCAATAAGATCATGCATGATCTTCCACCCTGTTAACGTTGTCCTGCTGCCAACTCCATTTACTAGAATGCTACAGCTTTTGGTTTGCTAAAACTCTGCCTCCACAGCCCTTCCAGAGAAAACAGTTCCCAACGTTAGCCGGTGAGTGAAAGTCTAGATAGTGGATGTTGAAGATCTTTCCACTCATGGGAGAGTTTAGGACCAGAGGGCACAGCTTCAGAGTGAAAAGGATATATCCTTAGAATGGAGATAAGGAGGAATTTCTTTAGCCAGAGGGTGGTGAATCTGTTGAATTCATTGCCACAGCTGGAGGTGGAAGTCATTGGATATCTTTAAAGCAGAGACTAATAGGTGCTTGATTGGTAAGGGTGTCAAAGGTTACGGGTAGAATGCAGGAGAATGGTGTTGCGGGGGAAAAATAGCTCCGCCATGATCGAATGATGGAACAGACTCCACAGGCCAAATGGCCTCATTCTGCTCCTATCTTATGATCTAAAAATCTAATTTCAATTCAGATTGCCTACCCCTTATTTTGAGTGAGCCTTTTGTCCAGATGCCGTCTTCAAGAAAACATATTTCCACTTTAACATTAAATACTGGAGTAACTCGGCAGGACAGGCAGCATCTCTGGGGAGAAGGAATGGGTGACGTTTCGGGGCGAGACCCTTCTTCAGACTAAACTTGAAGGGTCTTGACCCGAAATGTCAACCATTCCTTCTCTCTGCAGGTACTCCAGATTTTGTCTAACTTTGATTATAAACCAGCATCTGCAGTTCCCTCCTACACATCTTTCCTCTTCATCCTAATAAAATTGGTCCATTAAAAAGTCAGAGTGGACAGCTATCTGCAGAGCCAAAAAAGATGGGGGAGATATTGAACAATTTCTTTTCGTCGGTATTCACCAAGGAGAAGGATATTAAATTATGTGAAGTAAGGGAAACAAATAGTGTAGCTATGGAAACTGAGGATCAAAGAAGAGGAAGTACTGACACTTTTGAAAAATATAAAAGTGGATAAGTCTCCAGGTCCTGACAGGATATTCCCTAGGACATTGAGGGAAGTTAGTGTAGAAATAGCAGGGGCTATGACAGAAATATTTTAAATGTCATTAGAAACGGGAATGGTGCTGGAGGATTGGCGTACTGCGCATGTTGTTCCATTGTTTAAAAAGGGTTCTAAGAGTAAACCTAGCAATTATAGACCTGTTAGTTTGATGTCAGTGGTGGGCAAATTAATGGAAAGGATACTTAGAGATAATATATATAAGCATTTGGATAAACAGGGTCTGATTAGGAACAGTCAACATGGATTTGTGCCTGGAAGGTCATGTTTGACTAATCTTCTTGAATTTTTTAAAGAGGTTACTCGGGAAATTGATGTGGGTAAAGCGGTGGATGTTGTCTATATGGACATAAAGTAAGGCCTTTCACAAGGTTCAACATGGAAGGTTGGTTAAGGTTAAATTTTTCGGTATTAATAGTGAAGTAGCAAGATGGATTCAACAGTGGCTGAATGGGAGATATCAGAGAGTAATGGTGGATAACTGTTTGCCAGGTTGGAGGCCGGTGACTAGTGGGGTGCCTCAGGGATCTGTGTTGAGCCCACTGTTGTTTGTCATATACATCAATGATCTGGATGATGGTGCGTTAAATTGGATTAGTAAGTATGTAGATGATACTAAGACGGGTGGTGTTTTGGATAATGAAGTAGATTTTCAAAGTCTACAGAGAGATTTAGGCCATTTGGAAGAATGGGCTGAAAGATGGTAGATGGAATTTAATGCTGATATGTGTGAGGTGTTACATCTTGGCAGGACAAATAAAAATAGGACATACATGGTAAATGGTAGCGAATTGAGGAATGCAGTTGAACAGAGGGATCTAGCAAAAACTGTGCATAGTTCCCTGAAAGTGGAATCTCATGTAGATAGGGTGGTAAACCTATCAGCCATGATCATATTGAATGGCGGTGCAGGCTCGAAAGGACTACTCCTGCACCTATTTTCTATGTTTCTATGTAAAGACAGCTTTTGGTGTGCTGGCCTTTATAAATCAGCGCATTGAGTATAGAAGTTGGGATGTAATGTTAATATTCTACAAGGCATTGGTGAGGCCAATTCTGGAATATGGTGTACAATTCTGGTCGCCAAATTATAGGAAAGATGTCGACAAAATAGAGAGAGTACAGAGGCAATTTACTAGAATGGTGCCTGGGTTTCAGCACCTAAGTTACAGAGAAAGGTTGAACAAGATAGGTCTTTATTCTTTGGAGCACAGAAGGTTAAGGGGGGACTTGATAGAGGTCTTTAAAATTATGAGAGGGACAAACAGAGTTGACATGGATAAGCTCCTTCCATCAAGAGTAGGAAAAATTCAAACAAGATGACGAGAATAAAGGGACAAAAGTTTAGGGGTAACATGAGGGAGAACTTCTTTACTCAGAGAGTGGTAGCTGTGTGGAATGAGCTTCCAGTGGACATGGTGAAGGCAGGTTCACTTTTATCATTTAAAAATAAATTTGATAGGTATATGGAC
This sequence comes from Amblyraja radiata, assembly GCF_010909765.2. NCBI lineage: Eukaryota > Metazoa > Chordata > Chondrichthyes > Rajiformes > Rajidae > Amblyraja > Amblyraja radiata. Next base: position 57,342,231 of record NC_045969.1, read on the forward strand.
GGGAAAGGAATGGAGGGTTATGGTCTGAGTGCAGGTAGATGGGACTAGGTGAGAGTAAGTGTTCAGCACGGACTAGAAGGCCGAGATGGCCTGTTTCCGTGCTGTAATTGTTATATGGTTATATCCTTGTTCAGACGTTCAAAATAATTTAGTGCTAAATGAGATTGCTTCTTATTGGTTCACTGATCTGTAAGGAGAGACCTGGCCTAGACAATATCATAGTCACGCAGCTGGTAGAGTTGCTGCCTCACAGTGATAGAGGCCAGGGTTCGATGCTGACCTCTGGTCCTGTCTATGTGTGGAGTTTATAGGTTCTCACTGTGATAGCATGGGTTTCCTCCGTGATTGCTGCAGTTTCCTCCCACATCCCAAAGACGTGCAGGTTTGTAGGTTAATTTACCTCTGGAATCTGCCGCTGGTGTGCAGGGAGTGGATGAGAAAGTGAGATGACATAGAACTGGTGTGAACGGGTGATTGATGGTCAGTGTACCAACCTTGCTGTGTCTTCCAGTCTTGTATATTTCCAGCCTAAACTTTTATATAATGTGGATGATATTCTTGGCTGGAACAATAACTTTGTTTTGTCTTTTAGATCAGCTGTGGCAAAGATGAATACCTCCATGTAACAGTGTATGAAATGCTTCCTTATGAAGGAAGTATCAGATCTGTGACCTCGGCCACAGTTGGCCATTCGCTTGACGACGCATTCTGAACAGTGACCTTGCTTTCACTGAGCTGGCTTCTGCACAACACACCTTGTCTTAAATCTTAACTTCACCTAGAGTGTGTTTCCTGTTCTATTGCATAATCAATTTCTATGTCTATGAATTGTAGAGGCCATAAATATGTTTGTTAAACCTAAATGAACGGATAGGGGAGAATGTATGGAGTTAAAAAAAAAAAAAACCCACATGTGCCCCCTGGACTGAACAGAAGAGATCTTGTAATCAAAGAATCATGTGAAGATATTTCTCTCAACCTTATGGCGATGCAGTTGATGCTTAATAAAGGGATGGGTGTGATTCTGAAACTGAATTGTTGAGATGACATGTGCTTTCAGTGTTGTACTCAGCATTTTTAAGAGGAAGTTTTAATCAATATAAAAAGTAATGGAGTAACTCAGTGGGTCAGGCAGCATCACTGGGCAACGTTTCAGGTCAGGACCCTTCAATCTGAAGTAGGGTCCCAAACCAAAACATCAGCCATCCATGTTCTCCAGAGGTGCTGCCTGACACACTGAATTACTCCAGCACTTTGTCTTTTTTTGCAAACCAGCATTTAAAAGTCTTTGTCTACATCTTAATAAAAAGCTTTTTGATTTAATGAAGTTTGGTTGGTCTTCCATCTTTTTATATATATTAAATAAAACATTAGACACAGCACTGTTCTGTGGATGTCTTTTAATGAGGGTCAGGTCCATCTTGTGGGGAGTACAGTTTGCATTGTATCTACACTTGCACAAACTTAAAAGCACCAAATGATTAGAACAAAATATGGCAAACGTTCCAGACAAAATGTTGTTCCACGGTGGTTTGAGAACAGAATCTCCAGTGTGTACATCGCAAAATATCAACTTTTTCAATACATGAACAAAACATTTGAGATTGTAAAGCTGTCTCGTTTTCAAGTTTAATAAAGCGAATGGAATTCTTGACAACTGGGTTACAGTCAAATCTATTTACAGATGAACACTGAGATACAGGCAGTATCAATAATTTTTTTGGTGTACACCTTTACCTTGCGTATAACACAATCTGCAGGGCAGTATCTATTAGAAGGAGCTTCTGGATACATGTGTGCAGCATAATAAAATGCAAAGAAATACTTTACCCCCACCCCCAGGTTTCCCTATAGTGGAGAAAAGTGACCGTCACAAGCACACAAAACATTTAAGCAGATCATAATGATGGACATAAGGTAGAAGCCAGGAATAGCAAAGGCCACATAAATACTTTAACATTTGGGGATTGCTGAACATGCTGACGATGCTTTGGTGGGAAAACCCTGAAATCTTGTCAATATTCAATCACATTTCCCTGTCATTAAGTTTGTGAGAGAGCTAAATGATAGGAATGTCATAGAACGACTCTCTCCACCCTCTTGCATAGGAAAGTCGAGTACCATCGAAGATTGCATTTCTTTAAAAAAATTACACCAAAATTGAAACTTTCATTCAGAATGTCTCAGACGAAAACCGCAAGACTAGCCTGGGCAAAGGTTTCTAATTTAACAAAATTTATAGTTAAAATGTATTTACAATTGTTACCAAAATGCCAAAGGCAGAGATGATCTATGAAAGTCTAATGTTTGATATGAGTTTACAGAAATGTTACAAATTGCATGATACAAAATATTCATCATGATTTATTTCAGTAGCTTACCCAACTGAATTATGCCAGGGTTGTGTGGGAGATGAAGGAATAGTTCACAATACAATTAACTGTTCCTACAGGAAATTATATTATTCATCAGACTCTTTATTTTTAAAAACTGCTATCAACTATTTTGTATGAAATTGATTGTTTTCACTCACAAATTAAAGCTCAGATTAAATTAAATTAAATTAAATTTCTTTATTTATATAGCACATTTTTAGTCAACTTGCATTGACCCCAAAGTGCTTCACATAATTACATCCACACACACAGGCAAAGGTGGGTGAAGTGTCTTGCCCAAGGACACACACAGGCAAAGGTGGGTGAAGTGTCTTGCCCAAGGACACAACGACAGTATGCACTCCAAGCGGGATTCGAACCAGCTACCTTCCGCTTGCCAGCCGAACACTTAGCCCATTGTGCCATCTGTCGTCCCTAGGATTAGACAATTTATAAGATGAAAAACACCAGTAGAGCCACAGTCTAGGAACAATCAAGGAAATGTGATTTAAAAAACAGCTTTCCTTAGCAATAACAGTATTGTTCCATTATGTGACTATTAACATGTAAAGATGTACAGGTTTAATTGGCTTCTGTCAATTGTCTCTTGTGTGCAGGATAGTGTTAGTGTACAGGGATTAATGGTCGGCACGGCCTCGATGGGCTGAAGAGTCCCGCTGACTCTTGAAAGTAAAGTCTAATTCAGTTTGAATAAATTGGGAGCAATTATTGAAAGTCCATGCTGGCCATCGATCATCCGCTCCCGCTAGTTCTTCTCATGGAGTCATACAGCATAGAAACAGGCACTTCGACCCACCTTGCCCATGCTGACCAACATGCCCCATCCAACCTAGTCCATTTACCCACATTTGGCCCATATCCCTCTAAACCTTTCCTATCCATGTACCTGTCCAAATGTTTTTTTAAATGCTGTTATAGTACCTGCTTCAATGTTTTATGTGAAAAAGCTTAAATTTTGTTACTTTTATGATATTTAAATCTTATTGCTGTTATAAATCCTTCAATATATTATAATACTAGGATTTTCCAGAATTCAGTCTGCACTTGTGGGCAGGTGTTGGTGCAGCGGTAGAGTTGCTGCCTTACAACGCCAGAGACCCAGACTCGATCCTGACTTCGGGTGCTGTCTGTATGGAGTTTGTACATTCTCCCCATGAGCTGCATGGGTTTTCTCCAGTTTCCCTCCACAATCCAGAGGTGTGCAGGTTTCTAGGCTTATTGGCTTGGGTTAAAATTATAAATTGTCCCAAGTGCATATAGTATAGCACTAGTGTTTGTGGATCATTGGTCGGTGTGGACTCGGCAGGCCAAAGGGCCTGTATCTGCGCTGTATCTTTAAACTAAACTAATCTATTGAGTGAAAAGCGATATCATGCAGTTTGAAAGAATTCTAATTTTGCCCTTGGTACACAAATGTCAAATGGAACCCAGCAGGTCAGGCAGCATCTATGGAGGGAATGGACAGGTGACGTTTCAGGCTGGGACACCTCTTCAGGCTGAGTCCATTCCTTCTATCGATGCTGCCTGATCCACTGAGTTCATCCAGTGCTTTTTTTTTGCTCAAGATTGCACTGTCTGCAGTTTCTTGAGTCACTTTGATAATTTGCCAACATTCCTATGAGATTGCGTGTACAACCCATATAACCATATAACCATATAACAATTACAGCACGGAAACAGGACATCTCTGCCCTCCAAGTCTGTGCCGAACAATTATTTTCTCCTAGTCCCATCTGCCTGCACTCAGACCATAACCCTCCATTCCCTTCTCATCCATATACCTATCCAATTTATTTTAAATGATAACATCGAACCTGCCTCCACCACTTCCACTGGAAGCTCATTCCACACAGCTACCACTCTCTGAGTAAAGAAGTTCCCCCTCATGTTACCCCTAAACTTCTGTCCCCTAATTCTGAAGTCATGTCCTCATGTTTGAATCTTCCCTACTCTCAATGGGAAAAGCTTGTCCACGTCAACTCTGTCTATCCCTCTCATCATTTTAAAGACCTCTATCAAGTCCCCCCTTAACATTCTGTGCTCCAGAGAATAAAGACCTAACTTATTCAACCTCTCTCTGTAACTTAGTTGCTGAAACCCAGGCAACATTCTAGTAAATCTCCTCTGTACTCTCTCTATTTTGTTGACATCCTTCCTATAATTGGGCAACCAAAATTGTACACCATACTCCAGAATTGGTCTCACCAATGCCTTGTACAATTTTAACATTACATCCCAACCCAGATGCAGTGTGCTTACGAAGCTTAGCAGAAACTTAGCAAACCAATCTCCCAGCAAAATGAAGACCTCAGTTTCTACCCTAAGAAAAAAAACAATTGAAGAAAAGTTAACTAAACACTTTGTGGAATTCGTGAGCATTCGTTAAAATTAAGTTTTCAACTTTGTAGATCAACACCGTGGCTAAGCTGATGGACGTGCTGCCTCATCGTGCCAAGAGTTCATCCCTCACCACTTGTGCTGTCTGTGGAGAACCTAGAACAGCACAGGGACAGGCCCTTCGGCCCACAATGTCCCTGCTGAACATGATCTATATCCCTCAATTCCCTGCATATCCATGTTCCATCTAAAAGCCTCTTTAACAGCTTTTTCACATCTGCCTCCACCATCACCCCTGGCAGTGTATTCCACGCACCCACCATCCTTTGTGTAAAATATATTCCCCTCTCACTTTGCACATCACCTTTAAACTTTGCCCCTCTCACCTTCAAGCACTGCCCTCTAGTCTTTGACATTTCGACCCTGAGAAATGGGTTCTGACTGTCTACCATATCTATGCCTCTCATCTATATTACTAAAAGTCTGATCTTGACCGCTTTTGGCTCGCTGTGGCGTGATTTCCGAGAAAATGCCGCCACCTACTGCCATCAATTTTGGCCACCTCCAACATCCGGGACCTGAGGATTTTTCCCATCGATGAAAAATCAGAGAGATATTAATGTTTTTTTTTTTTATTGCCATTCTCTCTGCCGCCCCTGCTGGTGGGAGGGGGAAGGGACTATAAAACCCGGAAGTGGTGTGCCTCACTCAGTCTCTGCAGATGGAGGAACCAAGAGGGTCGCGTCTCACTGAGCTCTGAATAACACTGAACACATGTCTACTCAACTGTGAGTGCCCTTAATGTGGTTTCAAAATGAAAATATGGTTGGTTTGAAGTAAAAATGCACTGCTAATGAAGTAAAAATGCACTGCAAATGAAGTAAAAATGCACTGCTAATGAAGTAAAAATTCACTGCGAATGAAGTAAAAATGCACTGCAAATGAAGTAAAAATGCACTGCTAATGAAGTAAAAATGCACTGTTTTTTAAAATATTTTTAATAGAAGCAAACATATCATAAAGTACAGTTACATATTATAGTAAAAAAACTTTTCATATACATCAATCATACAATATTAAAATTTTTAATTGTTGATTAATTCGGCTTCTAGTGTTTTTTTTATACATAGATGGAGAGAGAAAGAGAGAAAAAATAATTACAAATATCAAAAAAGAGAAAAGGTGGAATTAATTATAGGTTTTTTTGTGCAGTTTTGTAGGAGCAAATATAATCGGACCAATTTCAAAAGGTAAACAGTCTTTCTTTTCCATCCTTAACCAATCTGGTTGTTGATCCATTTCTTCCAGCCAGAAATTCATGTTTTTTATATGGACTGGCCAGAAATAAAACAAGAAATTTGGCAAGGCCAAACCTCCATTTATCTTTGATTTACATAAATGTTTTTTACTTATTCTATGATTCTTATAATCCCAAATAAAGCTTGTAACAGTGGAATCGACTTTTTGGAAAAAAAATTGGGGGATATATATCGGGATTAATTGAAATAGGTACAGTAGTCGCAGGGAAGAAGATCATTTTTATAGCATTAATTCTACCAAGCATTGAAATGGGAAGTGTTTTCCAGTACTGAATATTCTTGTGTAGTTTATTCAGTAAGGGTGGAAAATTTAGTTTAAACTAGACTAAGTGGGACCCATTGGGTCCCAGCATCACACGGGAGGGCTGGTCACCAACGCAATATTCCATTTCCCCACCAATTCCAATACTGCTTACCAGTGGGTGGGGGCTGTCTGTTGCGCTACTATATGTGTTGCGGGCCGAAGGTACTGGTTTCCAGAGGGCTAGTATAGACATTGTGGGCCATATGGATGCTTGGGCAGGCATCCAACTGTTGCAACGATTTTAAAAGCCAAGACGAGGCAAACAATTGGGCTGCAGACACCCGACAACCAAAATTCATTTTGTGAACGCAAACTTTTAAAAAAGGGCTGCAGCCACTTTAGAGCCACATCGAGGGGACTCACCGAGGAGTAGACGTGCGTTCATATAACCATATAACCATATAACCATATAACAATTACAGCACGGAAACAGGCCATCTCGACCCTTCTAGTCCGTGCCGAACACGTATTCTCCCCTAGTCCCATATACCTGCGCTCAGACCATAACCCTCCATTCCTTTCCCGTCCATATAACTATCCAATTTATTTTTAAATGATAAAAACGAACCTGCCTCCACCACCTTCCCTGGAAGCTCATTCCACACAGCTACCACTCTCTGAGTAAAGAAGTTCCCCCTCATGTTACCCCTAAACTTCTGTCCCTTAATTCTCAAGTCATGTCCCCTTGTTTGAATCTTCCCTACTCTCAGTAGGAAAAGCTTATCCACGTCAACTCTGTCTATCCCTCTCATCATTTTAAAGACCTCTATCAAGTCCCCCCTTAACCTTCTGCGCTCCAAAGAATAAAGCCCTAACCTGTTCAACCTTTCTCTGTAACTTAGTTGCTGAAACCCAGGCAACATTCTAGTAAATCTCCTCTGTACTCTCTCTATTTTGTTGACATCCTTCCTATAATTAGGCGACCAAAATTGTACCCCATACTCCAGAATTGGCCTCACCAATGTCTTGTACAATTTTAACATTACATCCCAACTTCTATACTCAATGCTCTGATTTATAAAGGCCAGCACACCAAAAGCTTTCTTTACCACCCTATCTACATGAGATTCCACTTTTAGGGAACTGTGCACAGTTATTCCCAGATCCCTCTGTTCACCTGCATTCTTCAATTCCCTACCATTTACCATGTACGTTCAGTGTTATTCGCAGCTCAGTCTCTGCCAGACCCTCTCGCTTCCTGGGTCTGGCAGAGACTGAGTGAGGCACGACACTTCCTGGTTTTATAGTCCCTCCCCCTGCCTCCAGTGGGGGCAGCAGAGAGAATGGGGAATTTTGTAAAAACATTAATATCTCTCTCACTTTTCATCGACGGAAAAAATGGTGACGTTCTCTCGGAAATCGCAGCACAGTCAGCCAAAAGCGGTCAAGATCAGAGATTTAGTAATATAGATAAAGAGGTATATGTCTTAGTTACGTAGATTCCTAAATATTTAAGTTTATCTTTAACTATTTTAAAGGGGAATTGTTATAATGTATGTAAATTGAGTTTTGTTATTGACATGATTTCGCTTTTATTCCAATTAATTCTATATCCTGAAAACTGACCAAATTGAGTTATTAGATTTAATAGATTTGGAAGACTAGTTTCTAACTTTGTAATATATATCAGTACATCATCTGCATATAAAGACATTTTATTCCTTGTGTCTCTAGTATTGTACCCGTGTATTCCTGGATGGGTTCTAACGTTTTCTGCTAGTGGTTCAATTGCAAGAGCAAATAATAGTGGGGATAGTGAACATCCTTGTCTGCAGCCTCTAGAAAGATTAAATTTAGTTGATAACATTTGGTTTGTTAATATTCCAGCTGTTGGATTAGAGTATAACAACTTAACCCATGTACAATACTTCTCTCCCAGTTGAAAATTTTCCATCACCGAAAATAAATATGACCATTCTACCTGGTCAAATGTTTTTTCAGCATCTAACGAAATAATTGCTAGATCTGCATTAGGAATTCTATTTGAGTATATAATCTATCTATCTATATTTAAAACTGTGTGGCTGCCGTCCGCCGTCCGTCCGGCTGCCTTTCTGCCTTTCGATTCGTTCCATCATGTGATGTCACAGTGCCCAATGCTCACATATATCCAATCTAGTAATGGATCCATTTACATATGCCTTTGCACCAGCCCCTGGTGAACGTTCCATCGTGTGATGTCACAATGCCCAATGCCCAAAGACATTCTTGCCATAGAGGGAGTACAGAGAAGGTTCACAAGACTGATTCCTGGGATGTCAGGACTTTCATATGAAGAAAGACTGGATAGACTCGGTTTGTACTCGCTAGAATTTAGAAGATTGAGGGGGGATCTTATAGAATCTTATGTTTCTATGTTTCCCTCTCCTCACTCCTCTCCCTCTCCCACCCATCCCTCTCCCCCCCCCCCCTTCACTCTCTACCCCACCCCCTTCCCTCTCCCCCCGCCCCCTACCCCTCTGTCCCTCTTCCACCACTCCCCCTACCCCTCCCTCCCCACTCTTCCACATCTCTCCCCCCTTCCCCCTCCACTCTCCCTCCCCACTCTTTCCCCTCTCTCCCCCCACCCCTCTCCCCCTCCTTCCCTCCCTCCCCATCCCCCCTCCCCCATATCTTTCTCCCCATCCCCCTCTCTCCCCCCAAATCTGTCCCGTTTTCTCCTCCTCCTCTCCCCTCCCTCCCCTCTTCTCACCCCTCCTCCCCCCACCTGTGTGTTTGGGGGGGGGTTAATGTGAGTGTGATGCCGCAGCCCCCCCCCCCCCGCCCCCCCCCCCGCAAACGCCATTGGGGAAACAGACCCAACGGGTCTGCACTTGGTCTAGTATTATATAAAAGTCTGTGGCTGCCGGCGTCCATTCGACGTCCGTCGTCTGTCCGGCTGCCTATCTGCCTTTTGATTCATTTCCATCGTGTGATGTCACAATGCCCAATGCTCACGTATGTCCAATCGGGATGGATCCATTTACATATGCCTTTGCACCAGCCCCAGCCCCAGCCCCAGCCAGATTCCCACCCCGCAACCGTGCTTTGGAGGAACAGACTGAATAGACCCAGGTGGTAAGTGTGAAGCCTCACCCCCCACCCCCCAAACGTGCGTTGGGGAAACAGACCCAACGGGTCTGCACTTGGTCTAGTATATTACTAAAAGTCTGATCTTGACTGCTTTTGACTCACTGTGCTGCGATTTCCGAGAGAAAGCCGCCACCTACGGCCGTCATTTTTGGCCATCTCGCTCAGAGCCCCCTTCCGCCTTCCGGGACCAGAGGATTTTTCCCATCGATGAAAATTCAGAGAGATTTTTTATGGTTTTTTTTTAAATAGCCATTCTCTCTGCTGCCCCTGCTGGAGGGAGGGGGAGGGACTATAAAACCAGGAAGTGGTGTGCCTCACTCAGTCTCTGCAAGATGGAGGAAGCCAGAGGGTCACGTCTCTCTGAGCTCTGAATAACACTGAACACATGTCTACTCAACTGTGAGTGTCCTAAATGTGGTTTGAACATGAAAATATGGTTGTTTTGAAGTAAAAATGCACTGCAAATGGTTGTTTGGGTTGAAGTAATTGGTGGAGAGGTGGAATTGGTGGAATTGGTGGAGAGGTGGAATATTGTGTGGGGGGTCCAGCCCTCCCGTGTGAACATGGGACACAACGGGTCCCACTTAGTCTAGTATTGAATAGTCTTCTCAGATTATAAAATGAGTAACGTTTTGGAATAAAGCCTGTTTGGTCGGGGTGTATTAATTTGTTAATCACTAAGCTCAATCTATGAGATAGGATTTTGGTTAATATTTTCTGATCAGTATTTAGGAGAGCTATTGCTCTCTATGAAACTGGGTCTTCAAGATCCTTGTCTGTTTTTGGTATAAGTATGATTGTAGATTCATTTAGAGTTTCTGGGAGTTTCTGTTGAGTGTAAGCATATTTGTAGTGTCTGTAGACGTGGAGAAATCAGATCATAAATGTTTTAATAAAATTCAGAGCTTAGACCATCAGGGCCTGCGGCCTTTCCGTTTTTTAAAGATCTAATTGACTCTTCGATGTCTTTTACCGTAATTTCAGCACCTAGTGATTCTCTCTCTTTCTGATCTAAACCCGTAAGATTTCTGTAGAAATGTTCCCATTCCTGCTGTTTGTTCTGTCGTTTTAGATGAGTACAGCTTTTGATAGTATTGTAAAAATCTATCATTAATATCTTTAGGCAGTGTTAATGTTTCTCCCTTGTCTGATCTAATTTTGTAAATTGTTTTTTCCCCGTCCAGTTTACGAAGTTGGCGCGCTAATAGTTTTTGTGGTTTATCACCAAATTCAATATTTAATTGTTTTGTATGTTGATAAAGTTTTATAACTTGGCCTGAGTATATCTTGTTTAACTTATATTTCAGTACTGCAATTTTATTGTGTTTTACCATAGATGGTGTTGCTGCATTTTCTATGTCTAATTGCCTTATTTCCATTTCCAATGTCTGTTGTTTGGCCCTATTCTCTTTATTAAGAAATGATTGGGAAGAGATTAATGCTCCTCGCACAAATGTTTTAAATGTTTCCCAAAGAAGGGAGGCAGAGGTTCCAGGGCTATCATTAGCCTCAAAAAACATATTAATCTGTTTTACGAGGTATTCATTACATAGGTTTTCTTTTAAGATTTGGGGATTAAGTCTCCATTGTGACTGTGTCTCTACCATTCCGTTTAGTTTAATCATAAATGTTAGAGGAACATGGCCCGAGATTATACTATTATGATATTGCGAATTATAGGTAAATGGGATAAGTTTAGAGTCTACTAAGAAATAGTCTATCCTTGAGTAAGTTTTATGCACTGGTGAGTAAAATGAATATTCTCGACCGGATGGGTTTTCAATTCTCCAAACATCCTTAATGTTGGTAATATTAATATATGAGTTTAGAAATTCACTTGAGCGAGATTTTAATTTTCTTTGAGTTGATGATCTATCCAAATAAGCATCCAGTGTACAATTTAAGTCTCCACCGATTATTAAATTGTGTTGTGTGCATTCCGGGATAATGTTGAGTATTCTCTTAAAAAACAGGGGACTATCAAAATTTGGTCCATACACATTAAGGAGAGTCACTTTTTTTGAGTATAACTCCCCTACTAATACAATAGATCTGCCTTCGATATCTTCTATCGTTGATATATGTGTAAAGGGTATACCCTTATGAATTAATATTGCAACCCCTCTAGATTTATGTGAGAATGAGGAGTGATACGCTTTAGCAATCCATTTTGCTTTCAATCTATGTTGTGCTTCCTTTTCAAGTTCAAGTGAGTTTATTGTCATGTGTCCCTGTATAGGACAATGAAATTCTTGCTTTGCTTAAGCACACAGAAAATAGTAGGCATTTACTACAAAACAGATAAATGTGTCCATATACCATGATATAAATATATACACACATGAATAAATAAACTGGTAAAGTGCAAATAGCAGAAAGTGGTTATTAATAATCAGAGTTTTGTCCGAGCCAGGTTTAATAGCCTGATGGCTGTGGGGAAGTAGCTATGCCTGAACCTGGTTGTTGCAGTCTTCAGGCTCCTGTACCTTCTACCTGAAGGTAGCAGGGAGATGAGTGTGTGGCCAGGATGGTGTGGGTCTTTGATGATACTGCCAGCCTTTTTGAGGCAGCGACTGCGATAAATCCCCTCGATGGAAGGAAGGTCAGAGCCGATGATGGACTGGGCAGTGTTTACTACTTTTTGTAGTCTTTTCCTCTCCAGGGCGCTCAAATTGCCGAACCAAGCCACGATGCAACCGGTCAGTATGCTCTCGACTGTGCACCTGTAGAAGTTAGAGAGAGTCTTCCTTGACAATCCGACTCTCCGTAATCTTCTCAGGAAGTAGAGGCGCTGATGAGCTTTCTTGATAATTGCGTTAGTGTTCTCGGACCAGGAAAGATCTTCAGAGATGTGCACGCCCAGGAATTTGAAGTTCTTGACCCTTTCAACCATCGACCCGTTGATATAAATGGGGCTGTGGGTCCCCCTCCTACTCCTTCCAAAGTCCACAATCAGTTCCTTGGTTTTGCTGGTGTTGAGGGCCAGGTTATTGCGCTGGCACCATATGGACAGTTGCTCGATCTCTCTTCTGTATTCTGACTCATCCCCATCAGTGATACGCCCCACAATAGTGGTGTCGTCAGCGAACTTGATGATGGAGTTCGCACTGTGGATCGCTACGCAGTCATGGGTATAGAGTGAGTACAGCAGGGGGCTGAGCACGCAGCCTTGAGGTGCTCCCGTGCTGAGTGTTATCGAGGCTGACACATTTCCACCAATACGAACAGACTGTGGTCTGTGGATGAGGAAGTCGAAGATCCAGTTGCAGAGGGATGCGCAGAGACCCAGTTCTGCGAGTTTGGTAACCAGTTTGGAGGGGATGATTGTGTTAAATGCCGAGCTGTAATCAATGAATAACAGCCTGACATATGAGTTTTTGTTGTCCAAGTGGTCCAGTACGGAGTGGAGGGCCAGCGAGATCGCATCCACCGTTGATCTGTTGTGGCGGTACGCGAACTGCAGTGGGTCCAGGTTTTTGTCGAGGTAGGAGTTGATTTGCTCCATGATCAATCTCTCAAAGCACTTCATCACCACCGGCGTTAGTGCCACTGGTCGATAGTCATTGAGGCACGTCACCTTACGTTTCCTGGAGAAATATTATATCTGTTTTCAATGATTTTAAATGAGCTAACACTTTACCTCTCTTGATTGGTTCATTAATTCCCTTAACATTCCAGCTACAGAATTTAATTCCTTCACCCCCAATTTTCCTATTCACATCTTGCATCTTGTGATTAGAGTGGTCTATGTTAGAGCAGATGGCTCAGCACACTCAACCCTACCTTATACTCGAACATCAGGTAGATGAATTTTAAGTCTCGTCGGTTTTCCATCCGGACATATCTCCCTAAATAAAATATATAATTCCATTCCAGATACAAAATATAATATAATATAAGATAGAAAAGGTTAAAAAAATGTTGTATTAGTAACGTGTAAAGAGTTGAAAAAGAAAAAAAACTACAACTACGATTAGTGCAGTTAGTGATAGCCACCCTAATGTGGCTAAGCATCTAAGGACTTCCGTAGCTTTTGGTAAAAAAAATTACTAGCTCCGTACTTTCCTTAAAAGAAAGGTTTCAAATTCAATTAAAACAATTTATGGGGGGGAGGGAAATAATGGTTATATTCCATTAATGATATAATTATTAGTCTCAAATTGAAATGTTAGTCTCGTATAACATAAAAAGGAAAAACATTTGTCAAAGAATAATCAAAATCAAAAGCATCAGAGAGAGAACCTCTATAAATTTTTATTAATAAATTACCTGAATCACACTTTACTTATATTTCATACTTTTAGTTAATTCAGAGTTGATCCAGTTAACAATAATTAGTATTAATTAGTATTCATGATTAGTAATAGTTGTTAGAAATTAGTACTAAAATGTATATATTACTAGACTAAGTGGGACCCGTTGGGTCCCAGTCACACGGTACGCCTGGTCACCCAACGCAACCCATTCCACCACTCACCCGTTCCCCCAACGCAATATTCCACCACTCACCCATAGCCCCTAACTGCGCAGATGCGGCTCATTTCCCCTCCTCCCCCAGCACTCCCTCCCCATCCTCTTCATGTGTAGGAGGGAAGGGGGGAAGGGAAAGTGGGGTGTGTGGCGGGGGGTGGTGTGGTGTGGGAGGGGAGGGCGTGTGTGGACGGGGAGATGTAGGAAGGGGGGGAGAGGGTGGTTTGGAGGGAGGGGGGTTGGGGGTTGTGGGGGGGAGGGGCGTGGGGACGGATGTGTATGTGGGAAAGGGGTGTGTGTGGGCGGGGGGATGTGTGTGGGAGGGGGCAGGGGGGCGTGGGATGTGGGCGGGGGGGGAGTTGTGAGGTGAGAGGGGTGTGTGGTTGGGGGGGGAGTGAGCTCGGAGAAAAGACAGGGGAAGAGAATGGTGAGGGGGTCATTGTTGGGGAGGGGGGGAGGAGCCTGCGAGGGGCACCAGAGGGGTAGTGGCTGGAATTGGCGGTGCGATGGGGACTCACAGCAAGAGCTGGTCGCTGGTCGTTCTCCTCTGCTGGGATCAGAGTCTCCGCTTTCAGTTTGGCGACATTGGCGACATCTCTGACTCCCGGCTGGGCTGGGTCTCCCACGCTGGGCTGCTGCATGGGGCGGGGCTGGGCTGCTGCTTGAGGCTGGGCTGCTGCTTGGGGCGGGGCTGCTGCTTGGGGCGGGGCTGCTGCTTGGGGCGGGGCTGCTGCTTGGGGCGGGGCTGCTGCTTGGGGCGGGGCTGGGCTGCTTCGGGTCCCTCCGAAAGTGCGGTTGGAAACCTCTGACAGCCACCCTCCAGTAAAGACGCGATGTCGCAGAAAGGGGCGGACCGTCCCGAGGAGTGACAGGGGAAGAGACTAATCCACGCGGCGCTGACTTGCAGGAGAAGAGATCGATCTGCGCATGCGTGGTTTTTAAGATTTTTAAACCTCGCTAACTTTTACGACATTCAACCGATCCGAACGAAACCCGGTGCACTCACAGCGCAGGAGGATAACAAGATTAGAGTTTTAGTTATGTACTAGACTAAGTGGGACCCGTTGGGTCCCAGCATCACACAGGAGGGCTGGTCATCCAACGCAATATTCCACCTCTCCACCAATTCTAATACTGGTGGCCAGTTGAGGGGGGGGGGGGGCTTTCTGGAGCGCTAGTATGGGTGTTATGGGCTGAAGGGACTGGTTTCCAGAGGACTAGTATGCAAATTGTGCGCCAAATGGATTCTTGGGCTGGCGTCTCAGTCAATCAAGCCTGTTGTGCTGGCAACTCACTCACTCACGGCTGGTGGGCCGGTAGTTGACTCACGGCTAATCCTTAGAAATTCTATTTCAAGCAGGGTATATGGCCACCAAATTCAAGTGCAGTTTCATACCATTTGAAGTAGGGTTCAATGCCACTAAAGACAGCGAGTCATGACCTCTCCCTCCTCCATCTTGCAGAGATTGAGCCACACCCACATTTCCGGGTTTTATAACCCCTCCCCCCCACCCCCACCGGAAAAGGTGTGGCTTTCATGGAGTGATTGACAGGAGAGAGATTCCCAACATTTAAAAAAAAACTAATAACACTTTTATTTTTCATTGATGGGAAGAATTCTCTGCATCTGCTCAGCGGAGGGGGACTGAGTAAGATGGCCAAAAATCACAGCTGTAAGTGGTAGCGTTTTATCTAAAATCAATATACAGTGCAAACAGGAAGTAAGTGCATTTACAGTAGTGCCTTTTAACTTCAAGCCAAAGCACCCAAGCCACCATTTGCAGTAAGTGGTGTCTTTCAACTTCAAGCCACACCCAAGCCATCATTTGCAGTAAGTAGTGCCTTTCAACTTCAAGCCAAAGCAACCAAACCACCATTTGCAGTAAGTAGTGCCTTTCAACTTCATGCCACCATTTGCAGTAAGTGGTGTCTTTCAACTTCAAGCCACACCCAAGCTACCATTTGCAGTAAGTAGTGCCTTTCAACTTCATGCCACCATTTGCAGTAAGTGGTGTCTTTCAACTGCAAGCCAAAGCACCCAAGCCACCATTTGCAGTAAGTAGTGCCTTTCAACTTCATGCCACCATTTGCAGTAAGTAGTGCCTTTCAACTTCAAGCCACACCCAATCCATCATTTGCAGTAAGTAGTGCCTTTCAACTTCAAGTCAAAGCAACCAAGCCACCATTTGCAGTAAGTAGTGCCTTTCTTCTTCATGCCACCATTTGCAGTAAGTGGTGTCTTTCAACTTCAAGCCACACCCAAGCCACACCCAAGCCACCATTTGCAGTAAGTAGTGCCTTTCAACTTCAAGCCAAAGCAACCAAGCCACCATTTGCAGGAAGTAGTGCCTTTCAACTTCAAGCCAAAGCTCCCAAGCTACCATTTGCAGTAAGTAGTGCCTTTCAACTTCAAGCCAAAGCAACCAAGCCACCATTTGCTGTAATAGTGCCTTTCAACCAAGCCAAAGCAACCAAGCCACCATTTGCAGTAATAGTGCCTTTCAACTTCAAAACAAAGCTCCCAAGCCACCATTTGCAGTAAGTAGTGCCTTTCAACTTCATGCCACCATTTGCAGTAAGTAATGCCTTTCAACTTCAAGCCACACCCACGCCCCCCATTTGCAGGAAGTAGTGCCTTTCAACTTCAAGCCAAAGCAACCAGTTCACCATTTGCAGTAAGTAGTATATATGCTAATGTAAATATTTATTCAAATCATATGCTATGTCGCTCTTCCAGGGAGATGCTAAATGCATTTCGTTGTCTCTGTACTGTACACGGACAATGACAATTAAAGTTGAATCTGAATCTGAATCTGAATCTGAATCTAGTGCATTTCAACTTCATGCCACCATTTGCAGTAAGTGGTGTCTTTCAAGCCACACCCAAGCCACCATTTGCAGGAAGTAGTGCCTTTCAACTTCAAGTCAAAGCTCCCAAGCCACAATTTGCAGTAATAGTGCCTTTCAACTTCAAGCCAAAGCAACCAATCCACCATTTGCAGTAAGTAGTGCCTTTCAACTGCAAGCCAAAGCTCCCAAGCCACCATTTGCAGTAAGTAGTGCCTTTCAATTTCAAGACACACCCAAGCCAACCGGGAGGGGGAGGGGGGGGGGGGGGGGAAGGGGGAGGGGGGAGGGGGAGGGGGGGGGGGAAGGGGGGAAGGGAAGGGGGGGGGGGACTTTCTGGAGCGCTAGTATGAACCATTTTAGAACCAATAGACATTTTTTTGCAAGCTTTAGAACCAATAGACATTTTTTTTGCAAGCTTTTGAACCAATAGTCATATTTTTGCAAGCTTTAGAACCAATAGACATTTTTTTGCAAGCTTTAGAACCAATAGACATATTTTTGCAAGCTTTAGAACCAATAGTCATTTTTTGCAAGCTTTAGAACCAATAGAGACATTTTCTGCAAGCTTTTGAACCAATAGACATTTTTTTGCAAGCTTTAGAACCAATAGAGACATTTTCTTGCAAGCTTTAGAACCAATAGAGACATTTTCTGCAAGCTTTTGAACCAATAGACATTTTTTTTGCAAGCTTTAGAACCAATGGACATTTTTTTGCAAGCTTTAGAACCAATGTACATTTTTTTTGCAAGCTTTAGAACCAATAGACATTTTTTGCAAGCCTTAGAACCAATAGACATTTTTTTTGCAAGCTTTAGAACCAATAGACATTTTTTTGGAAGCTTTAGAACCAATAGACATTTTTTTGCAAGCTTTAGAACCAATAGACATATTTTTGCAAGCTTTAGAACCAATAGAGACACATTTTGCAAGCTTTAGAACCAATAGACATTTTTTGCAAGCTTTAGAACCAATGGACATTTTTTTGCAAGCTTTAGAACCAATGGACATTTTTTGCAAGCTTTAGAACCAATAGAGACACATTTTGCAAGCTTTGGAACCAATAGACATTTTTTGCAAGCTTTAGAACCAATAGACATTTTTTTGCAAGCTTTAGAACGAATAGACATTTTTTTGCAAGCTTTAGAACCAATAGACATTTTTTTGCAAGCTTTAGAACCAATAGACATTTTTTTGCAAGCTTTAGAACCAATAGACATTTTTTGCAAGCTTTAGAACAATAGACCTTTTTTTTGCAAGCTTTAGAACCAATAGACATTTTTTGCAAGCTTTAGAACCAATAGACATTTTTTGAAAGCTTTAGAACCAATGGACATTTTTTTTGCAAACTTTAGAACCAATAGACATTTTTTTGCAAGCTTTAGAACCAATAGAGACACATTTTGCAAGCTTTAGAACCAATAGACATTTTTTGCAAGCTTAAGAACCAATAGACATTTTTTGCAAGCTTTAGAACCAATGGACATTTTTTTGCAAGCTTTAGAACCAATGGACATTTTTTGCAAGCTTTAGAACCAATAGAGACACATTTTGCAAGCTTTGGAACCAATAGACATTTTTTGCAAGCTTTAGAACCTATACACATTTTTTTGCAAGCTTTAGAACGAATAGACATTTTTTTGCAAGCTTTAGAACCAATAGACATTTTTTGAAAGCTTTAGAACCAATAGACATTTTTTTGCAAGCTTTAGAACCAATAGACATTTTTTGCAAGCTTTAGAACAATAGACCTTTTTTTTGCAAGCTTTAGAACCAATAGACATTTTTTGCAAGCTTTAGAACCAATAGACATTTTTTGAAAGCTTTAGAACCAATGGACATTTTTTTTGCAAACTTTAGAACCAATAGACATTTTTTTTGCAAGCTTTAGAACCAATAGAGACACATTTTGCAAGCTTTAGAACCAATAGACATTTTTTGCAAGCTTAAGAACCAATAGACATTTTTTTGCAAGCTTTAGAACCAATAGACATTTTTTTTGGAAGCTTTATAACCAATAGACATTTTTTTCAAGCTTTAGAACCAATAGACATTTTTTTGCAAGTTTTATAACCAATAGAGACACAT
The DNA here is from genome assembly GCF_010909765.2 of Amblyraja radiata. Taxonomy (NCBI): domain Eukaryota; kingdom Metazoa; phylum Chordata; class Chondrichthyes; order Rajiformes; family Rajidae; genus Amblyraja; species Amblyraja radiata. The sequence continues at coordinate 57,361,065 of NC_045969.1, forward strand.
TTTGCAAGCTTTAGAACCAATAGACATTTTTTTTGCAAGCTTTAGAACCAAAATACTTTTTTTGCAAACTTTTGCCCGGCTTGGCAACTTGGTTTATACAGAAAATAGACACAAAAAACTGGAGTAACTCCGCGGGTCAGGCAGCATTTCTGGAGAAAAGGAATGCGACGTTTCGTGTCGGCGACGGCTGTCGTGCGGGGCAAAGATACTAGGTGCGTGGTGATGAAGAGTAGGAGCGAATGACGGGCCCCGAACAGCGGCAGCAGCGGCCGTGACAGTGGCTCCATCTCCTCCTCCTCCCGCACCTCGCCCGCACGCCGACACAGGGAGGAGGGAGGGAGGGGGAGGCCTCGCCGTGCGGGAGGGTTTGTTTTGAAAGCGCCGTTAGCAGATTTGCAAGCAGCAGCCGCTATCAGGGAGGAGGAGGAGATGGAGCCGCTGTCTCGGCCGCAGCTGCCGCTGTGCGGGACCAATCATTTGCTCCGACACTTCTGAAGCAGCTGCACCAGAGATCCTATAGCTATAGGAACTTTGAGCTACACCACTCGGCCCTGCACCTTGCTGTTGGCTGGCGGAGGTGGGAGGCGGTGGCGAGGAAATCCCAACGGCCAAGGCAGCGGGGCAATGTTGTCCGAGGAGCGCTAACCTTCCTTCCTCCCCACCTCGCCCCCCTCTCTCTCTCTCTTGTACGCTCCCTCCACCCCCCCTTATCCTGGGACCCCTCCACTCCATCCTGCACTGATCCCCATTCCCGCCTCTATTCAGTCCTCACTGACATCCTTTGTGCTCCCCTCCCCATCTACCTCCCCCCCCCATCTATTCATCCTGCGCTGATCACCCTATCCACCTCGCATTGATTCTCCTGCCACCCCCCCATCCATCCTACATTGATTCTCCTGCCACCCCCCAATTCATCCTGTACTTACCCCCCTTCCCATCCATCCTGCACTTCTCCTCCATCCATCCTGTACTGATCCGCCATCCATCCTATACTAATCCACGCATTCATCCCGTACTGACCCACCCTCCATTTACCCTGCACCTTCCCCTCATTCATCCTGTAGTAAATCCCCATTCATTCTGCACAGACCCTCTGATCCACACTGTACTGACCCCCCCCCCCCCCCCATTCATCATGCGCTGATCTCCCCCCCCCCCATCCATCCTGTACTGATGCTCCCATTCATGAGGAATGGGGGGAACAGTCTGCAGAAGGGTCTCGACCCGAAATGATGCCTATTTCCTTCGCTCCATAGATGCAGCCTCATCCGCTGAGTTCCTCCAGCACTTTTGTCTACCTCCATCCATCCCGTACTGAACCCCCCGATTCAACACCACTGACATCCCCCGTGCTCTCCCCTCACAATTTTACCTACTCCAACCAACACGTACTAATTTACCTGCCTCAATGAATCCGTTCTGCACCGACTGCCTTCTAACCCCCCCCCCCCCCCCCCCCCCCCCCCCTCTCCCCCGCCATCTATCCACCCCGCACTGATTCACACACACACCCCTCCCTGACCCTATTGTGCTGGAAATGTTTGTTTTAGTCCATAAAGATGGATTAATTTTATTGTGAAAACAGAAATAATATGTGAATGCTTCATTGAGTATAATTTCGGCTGGTAACTACTCACTTCGTCCGAGCACATTATCGCACGCGTCATGCAAACCATCTTAAATGACCACCTAAGCTGTCATTTGGCAACCTAAAAAGCTGCCAAGGTTGCCCGGCTGGCAACAGGGAAAAAAAGTTAAGTGAGAGCCCTGCCTGACAGGGCAGGCAAAACAGCTGATGGCATTTTCAAGTTCAAGTTCAAGTGAGTTTATTGTCATGTGTCCCTGTATAGGACAATGAAATTCTTGCTTTGCTTAAGCACACAGAAAATAGTAGGCATTTACTACAAAACAGATAAATGTGTCCATATACCATGATATAAATATATACACACATGAATAAATAAACTGATAAAGTGCAAATAGCAGAAAGTGGTTGTTAATAATCAGAGTTTTGTCCAAGCCAGGTTTAATAGCCTGATGGCTGTGGGGAAGTAGCTATTCCTGAACCTGGTTGTTGCAGTCTTCAGGCTTCTGTACCTTCTACCTGAAGGTAGCAGGGAGATGAGTGTGTGGCCAGGATGGTGTGGGTCTTTGATGATACTGCCAGCCTTTTTGAGGCAGCGACTGCAATAAATGCCCTCGATGGAAGGAAGGTCAGAGCCGATGATGGACTGGGCAGTGTTTACTACTTTTTGTAGTCTTTTCCTCTCCAGGGCGCTCAAATTGCCGAACCAAGCCATGATGCAACTCTCTACTGTGCACCTGTAGAAGTTAGAGAGAGTCTTCCTTGACAAACCGACTCTCCGTAATCTTCTCAGGAAGTAGAGGCGCTGATGAGCTTTTTTGATAATTGCGTTAGTGTTTTCGGACCAGGAAAGATCTTCAGAGATGTGCACGCCCAGGAATTTGAAGCTCTTGACCCTTTCAACCATCGACCCGTTGATAAAAATGGGGTTGTGGGTCCCCCTCCTACTCCTTCCAAAGTCCACAATCAGTTCCTTGGTTTTGCTGGTGTTGAGGGCCAGGTTATTGCGCTGGCACCATATGGACAGTTGCTCGATCTCCCTTCTATATTCTGACTCATCCCCATCAGTGATACGCCCCACAATAGTGGTGTTGTCAGCGAACTTGATGATGGAGTTCGCACTGTGGTTGGCTACGCAATCATGGGTATAGAGTGAGTACAGCAGGGGGCTGAGCACGCAACCTTGAGGTGCTCCCATTTTCATTTCATTTCCATTTCCATTGCTGTTTCGGGCACAGAGCAGGCAAAACAGCTCATTGCATTTTCATTTCATTTTCATTTCCATTGCAGTTTCCAGCACAGGCCAGGCCAAACAGCTCATTGCATTTTCATTTCATTTCCATTTCCATTTCCATTGCAGTTTCAAGCACAGGGCAGGCTAAACAGATCATTGCATTTTCATTTAATTTCCATTTCCATTGCAATTTCGTGCACAGGGCAGGCCAAAAGTTCATTGCATTTTCATTTCATTTCCATTTGCATTGCAGTTTCCAGCAGAGGGTAGGCCAAACAGCTGATTACATTTTAATTTAATTTCCATTGCAGTTTCAAGCACAGGGCAGGCCAAACAACTCATTGTATTTTCATTTCATTTCCATTTTCACTTTGATTGCGGTTTCAAGCACAGGGCAGGCCAAACTGCTCATTGCATTTTCATTTCATTTCCATTTCCATTGCGGTTTCAAGCCCAGGCCAGGCCAAATGCTCATTGTATTTCCATTTCATTTCCATTTCCATTGCAGTTTCAAGCACAGATCAGGCAAAACCGCTCATTGCATTTTCATTTTTTTCCATTACCATTGCAGTTTTGAGCACAGGGCATGCCAAACAGTTCATTTCATTTCCATTTCCAATGCAGTTTCTACCACAGGGCAGGCCAAACAGCTCATTGCATTTTCATTTCAATTACATTTCCATTGAGGTTTCAAGCACAGGGCAGGCCAAACAGTTCATTGCATTTTCATTCCATTTCCTTTTCCATTTCAGTTTTGAGCACAGGGCAGGCCAAACAGCTCATTGCATTTCCATTTAATTTCCATTTCCACAACAGTTTCGAGCACAGGGCAGGCCAAGCAGCTCATTGCATTTTCATTTCATTTCCAGTTCCATTGCGGTTTCAAGCACAGGCCAGGCCAAATGCTCATTGCATTTTCATTTATTTTCCATTTCCATTGCAGTTTCGAGCATAGGGCAGGCCAAACAGCTCATTGCGTTTTCATTTCATTCCCATTTACATTGCAATTTCAATCACTGGGCAGGCCAAACAGCTCTTTGCATTTTCATTTCATTTCCATTTCCATTGCAGTTGTGAGCACAGGGCAGGCCAAACAGCTCATTGCATTTTCATTTCATTACCATTTCCATTGCAGTTTTGAGCACAGGGCAGGCTAAAAAGCTCATGGCATTATCATTTCATTTCCATTTCCATTGCAGTTTCGAGGAAAGATCAGGCCAAACAGCTCACTGCATTTTCATTTCATTGCCATTTCCATTGCAGTTTCGAGTACAGGGTCGGCCAAAGAGCTCATTGCATTTTAATTTCATTTCCATTTCCATTGCGGTTTCAAGCACAGGCCAGGCCAAATGCACATTGCATTTTCATTTCATTTCAATTTCCATTGCAGTTTCGAGCAAAGATCAGGCCAAACAGCTCACTGCATTTCCATTTCATTTCCATTTCCATTGCAGTTTAGAGCACAGATCAGGCCAAACAGCTCATTGCATTTTCTTTTTTTTTCCCATTTCCATTGCAGTTTCGAGCACAGGGCAGGACAAACAGCTCATTGCATTTCCATTTCCAATGCAGTTTCTACCACAGGGCAGGCCAAACAGCTCATTGCATTTTCATTTCAATTCCATTTCCATTGAGGTTCAAGCACAGGCTAGGCAAAATGCTCATTGCATTTTCATTTCCATTGCAGTTTCGAGCACAGGGCAGGCCAAACAGCTCATTACATTTTCATTTCATTTCCATTTCCATTGCAGTTTCAAGCACAGGGCAGGGCAAACAGCTCATTGCATTTTCATTTCATTTCCATTTCCATTGCGATTTCAAGTACAAGCCAGGCCAAACAGCTCATTGCGTTTTCATTTCATTCCCATTTCCATTGCAGTTTCAATCACTTGACAGGCCAAACAGCTCATTGCTTTTTCATTTCATTTCAATTTCCATTGTAGTTGCGAGCACAGGGCAGGCCAAACAGCTCATTGCCTTTTCATTTAATTTCCAATTTCCATTGCAGTTTTGAGCACAGGGCAAGCCAAACAGCTCATTGCATTTTCATTTCATTTCCCTTTTCATTGCAGTTTCGAGCACTGGCCAGGCTAAACAGCTCATTGCAATTTCATTTCATTTCCATTTCCATTGCAGTTTCAAGCACAGGGCAGGCCAAACCTCATTGCTTTTTCATTTCATTTCAATTTCCATTGCAGTTTCAAGCACACCGCCGGCCAAACAACTCTTTGCATATTCATTTGATTTGTATATTCATTTGATTTCCATTGCAGTTTCAAGCACAGGGCAGGCCAAACATCTCATTGCATTCTGTGGGGCGCCGGGGAGGTGGCAGCCCTGCCAGCCATACTTGGCAAATAAAGTGTGATTCTGATTCTAATTCTGATTTTCATTTCATTTCCATTTCCATTGCAGTTTCAAGCACAGGGCAGGCCAAATAACTCATTTCATTTTCATTAAGGGCTAACACATAATGTTTTGCAAGTACTTTGCAGACTCACAGTTCAGTTGAATCACAGGCGTGTCCTCTCCCTTGCAATCTTCCAGAGACTGACTAATGTCCAAGCATCCGTGGTTTTGTAGTCCTGCCCCCCTGAAAGGAGCGTGGTGATTGACAGGCGAGAGGACCAATCAGCTGATCTCAAGATTTTCTAAACACCAAATATAACCATATAACAATTTCAGCATGGAAACTGGCCATCTCAGCCATACAAGTCCGTGCCAAACAATTATTTTCCCCTAGTCCCATCTACCTGCACTCAGACCATAACCCTCCATTCCTTTCCCATCCATATACCTGTCCAATTTATTTTTAAATGATAAAATCGAACCTGCCTCCACCACTTCCACTGGAAGCTCATTCCACACAGCTACCACTCTCTGAGTAAAGAAGTTCCCCCTCATGTTACCCCTAAACTTCTGTCCCTTAATTCTGAAGTCATGTCCTCTTGTTTCAATCTTCCCTACTCTCAATGGGAAAAACTTGTCCACGTCAACTCTGCCTATCCCTCTCATCATTTTAAAGACCTCTATCAAATCCCCCCTTAACCTTCTGCGCTCCAGAGAATAAAGACCTAACATTCAACCTTTCTCTGTACCTTAGTTGCTGAAACCTAGGCAACATTCTAGTAAATCTCCTCTGTACTCTCTCTATTTTGTTGACATCCTTCCTATTATTGGGCGACCAAAATTGTACACCATACTCCAGAATTGGTCTCACCAATGCCTTGTACAATTTTCACATTACATCCCAACTTCTATACTCAATGCTCTGATTTATAAAGGCTAGCATACCAAAAGCTTTCTTTACCACCCTATCTACATGAGATTCCACCTTCAGGGAACTATGCACAGTTATTCCTAGATCCCTCTATTCAACTGCATTCCTCAATTCGCTACCATTTACCATGTACGTCCTATTTTGATTTGTCCTGCCAAGATGTAGCACCTCACACTTATCAGCATTACACTCCATCTGCCATCTTTCAGCCCATTCTTCCAAATGGCCTAAATCTCTCTGTAGACTTTGGAAATCTACTTCATTATCCACAACACCACCTATCTTAGTATCATCTGCATACTTACTAATCCAATTTACCACACCTTCATCCAGATCATTGATGTACACGACAAACGACAGTGGACCCAACACAGATCCCTGAGGCACCCCACTAGTCACCTGCCTCCAACCTGACAAACAGCCATCCGCCATTACTCTCTGACATCTCCCATTCAGCCACTGTTGAATCCATATTGCTACTCCTGCATTAATACCCAACAATTGAACCTTTTTAACCAACCTTCCATTAAGAGCCTTGTCAAAGGCCTTACTAAAGTCCATATAGATAACATCCACTGATTTACCCTCATCAATTTCCCTAGTAACCTCTTCAAAAAATTCAAGAAGATTAGTCAAACATGACCTTCCAGGCACAAATCCATGTTGACTGTTCCTAATCAGACCCTGTTTATCCAGATGCTTATATATATTATCTCTAAGTATATTTGCCCACCACTGAAGTCAAACTAACAGGTCTATAATTGCTAGGTTTACTCTTAGAATCTTTTTTAAACAATGGAACAACATGCGCAGTACGCCAATCCTCGGGCACTATTCCTGTTTCTAATGACATTTGAAATATTTCCGTCATAGCCCCTGCTATTTCTACACTAACGTCCCTCAATGTCCTAGGGAATATCCTGTCAGGACCTGGAGACTTATCCACTTTGATATTTTTCAAAAGTGTCAGTACTTCTTTTTCTTTGAATCTCATAGTATCGATAGCTACTCCACTTGTTTCCCTTACCTCACATAATTCAATATCCTTCTCCTTGGTGAATACCGAAGAAAATAAATTGTTCAATATCTCCCCCACCTCTTTTGCTCTGCAGATAGCTGTCCACTCTGTCTCTCTAATGGACCAATTTTATCCCTCGTTATCCTTTTGCTATTCATATAGCTGTAGGAACCCTTTGGATTTACTTTCACCTTACTTGCCAAAGCAACCTCATATCTTCTTTTAGCTTTTCTAATTTCTTTCTTAAGATTCTTTTTACATTCCTTATAATCCTCAAGCACCTCATTCACTCCATGCTGCCTATAATTATTGTAGATCTCTCTCTTTTTCCGAACCAAGTGTCCAATTTCCCTAGAAAACCATGGCTCTTTCCAATTTTTACTATTTCAACCGAACAGGGACATAAAGATTCTGTACTCTTAAAATTTCCCCTTTAAATGTCCTCCATTTCTCTTCTACATCCTTCCCATGAAACAAAATATCCCAATTCACTCCTTTTAAATCCTTTCGCATCTCATCAAAGTTAGCCTTTCTCCAATCAAAAATCTCAACCCTAGGTACAGTTCTGACCCTCTCCATAATTATATTGAAACTAATGGTATTGTGATCACTGGACCCGAAGTGCTCCCCAACGCATACCTCCGCCACCTGACCTGTCTCATTTCCTAACAGGAGGTCCAGCACTGCCCCTTCTCTAGTAGGTACCTCTATGTATTGCTGCAAAAAACTATCCTGTACACATTTTACAAACTCCAAACCATCCAGCCCATTTACAGAATGTGTTTCCCAGTCTATCTGTGGAAAATTGAAATCTCCCACAAGCACTACCTTGTGCTTGCTACTAATATCTACTATCTCCTTACATATTTGCTCTTCCAATTCTTGCTCCCCATTTGGCGGTCTATAATACACCCCTATAAGTGTTGCTACGCCTTTCCCACTTCTCATACAGTTTTCATTTTTCATCGATCGGAAAAATCCTCGGGGCTGCCTAAGCGGAGGAGGACTGTAAGATGGCCAAAAATCATAGCAATGGGACTCCGGGATGGGAGGTGAGTGTGGGAAGGAGGGGAAAGGAGCAGGTTTCCGCCGGGTGCTCCGGTTTTGCTCCCACAACCCAAAGACCTGTGGGCCATCATTGGCCCTAGTGTGTGTAAGGAGTGGATGAGAAAGTGGGATCACATATAACTAGTGTAAACGGGTGATCTATGGTTGGTGTGCACTCGGTGGACTGATAAGCCTGTTTCAATGCTGTATACATTTTTTTAAATCATAATATTTTGCAAGGCAAAATTAGCACTAAATGAAATACTGTGTTAGAATACCAAAGAAGGGTGTTGCCCATTATCTATGTGAAGATATCCCAGAAATCATGGTTAGGTTACTTATGTGTGGATGTGATAACAAATTTCATGTGAAAAGACGTAACTAAATATGATGAATCAATTCTTGCTAAATTTGTGCAAAATTTTGCAAATTGCACAATTCTTACCAACTGTCACTGATGTATGTTTCCCCACTTTCCCCTCCCCCTTCCACCCACCACATGTGTCCCAACCCAAAACATCCCCTCCACAGATGCTGCCATCATTTTGTGTTTGGTTCAAGATTCCAGCATCTGCAGTTCCTGGTGAGTCAGAACATTGTGTCTCCAGCACTTTGTGTGTTTTACAGTTTAAAACGTTTTGCAGGGAAACCAGGACTCCTTGCAAAACATTGGGCAAAACATTTTGTCAATATGTTGGGAACCTTCCAACTAAGGAGGTAAGAGCAATAAATAATAACAAATGAGTAAACAATGTTCAGATATGTTTATCTGTCTGAAATTGTTGTTAACTTGTTTGTGGATGAAACATGATTTGGTCCAGTTTGCAGAACTTTAGAATAGAAAGTTGTGGTCACGTGACGCGCCCCCTGCGGGGACATTTCCGGGTCTGGGTGTGAGGGGGCGGGTCACGGGGGCGGGGCGGGGCGGGGCCGCAGGGTATATAAGGGGGCGGCGGCGCCGGGTTCCGCTCAGTAGCGGGGCCACGGGGAGACATGGATCAGCAACAGCAACAGAAGGAGCAGAAGCCACAGATATGCCCCGGGGGGATAAGCGAGCAGAAGCCGGTCACCCCCGAGATACAGTCCATCGCCAATGCCGTGAGTTCCCATCCCCTCGCCTTTAATTTGTTGAAAAACCCCACCTCTTGGTGCTTTAGCAGGAGCTGGGAGGCGCAGGTACTCGCTCACTCACCCGCACACACACATACCTGGCGTGTCACAACATGGGCCAGGGGATACAGATCTAGACCAGGGTGGGAATGTCAAAGACTAGAGAGCAAAGTTTAAAGTAGGTGTGCGGGGCCAGTTTGTTTACACAGAGCGGTGGGTGTCTGGAACACATTGCCAGGGGTGGTGGTGGTGGTGGTGGTGGTGGCGGTGGTGGTTGAGGCAGCCATGGTTTGACACAGGAAGAATGTGGAAATGAACACAGGTCTCTGGAACCGGGAGGAAGCAGCACTACCTGCTGCACCACCGCTGCTGAAAGTCTGTGACACTTTTCCTAATTAGATCGCAAGTCGTTCTGTAGTCTGAAACTTTTTGTTTGTATTTTTCAGGTGAAGATTGATGTTGAAAAGCAACTTAAGAGAACATTTGATGTATATGTGGTCGTAGCCTACAGAACGCAAGTTGTAGCTGGTACCAATTACTCGTTTAAAGTAAGTTTGCTATTGAATGTTTATGTTATATATGAGTATTATGTTTAGAGGCCTGTTAGTCTGATGCAGATAAGACTACCGTTGTTCCGTTGTTCCCCCCCCCCCCCTTTTCCCCTTTTCCCCCCCCCCCCCCCCCCCCCTCTCCCCACCTAAATTCTAAAGTTTAGGTGGGGGGCTGGGGGATGTGATGCTTGCACTGGTACAGAGAGAGGTCATTTGGGCTACGCACTGTACCATTCAATAAGATCGTGCATGATCTTCCACCCTGTTATCCTTGTCCTGCTGCCAACTCAATTTACTAGAATGCTACAGCTTTTGGTTTGCTAAAACTCTGCCTCCACAGCCCTTCCAGAGAAAACGGTTCCCAACGTTAGCCGGTGAGTGAAGGTCTAGATAGTGGATGTTGAAGATGTTTCCACTCATGGGAGAGTTTAGGACCAGAGGGCACAGCCTCGGAGTGAAAAGGATATACCTTTAGAATGGAGATGAGGAATTTCTTTAGCCAGAGGGTGGTGAATCTGCTGAATTCATTGCCACAGCTGGAGGTGGAAATCATTGGGTATCTTTAATGCAGAGATTAATACGTGCTTGATTGATAAAGGTGTCAAAGGTTACGGGTAGAAGTCAGGAGAATGGGGTTGAGGGAGAAAAAATAGCTCAGCCATGATCGAATGATGGAACTGACTCCACAGGCCAAATGGAGTCATTCTGCTCCTGTCGTATGATCTAAAAATCTAATTTCAATTCCAGATTGCCTACCCCTTATTTTGAGTGAGCCTTTGTCCAGATGCCTTCCTCAAGAAAACATCTTTCTACTTTAACACAAATTACTGGAGTAACTCAACGGGACAGGCAGCATCTCTGGGGAGAAGGAATGGGTGACGTTTCGTGTCGAGACCCTTCTTCACACGTCACCCATTCCTTCTCTCAAAAGATGCTGTCTGTCCTGCTGAGTTACTCCAGCATTTTGTCTATCTTTGATTTTAAACCAGCATCTGCAGTTCCTTCCTGCACATCTTTCCTCTTTATCCTTATTCAGGCATTCAAATTAATTTAGTGTTAAATGAGATTGCTTCTTTTTGGTTCCCTGATCTGTAAGGAGAGACCTGGCCTAGACAATATCATAGTCACACAGCTGGTAGAGTTGCTGCCTCACAGTGCTAGAGACCAGTGTTCGATGCTGACCTCTGGTCCTGTCTATGTGTGGACATAGGTTCTCCCTTGTGATAGCATAGGTTTCCTCCGTGGTTGCTGCAGTTTCCTCCCACATCCCAAAGATGTGCAGGTTTGTAGGTTAATTTACCTCTGGAATCTGCCGCTGGTGTGCAGGGAGTGGATGAGAAAGTGAGATGACATTGAACGGGTGATTGATGGTCAGTGTACCAACCTTGCTGTGTCTTCCAGTCTTGTATATTTCCAGTTTAAACTTTTATATAATGTGGATGATATTCTTGGCTGGATCAATAACGTTGTTTTGTCTTTAAGATCCACGGTGGCAAAGATGAATACCTCCATGTAAAAGTGTATGAAAAGCTTCCTCATGAAGGAAGTGTCAGATCTGTGACCTCTGCCACGGATGGCCATTCGCTTGACGACGCATTCTGAACAGTGACCTTGCTTTCACTGAGCTGGCTACTGCACAACACACCTTGTCTTAAATCTTAACTTCACCTAGAGTGCGTTTCCTGTTCTATTGCATAATCAATTTCTATGTCTATGAATTATAAAGGCCATAAATATATTTGTTAAACCTAAATAAATGGATAGGGGAGAATGTATGGAGTTAAAAAAACTAAAACCCATATGATGCCCTGGGCTGAACAGAAGAGATCTTGTAATCAAAGAATCATGTGAAGATATTTCTCTCAACCTTATGGCGATGCAGTTGATGCTTAATAAAGGGATGGGTGTGATTCTGAAACTGAATTGTTGAGATGACATGTGCTTTCAGTGTTGTACTCAACATTTTTAAGAGGAAGTTTTAATCAATATAAAAAGTAATGGAGTAACTCAGTGGGTCAGGCAGCATCACTGGGCAACGTTTCAGGTCAGGACCCTTCAATCTGAAGAAGGGTCCCAAACCAAAACATCGGCCATCCATGTTCTCGAGACGTGCTGCCTGACCCACTGAATTACTCCAGCACTTTGTCTTTTTTTGCAAACCAGCATTTAAAAGTCTTTGTCTACATCTTAATAAAAAGCTTTTTGATTTAATGAAGTTTGGTTGGTCTTCCATCTTTTTATATATATTAAATAAAACATTAGACACAGCAGTGTTCTGTGGATGTCTTTTAATGAGGGTCAGGTCCATCTTGTGGGGAGTACATTTTGCATTGTATCTACACTTGTACAAACTTAAAAGCACCAAATGATTAGAACAAAATATGGCAAAAGTTCCAGACAAAATGTTGTTCCACGGTAGTTTGAGAACAGAATCTCCAATGTGTACATCGCAAAATATCAACTTTTTCAATACATGAACAAAACATTTGAGATTGTAAAGCTGTCTCGTTTTCAAGTTTAATAAAGCGAATGGAATTCTTGACAACTGGGTTACAGTCAAATCTATTTACAGATGAACACTGAGATACAGGCAGTATCAATAATTTTTTTGGTGTACACCTTTACCTTGCGTATAACACAATCTGCAGGGCAGTATCTATTAGAAGGAGCTTCTGGATACATGTGTGCAGCATAATAAAATGCAAATAAATACTTTACCCACACCCCCAGGTTTCCCTATAGTGGAGAAAAGTGACCGTCACAAGCACACAAAATATTTAAGCAGATCATAATGATGGACACAAGGTAGAAGCCAGGAATAGCAAAGGCCACATAAATACTTTAACATTTGGGGATTGCTGAACATGCTGACGATGCTTTGGTGGGAAAACCCTGAAATCTTGTCAATATTCAATCACATTTCCCTGTCATTAAGTTTGTGAGGGAGCTAAATGATAGGAATGTCATAGAACGACTCTCTCCACCCTCTTGCATAGGAAAGCCGAGTACCATCGAAGATTGCATTTCTTAAAAAAAATTACACCAAAATTGAAACTTTCATTCAGAATGTCTCAGACGAAAACCGCAAGACTAGCCTGGGCAAAGGTTTCTAATTTAACAAAGTTTATAGTTAAAATGTATTTACAATTGTTACCAAAATGCCAAAGGCAGAGATGATCTATGAAAGTCTAATGTCTGATATGAGTTTACAGAAATGTTACAAATTGCATGATACAAAATATTCATCATGATTTATTTCAGTAGCTTACCCAACTGAACATCCCAGGGTTGTGTGGGAGATGAAGGAATAGCTCACAATACAATTAACTGTTCCTACAGGAAATTATATTATTCATCAGACTCTTTATTTTTAAAAACTGCTATCAACTATTTTGTGTGAAATTGATTGTTTTCACTCACAAATTAAAGCTCAGATTAAATTAAATTAAATTAAATTTCTTTATTTATATAGCACATTTTTAGTCAACTTGCATTGACCCCAAAGTGCTTCACATAATTACATCCACACACACAGGCAAAGGTGGGTGAAGTGTCTTGCCCAAGGACACACACAGGCAAAGGTGGGTGAAGTGTCTTGCCCAAGGACACAACGACAGTATGCACTCCAAGCGGGATTCGAACCAGCTACCTTCCGGTTGCCAGCCGAACACTTAGCCCATTGTGCCATCTGTCGTCCCTAGGATTAGACAATTTATAAGATGAAAAACACCAGTAGAGCCACAGTCTAGGAACAATCAAGGAAATGTGATTTAAAAAACAGCTTTCCTTAGCAATAACAGTATTGTTCCATTATGTGACTATTAACATGTAAAGATGTACAGGTTTAATTGGCTTCTGTCAATTGTCTCTTGTGTGCAGGATAGTGTTAGTGTACAGGGATTAATGGTCGGCACGGCCTCGATGGGCTGAAGAGTCTGTTTTCCCGCTGACTCTCGAAAGTAAAGTCTAATTCAGTTTGAATAAATTGGGAGCAATTATTGAAAGTCCATGCTGACCATCGATCATCCGCTCCCGCTAGTTCTTCTCATGGAGTCATACAGCATAGAAACAGGCACTTCGACCCAACTTGCCCATGCTGACCAACATGCCCCATCCAACCTAGTCCATTTACCCACATTTGGCCCATATCCCTCTAAACCTTTCCTATCCATGTACCTATCCAAATGTTTTTTTAAATGCTGTTATAGTACCTGCTTCAATGTTTTATGTGAAAAAGCTTAAATTTTGTTACTTTTATGATATTTAAATCTTATTGCTGTTATAAATCCTTCAATATATTATAATACTAGGATTTTCCAGAATTCAGTCTGCATTTGTGGGCGGCACGGTGGTGCAGCGGTAGAGTTGCTGCCTTACAACGCCAGATACCCAGACTCGATCCTGACTACGGGTGCTGTCTGTATGGAGTTTGTACATTCTCCCCATGAGCTGCATGGGTTTTCTCCAGTTTCCTTCCACAATCCAGAAGTGTGCAGGTTTCTAGGCTTATTGGCTTGGGTTAAAATTATAAATTGTCCCAAGTGCATATAGTATAGCACTAGTGTTTGTGGATCATTGGTCGGAGTGGACTCGGCGGGCCAAAGGGCCTGTATCTGCGATGTATCTTTAAACTAAACTAATCTATTGAGTGAAAAGCGATATCATGCAGTTTGAAAGAATTCTAATTTTGCCCTTGGTACACAAATGTCAAATGGAACCCAGCAGGTCAGGCAGCATCTATGGAGGGAATGGACAGGTGACGTTTCAGGCTGGGACACCTCTTCAGGCTGAGTCCATTCCTTCTATCGACGCTGCCTGACCCACTGAGTTCATCCAGTGCTTTTTTTTTGCTCAAGATTGCACTGTCTGCAGTTTCTTGAGTCACTTTGATAATTTGCCAACATTCCTATGAGATTGCCTGTACAACCCATATAACCATATAACCATATAACAATTACAGCACGGAAACAGGCCATCTCTGCCCTCCAAGTCCGTGCCGAACAATTATTTTCTCCTAGTCCCATCTGCCTGCACTCAGACCATAACCCTCCATTCCCTTCTCATCCACATACCTATCCAATTTATTTTTAAATGATAACATCGAACCTGCCTCCACCACTTCCACTGGAAGCTCATTCCACACAGCTACCACTCTCTGAGTAAAGAAGTTCCCCCTCATGTTACCCCTAAACTTCTGTCCCTTAATTCTGAAGTCATGTCCTCATGTTTGAATCTTCCCTACTCTCAATGGGAAAAGCTTGTCCACGTCAACTCTGTCTATCCCTCTCATCATTTTAAAGACCTCTATCAAGTCCCCCCTTAACCTTCTGCGCTCCAGAGAATAAAGACCTAACTTATTCAACCTTTCTCTGTAACTTAGTTGCTGAAACCCAGGCAACATTCTAGTAAATCTCCTCTGTACTCTCTCTATTTTGTTGACATCCTTCCTATAATTGGGCGACCAAAATTGTACACCATACTCCAGAATTGGTCTCACCAATGCCTTGTACAATTTTAACATTACATCCCAACCCAGATGCAGTGTGCTTACGAAGCTTAGCAGAAACTTAGCAAACCAATCTCCCAGCAAAATGAAGACCTCAGTTTCTACCCTAAGATAAAAACCAATTGAAGAAAAGTTAACTAAACACTTTGTGGAATTCGTGAGCATTCGTTAAAATTAAGTTTTCAAATTTGTAGATCAACACCGTGGCTAAGCTGATGGACGTGCTGCCTCATCGTGCCAAGAGTTCATCCCTCACCACTTGTGCTGTCTGTGGAGAACCTAGAACAGCATAGGAACAGACCCTTCGGCCCACAATGTCCCTGCTGAACATGATCTATATCCCTCAATTCCCTGCATATCCATGTTCCATCTAAAAGCCTCTTTAACACCTTTTTCATATCTGCCTCCACCATCACCCCTGGCAGTGTATTCCACGCACCCACCATCCTTTGTGTAAAATATATTCCCCTCTCACTTTGCACATCACCTTTAAACCTTGCCCCTCTCACCTTCACGCACTGCCCTCTAGTCTTTGACATTTTGACCCTGAGAAATGGGTTCTGACTGTCTACCATATCTATGCCTCTCATCTATATTACTAAAAGTCTGATCTTGACCGCTTTTGGCTCACTGTGGCGTGATTTCCGAGAAAATGCCGCCACCTACTGCCGTCAATTTTGGCCACCTCCACCTTCCGGGACCTGAGGATTTTTCCCATCGATGAAAAATCAGAGAGATATTAATGTCTTTTTTTTTTAATTGCCATTCTCTCTGCCGCCCCTGCTGGTGGGAGGGGGAAGGGACTATAAAACCCGGAAGTGGTGTGCCTCACTCAGTCTCTGCAGATGGAGGAACCAAGAGGGTCGCGTCTCTCTGAGCTCTGAATAACACTGAACACATGTCTACTCAACTGTGAGTGCCCTTAATGTGGTTTCAAAATGAAAATATGGTTGGTTTGAAGTAAAAATGCACTGCTAATGAAGTAAAAATTCACTGAGAATGAAGTAAAAATGCACTGCAAATGAAGTAAAAATGCACTGCTAATGAAGTAAAAATGCACTGTTTTTTAAAATATTTTTATTAGAAGCAAACATATCATAACATATGTAACATATCAGTTACATATTATAGTAAAAAAAAAATTTCATATACATCAATCATACAATATTAAAAATTTTAATTGTCGATTAATTCGGCTTCTAGTGTTTTTTTTATATACATAGATGGAGAGAGAAAGAGAGAAAAAATAATTACAAATATCAAAAAAGAGAAAAGGTGGAATTAATTACTTATAATACGTCATTGGAGATAAGTTCGTAGATTATAAAGTATAACTTTTCATCTAATCCTGAGTTCAAGCTTCAGTTGGGTTTTCGTGCTGAGCCAATCTATCCCTTCAAATAGTTAATGAATGGAGCCCATATTTTACCAAAAAGTTCTTGTTTGTCCATTAAGACAAGTCTAATTCTTTCTAGATGTAGGGTCTCCGACATTTCCACAATCCACATTTTAATTGTGGGGGTTATAGGGCCTTTCCAAAATTATAATATCAATTTTTTCCCAGTTATTATACTGTAGTCGAGGAAGTTTCTTTGGCTTGTCGTGAGTGTTAAACTTTGTTCAGATGTCCCAAGTATTATTAAATTTTAGTCTGGATCCAATTTAGTATTAACAACTTCAGAAATTATTCCAAAAATAACAGTCCAGAAATTTTTAATTTTTGTACAATTTGCAAACGTATGTGTTAAATTGGCCTCTAGATGCAGACATTTATCACAAATAGGAGAGATTTGTGGGAAAATTCTATTTAGTTTTATTTTGGAGTAATGTAATCTGTGTAAGACTTTAAATTGTATTAAAGCAAGTCTGGCATTTAGCGAGCATTGATGTATATGTTGTAAACTTTCGTCCCAAATACCTTTCGTTATAGGATGACCTAATTCATTTCCCCATGTGTGTCTATATAGTTCCATCGGTGGTACCTCGTTGTTTAGGAGGGTGTTATAAATATAAGCTATTAATTTTTCCGTTTTAGGATGCTTGTTCAAACATTCTTCAAGAATTTCTGGTTCCCTAGTCCTATAAATTTGTGTATTAGATTTAACATAATCTCTAATTTGTAGATATCTGAAGAGATTATTTGAGTGCAGTCCATGATTCTGTTGTAACTCTTGAAATGACAGAAAGATGCCTTTCCTATAAAGATGTCCAATCTTTTTAATTCCATAATTTTTCCATTGTGTGAAACCTTTATCCAATATGGATGGCTTGAATAAAGGATTATTTACAATGGGAAGGCATAGTGGTATATTATTCAATTTTAAAGCTTTTTTTAATTGTTTCCAAATTCGTATTCCACTATTTATTATAGGGTTTTCCTTATAGGTTTTTTTGTGCAGTTTTGTAGGAGCAAATATAATCGGACCAATTTTAAAAGGTAAACAGTCTTCCTTTTCCATCCTTAACCAATCTGGTTGTTGATCCATTTCTTCCAGCCAGAAATTCATGTTTTTTATATGGACTGCCCAGAAATAAAACAAGAAATTTGGCAAGGCCAAACCTCCATTTATCTTTGACTTACATAAATGTTTTTTACTTATTCTATGATTCTTATAATCCCAAATAAAGCTTGTAACAGTGGAATCGACTTTTTGGAAAAAAAATTGGGGGATATATATCGGGATTAATTGAAATAGGTACAGTAGTCGCAGGGAAGAAGATCATTTTTATAGCATTAATTCTACCAAGCATTGAAATGGGAAGTGTTTTCCAGTACTGAATATTCTTCTGTAGTTTATTCAGTAAGGGTGGAAAATTTAGTTTAAACTAGACTAAGTGGGACCCATTGGGTCCCAGCATCACACGGGAGGGCTGGTCACCAACGCAATATTCCATTTCCCCACCAATTCCAATACTGCTTACCAGTGGGTGGGGGCTGTCTGTTGCGCTACTATATGTGTTGCGGGCCGAAGGTACTGGTTTCCAGAGGGCTAGTATAGACATTGTGGGCCATATGGATGCTTGGGCAGGCATCCAACTGTTGCAACGATTTTAAAAGCCAAGGCGAGGCAAACAATTGGGCTGCAGACACCCGACAACCAAAATTCATTTTGTGAACACAAACTTGTTAAAAAAAAAAGCGAGGCAAACAATTGGGCTGCAGACACCCGACAACCAAAATTCATTTTGTGAACACAAACTTTAAAAAAAGGGCTGCAGCCACTTTAGAGCCACATCGAGGGGACTCACCGAGGAGTAGACGTGCGTTCATATAACCATATAACCATATAACCATATAACAATTACAGCACGGAAACAGGCCATCTCGACCCTTCTAGTCCGTGCCGAACACGTATTCTCCCCTAGTCCCATATACCTGCGCTCAGACCATAACCCTCCATTCCTTTCCCGTCCATATAACTATCCAATTTATTTTTAAATGATAAAAACGAACCTGCCTCCACCATCTTCCCTGGAAGCTCATTCCACACAGCCACCACTCTCTGAGTAAAGATGTTCCCCCTCATGTTACCCCTAAACTTCTGTCCCTTAATTCTCAAGTCATGTCCCCTTGTTTGAATCTTCCCTACTCTCAGTAGGAAAAGCTTATCCACGTCAACTCTGTCTATCCCTCTCATCATTTTAAAGACCTCTATCAAGTCCCCCCTTAACCATATAACCATATAACCATATAACAATTACAGCACGGAAACAGGCCATTTCGACCCCTCTAGTCCGTGCCGAACACATAATCTCCCCTAGTCCCATATACCTGCGCTCAGACCATAACCCTCCATTCCTTTCCCATCCATATAACTATCCAATTTATTTTTAAATGATAAAAACGAACCTGCCTCCACCACCTTCACTGGAAGCTCATTCCACACAGCTACCACTCTCTGAGTAAAGAAGTTCCCCCTCATGTTACCCCTAAACTTCAGTCCCTTAATTCTCAAGTCATGTCCCCTTGTTTGAATCTTCCCTACTCTCAGTGGGAAAAGCTTTTCCACGTCAACTCTGTCTATCCCTCTCATCATTTTAAAAACCTCTATCAACCTTCTGCGCTTCTGCGCTCCAAAGAATAAAGCCCTAACTTGTTCAACCTTTCTCTGTAACTTAGTTGCTGAAACCCAGGCAACATTCTAGTAAATCTCCTCTGTACTCTCTTTATTTTGTTGACATCCTTCCTATAATTAGGCGACCAAAATTGTACCCCATACTCCAGAATTGGCCTCACCAATGCCTTGTACAATTTTAACATTACATCCCAACTTCTATACTCAATGCTCTGATTTATAAAGGCCAGCACACCAAAAGCTTTCTTTACCACCCTATCTACATGAGATTCCACTTTTAGGGAACTGTGCACAGTTATTCCCAGATCCCTCTGTTCACCTACATTCTTCAATTCCCTACCATTTACCATGTACGTTCAGTGTTATTCGCAGCTCAGTCTCTGCCAGACCCTCGCGCTTCCTGGGTCTGGCAGAGACTGAGTGAGGCACGACACTTCCTGGTTTTATAGACCCTCCCCCTGCCTCCAGTGGGGGCAGCAGAGAGAATGGGGAATTTTGTAAAAACATTAATATCTCTCTCACTTTTCATCGACGGAAAAAATGGTGACGTTCTCTCGGAAATCGCAGCACAGTCAGCCAAAAGCGGTCAAGATCAGAGATTTAGTAATATAGATAAAGAGGTATATGTCTTAGTTACGTAGATTCCTAAATATTTAAGTTTATCTTTAACTATTTTAAAGGGGAATTGTTATAATGTATGTAAATTGAGTTTTGTTATTGACATGATTTCGCTTTTATTCCAATTAATTCTATATCCTGAAAACTGACCAAATTGAGTTATTAGATTTAATAGATTTGGAAGACTAGTTTCTAACTTTGTAATATATATCAGTACATCATCTGCATATAAAGACATTTTATTCCTTGTGTCTCTAGTATTGTACCCGTGTATTCCTGGATGGGTTCTAACGTTTTCTGCTAGTGGTTCAATTGCAAGAGCAAATAATAGTGGGGATAGTGAACATCCTTGTCTGCAGCCTCTAGAAAGATTAAATTTAGTTGATAACATTTGGTTTGTTAATATTCTAGCTGTTGGATTAGAGTATAACAACTTAACCCATGTACAATACTTCTCTCCCAGTTGAAAATTTTCCATCACCGAAAATAAATATGACCATTCTACCTGGTCAAATGCTTTTTCAGCATCTAACGAAATAATTGCTAGATCTGCATTAGGAATTCTATTTGAGTATATAATCTATCTATCTATATTTAAAACTGTGTGGCTGCCGCCTGCCGTCCGCCGTCCATCCGGCTGCCTTTCTGCCTTTCGATTCGTTCCATCATGTGATGTCACAGTGCCCAATGCTCACAGATATCCAATCTAGTAATGGATCCATTTACATATGCCTTTGCACCAGCCCCTGGTGAACGTTCCATCGTGTGATGTCACAATGCCCAATGCCCAAAGACATTCTTGTCATAGAGGGAGTACAGAGAAGGTTCACAAGACTGATTCCTGGGATGTCAGGACTTTCATATGAAGAAAGACTGGATAGACTCGGTTTGTACTCGCTAGAATTTAGAAGATTGAGGGGGGATCTTATAGAATCTTATGTTTCTATGTTTCCCTCTCCTCACTCCTCTCCCTCTCCCACCCATCCCTCTCCCCCACCCCCCTTCACTCTCTACCCCACCCCCTTCCCTCTCCCCCCGCCCCCTACCCCTCTGTCCCTCTTCCACCACTCCCCTACCCCTCCCTCCCCACTCTTCCACATCTCTCCCCCCTTCCCCCTCCACTCTCCCTCCCCACTCTTTCCCCTCTCTCCCCCCACCCCTCTCCCCCTCCTCCCCTCCCTCCCCATCCCCCCTCCCCCACATCTTTCTCCCCATCCCCCTCTCTCCCCCCAAATCTGTCCCGTTTTCTCCTCCTCCTCTCCCCTCCCTCCCCTCTTCTCACCCCTCCTCCCCCCACCTGTGTGTTTGGGGGGTGGTTAATGTGAGTGTGATGCCGCAGCCCCCCCCCCCCCCCGCCCCCCCCCCCGCAAACGCCGTTGGGGAAACAGACCCAACGGGTCTGCACTTGGTCTAGTATTATATAAAAGTCTGTGGCTGCCGGCGTCCATTCGACGTCCGTCGTCTGTCCGGCTGCCTGTCTGCCTTTTGATTCATTTCCATCGTGTGATGTCACAATGCCCAATGCTCACGTATGTCCAATCGGGATGGATCCATTTACATATGCCTTTGCACCAGCCCCAGCCCCAGCCCCAGCCAGATTCCCACCCCGCAACCGTGCTTTGGAGGAACAGACTGAATAGACCCAGGCGGTAAGTGTGAAGCCTCACCCCCCACCCCCCAAACGTGCGTTGGGGAAACAGACCCAACGGGTCTGCACTTGGTCTAGTATATTACTAAAAGTCTGATCTTGACCGCTTTTGACTCACTGTGCTGCGATTTCCGAGAGAACGCCGCCACCTACGGCCGTCATTTTTGGCCATCTCGCTCAGAGCCCCCTTCCGCCTTCCGGGACCAGAGGATTTTTCCCATCGATGAAAATTCAGAGAGATTTTTTATGGGTTTTTTTTAAATAGCCATTCTCTCTGCTGCCCCTGCTGGAGGGAGGGGGAGGGACTATAAAACCAGGAAGTGGTGTGCCTCACTCAGTCTCTGCAAGATGGAGGAAGCCAGAGGGTCACGTCTCTCTGAGCTCTGAATAACACTGAACACATGTCTACTCAACTGTGAGTGTCCTAAATGTGGTTTGAACATGAAAATATGGTTGTTTTGAAGTAAAAATGCACTGCAAATGGTTGTTTGGGTTGAAGTAATTGGTGGAGAGGTGGAATTGGTGGAATTGGTGGAGAGGTGGAATATTGTGTGGGGGGTCCAGCCCTCCCGTGTGAACATGGGACACAACGGGTCCCACTTAGTCTAGTATTGAATAGTCTTCTCAGATTATAAAATGAGTAACGTTTTGGAATAAAGCCTGTTTGGTCGGGTGTATTAATTTGTTAATCACTAAGCTCAATCTATGAGATAGGATTTTGGTTAATATTTTCTGATCAGTATTTAGGAGAGCTATTGCTCTCTATGAAACTGGGTCTTCAAGATCCTTGTCTGTTTTTGGTATAAGTATGATTGTAGATTCATTTAGAGTTTCTGGGAGTTTCTGTTGAGTGTAAGCATATTTGTAGTGTCTGTAGACGTGGAGAAATCAGATCATAAATGTTTTAATAAAATTCAGAGCTTAGACCATCAGGGCCTGCGGCCTTTCCGTTTTTTAAAGATCTAATTGACTCTTCGATGTCTTTTACCGTAATTTCAGCACCTAGTGATTCTCTCTCTTTCTGATCTAAACCCGTAAGATTTCTGTAGAAATGTTCCCATTCCTGCTGTTTGTTCTGTCGTTTTAGATGAGTACAGCTTTTGATAGTATTGTAAAAATCTATCATTAATATCTTTAGGCAGTGTTAATGTTTCTCCCTTGTCTGATCTAATTTTATAAATTGTTTTTTCCCCGTCCAGTTTACGAAGTTGGCGCGCTAATAGTTTTTGTGGTTTATCACCAAATTCAATATTTAATTGTTTTGTATGTTGATAAAGTTTTATAACTTGGCCTGAGTATATCTTGTTTAACTTATATTTCAGTACTGCAATTTTATTGTGTTTTACCATAGATGGTGTTGCTGCATTTTCTATGTCTAATTGCCTTATTTCCATTTCCAATGTCTGTTGTTTGGCCCTATTCTCTTTATTAAGAAATGATTGGGAAGAGATTAATGCTCCTCGCACAAATGTTTTAAATGTTTCCCAAAGAAGGGAGGCAGAGGTTCCAGGGCTATCATTAGCCTCAAAAAACATATTAATCTGTTTTACGAGGTATTCATTACATAGGTTTTCTTTTAAGATTTGGGGATTAAGTCTCCATTGTGACTGTGTCTCTACCATTCCGTTTAGTTTAATCATAAATGTTATAGGAACATGGCCCGAGATTATACTATTATGATATTGCGAATTATAGGTAAATGGGATAAGTTTAGAGTCTACTAAGAAATAGTCTATCCTTGAGTAAGTTTTATGCACTGGTGAGTAAAATGAATATTCTCGACCGGATGGGTTTTCAATTCTCCAAACATCCTTAATGTTGGTAATATTAATATATGAGTTTAGAAATTCACTTGAGCGAGATTTTAATTTTCTTTGAGTTGATGATCTATCCAAATAAGCATCCAGTGTACAATTTAAGTCTCCACCGATTATTAAATTGTGTTGTGTGCATTCCGGGATAATGTTGAGTATTCTCTTAAAAAACAGGGGACTATCAAAATTTGGTCCATACACATTAAGGAGAGTCTTTTTTTTTGAGTATAACTCCCCTACTAATACAATAGATCTGCCTTCGATATCTTCTATCGTTGATATATGTGTAAAGGGTATACCCTTATGAATTAATATTGCAACCCCTCTAGATTTATGTGAGAATGAGGAGTGATACGCTTTAGCAATCCATTTTGCTTTCAATCTATGTTGTGCTTCCTTTTCAAGTTCAAGTGAGTTTATTGTCATGTGTCCCTGTATAGGACAATGAAATTCTTGCTTTGCTTAAGCACACAGAAAATAGTAGGCATTTACTACAAAACAGATAAATGTGTCCATATACCATGATATAAATATATACACACATGAATAAATAAACTGGTAAAGTGCAAATAGCAGAAAGTGGTTATTAATAATCAGAGTTTTGTCCGAGCCAGGTTTAATAGCCTGATGGCTGTGGGGAAGTAGCTATGCCTGAACCTGGTTGTTGCAGTCTTCAGGCTCCTGTACCTTCTACCTGAAGGTAGCAGGGAGATGAGTGTGTGGCCAGGATGGTGTGGGTCTTTGATGATACTGCCAGCCTTTTTGAGGCAGCGACTGCGATAAATCCCCTCGATGGAAGGAAGGTCAGAGCCGATGATGGACTGGGCAGTGTTTACTGCTTTTTGTAGTCTTTTCCTCTCCAGGGCGCTCAAATTGCCGAACCAAGCCACGATGCAACCGGTCAGTATGCTCTCGACTGTGCACCTGTAGAAGTTAGAGAGAGTCTTCCTTGACAATCCGACTCTCCGTAATCTTCTCAGGAAGTAGAGGCGCTGATGAGCTTTCTTGATAATTGCGTTAGTGTTCTCGGATCAGGAAAGATCTTCAGAGATGTGCACGCCCAGGAATTTGAAGTTCTTGACCCTTTCAACCATCGACCCGTTGATATAAATGGGGCTGTGGGTCCCCCTCCTACTCCTTCCAAAGTCCACAATCAGTTCCTTGGTTTTGCTGGTGTTGAGGGCCAGGTTATTGCGCTGGCTCCATATGGACAGTTGCTCGATCTCTCTTCTGTATTCTGACTCATCCCCATCAGTGATACGCCCCACAATAGTGGTGTCGTCAGCGAACTTGATGATGGAGTTCGCACTGTGGATCGCTACGCAGTCATGGGTATAGAGTGAGTACAGCAGGGGGCTGAGCACGCAGCCTTGAGGTGCTCCCGTGCTGAGTGTTATCGAGGCTGACACATTTCCACCAATACGAACAGACTGTGGTCTGTGGATGAGGAAGTCGAGGATCCAGTTGCAGAGGGATGCGCAGAGACCCAGTTCTGCGAGTTTGGTAACCAGTTTGGAGGGGATGATTGTGTTAAATGCCGAGCTGTAATCAATGAATAACAGCCTGACATATGAGTTTTTGTAGTCCAAGTGGTCCAGTGCGGAGTGGAGGGCCAGCGAGATCGCATCCACCATTGATCTGTTGTGGCGGTACGCGAACTGCAGTGGGTCCAGGTTTTTGTCGAGGTAGGAGTTGATTTGCTCCATGATCAATCTCTCAAAGCACTTCATCACCACCGGCATTAGTGCCACTGGTCGATAGTCATTGAGGCACGTCACCTTACGTTTCCTGGAGAAATATTATATCTGTTTTCAATAATTTTAAATGAGCTAACACTTTACCTCTCTTGATTGGTTCATTAATACCTTAACATTCCAGCTACAGAATTTAATTCCTTCACCCCCAATTTTCCTATTCACGTCTTGCATCTTGTGATTAGAGTGGTCTATGTTAGAGCAGATGGCTCAGCACACTCAACCCTACCTTATACTCGAACATCAGGTAGATGAATTTTAAGTCTCGTCGGTTTTCCATCCGGACATATCTCCCTAAATAAAATATATAATTCCATTCCAGATACAAAATATAATATAATATAAGATAGAAAAGGTTAAAAAAATGTTGTATTAGTAACGTGTAAAGAGTTGAAAAAGAAAAAAAACTACAACTACGATTAGTGCAGTTAGTGATAGCCACCCTAATGTGGCTAAGCATCTAAGGACTTCCGTAGCTTTTGGTAAAAAAAATTACTAGCTCCGTACTTTCCTTAAAAGAAAGGTTTCAAATTCAATTAAAACAATTTATGGGGGGGAGGGAAATAATGGTTATATTCCATTAATGATATAATTATTAGTCTCAAATTGAAATGTTAGTCTCGTATAACATAAAAAGGAAAAAAATTTGTCAAAGAATAATCAAAATCAAAAGTATCAGAGAGAGAACCTCTATAAATTTTTATTAATAAATTACCTGAATCACACTTTACTTATATTTCATACTTTTAGTTAATTCTGAGTTGATCCAGTTAACAATAATTAGTATTAATTAGTATTCATGATTAGTAATAGTTGTTAGAAATTAGTACTAAAATGTATATATTACTAGACTAAGTGGGACCCGTTGGGTCACAGTCACACGGTACGCCTGGTCCCCCAACGCAACCCATTCCACCACTCACCCGTTCCCCCAACGCAATATTCCACCACTCACCCATAGCCCCTAACTGCGCAGATGCGGCTCATTTCCCCTCCTCCCCCAGCACTCCCTCCCCCTCCTCTTCATGTGTAGGAGGGAAGGGGGGAAGGGAAGTGGGGTGTGTGGCGGGAGGTGGTGTGGTGTGGGAGGGGAGGGCGTGTGTGGACGGGGAGATGTAGGAAGGGGGGGAGAGGGTGGTTTGGAGGGAGGGGGGTTGGGGGTTGTGGGGGGGAGGGGCATGGGGACGGATGTGTATGTGGGAGAGGGGTGTGTGTGGGCGGGGGGATGTGTGTGGGCGGGGGCAGGGGGGCGTGGGGTGTGGGCGGGGGGGGAGTTGTGAGGTGAGAGGGGTGTGTGGTTGGGGGGGAGTGAGCTCGGAGAAAAGACAGGGGAAGAGAATGGTGAGGGGGTCATTGTTGGGGAGGGGGGGGGAGGAGCCTGCGAGGGGCACCAGAGGGGTAGTGGCTGGAATTGGCGGTGCGATGGGGACTCACAGCGAGAGCTGGTCGCTGGTCGTTCTCCTCTGCCGGGATCAGAGTCTCCGCTTTCAGTTTGGCGACATTGGCGACATCTCTGACTCCCGGCTGGGCTGGGTCTCCCACGCTGGGCTGCTGCATGGGGCGGGGCTGGGCTGCTGCTTGGGGCTGGGCTGCTGCTTGAGGCTGGGCTTGGCTGCTTGGGGCAGGGCTGCTGCTTGGGGCGGGGCTGCTGCTTGGGGCAGGGCTGGGCTGCTTCGGGTCCCTCCGAAAGTGCGGTTGGAAACCTCTGACAGCCACCCTCCAGTAAAGACGCGATGTCGCAGAAAGGGGCGGACCGTCCCGAGGAGTGACAGGGGAAGAGACTAATCCACGCGGCGCTGACTTGCAGGAGAAGAGATCGATCTGTGCATGCGTGGTTTTTAAGATTTTTAAACCTCGCTAACTTTTACGACATTCAACCGATCCGAACGAAACCCGGTGCACTCACAGCGCAGGAGGATAACAAGATTAGAGTTTTAGTTATGTACTAGACTAAGTGGGACCCGTTGGGTCCCAGCATCACACAGGAGGGCTGGTCATCCAACGCAATATTCCACCTCTCCACCAATTCTAATACTGGTGGCCAGTTGAGGGGGGGGGGGGGCTTTCTGGAGCGCTAGTATGGGTGTTATGGGCTGAAGGGACTGGTTTCCAGAGGACTAGTATGCAAATTGTGCGCCAAATGGATTCTTGGGCTGGCGTCTCAGTCAATCAAGCCTGTTGTGCTGGCAACTCACTCACTCACGGCTGGTGGGCCGGTAGTTGACTCACGGCTAATCCTTAGAAATTCTATTTCAAGCAGGGTATATGGCCACCAAATTCAAGTGCAGTTTCATACCATTTGAAGTAGGGTTCAATGCCACTAAAGACAGCGAGTCATGACCTCTCCCTCCTCCATCTTGCAGAGATTGAGCCACACCCACATTTCCGGGTTTTATAACCCCTCCCCCCCACCCCCACCGGAAAAGGTGTGGCTTTCATGGAGTGATTGACAGGAGAGAGATTCCCAACATTTAAAAAAAAACTAATAACACTTTTATTTTTCATTGATGGGAAGAATTCTCTGCATCTGCTCAGCGGAGGGGGACTGAGTAAGATGGCCAAAAATCACAGCTGTAAGTGGTAGCGTTTTATCTAAAATCAATATACAGTGCAAACAGGAAGTAAGTGCATTTACAGTAGTGCCTTTTAACTTCAAGCCAAAGCACCCAAGCCACCATTTGCAGTAAGTGGTGTCTTTCAACTTCAAGCCACACCCAAGCCATCATTTGCAGTAAGTAGTGCCTTTCAACTTCAAGCCAAAGCAACCAAACCACCATTTGCAGTAAGTAGTGCCTTTCAACTTCATGCTACCATTTGCAGTAAGTGGTGTCTTTCAACTTCAAGCCACACCCAAGCTACCATTTGCAGTAAGTAGTGCCTTTCAACTTCATGCCACCATTTGCAGTAAGTGGTGTCTTTCAACTGCAAGCCAAAGCACCCAAGCCACCATTTGCAGTAAGTAGTGCCTTTCAACTTCATGCCACAATTTGCAGTAAGTAGTGCCTTTCAACTTCAAGCCACACCCAATCCATCATTTGCAGTAAGTAGTGCCTTTCAACTTCAAGTCAAAGCATCCAAGCCACCATTTGCAGTAAGTAGTGCCTTTCTTCTTCATGCCACCATTTGCAGTAAGTGGTGTCTTTCAACTTCAAGCCACACCCAAGCCACACCCAAGCCACCATTTGCAGTAAGTAGTGCCTTTCAACTTCAAGCCAAAGCAACCAAGCCACCATTTGCAGGAAGTAGTGCCTTTCAACTTCAAGCCAAAGCTCCCAAGCTACCATTTGCAGTAAGTAGTGCCTTTCAACTTCAAGCCAAAGCAACCAAGCCACCATTTGCTGTAATAGTGCCTTTCAACCAAGCCAAAGCAACCAAGCCACCATTTGCAGTAATAGTGCCTTTCAACTTCAAAACAAAGCTCCCAAGCCACCATTTGCAGTAAGTAGTGCCTTTCAACTTCATGCCACCATTTGCAGTAAGTAATGCCTTTCAACTTCAAGCCACACCCACGCCCCCCATTTGCAGGAAGTAGTGCCTTTCAACTTCAAGCCAAAGCAACCAGTTCACCATTTGCAGTAAGTAGTATATATGCTAATGTAAATATTTATTCAAATCATATGCTATGTCGCTCTTCCAGGGAGATGCTAAATGCATTTCGTTGTCTCTGTACTGTACACGGACAATGACAATTAAAGTTGAATCTGAATCTGAATCTGAATCTGAATCTAGTGCATTTCAACTTCATGCCACCATTTGCAGTAAGTGGTGTCTTTCAAGCCACACCCAAGCCACCATTTGCAGGAAGTAGTGCCTTTCAACTTCAAGTCAAAGCTCCCAAGCCACAATTTGCAGTAATAGTGCCTTTCAACTTCAAGCCAAAGCAACCAATCCACCATTTGCAGTAAGTAGTGCCTTTCATCTGCAAGCCAAAGCTCCCAAGCCACCATTTGCAGTAAGTAGTGCCTTTCAATTTCAAGACACACCCAAGCCAACCGGGAGGGGGAGGGGGAGGGGGGGGGAAGGGGGAGGGGGAGGGGGAGGGGGGGGGGGGGGGGAAGGGGGGAGGGGAAGGGGGGGGGGGGGACTTTCTGGAGCGCTAGTATGAACCATTTTAGAACCAATAGACATTTTTTTGCAAGCTTTAGAACCAATAGACTTTTTTTTTGCAAGCTTTAGAACCAATAGTCATTTTTTTGCAAGCTTTAGAACCAATAGACATTTTTTTTGCCAGCTTTAGAACCAATAGACATATTTTTGCAAGCTTTAGAACCAATAGTCATTTTTTGCAAGCTTTAGAACCAATAGAGACATTTTCTGCAAGCTTTTGAACCAATAGACATTTTTTTGCAAGCTTTAGAACCAATAGAGACATTTTCTTGCAAGCTTTAGAACCAATGGACATTTTTTTGCAAGCTTTAGAACCAATGTACATTTTTTTTGCAAGCTTTAGAACCAATAGACATTTTTTGCAAGCCTTAGAACCAATAGACATTTTTTTTGCAAGCTTTAGAACCAATAGACATTTTTTTGGAAGCTTTAGAACCAATAGACATTTTTTTGCAAGCTTTAGAACCAATAGACATATTTTTGCAAGCTTTAGAACCAATAGAGACACATTTTGCAAGCTTTAGAACCAATAGACATTTTTTGCAAGCTTTAGAACCAATGGACATTTTTTTGCAAGCTTTAGAACCAATGGACATTTTTTGCAAGCTTTAGAACCAATAGAGACACATTTTGCAAGCTTTGGAACCAATAGACATTTTTTGCAAGCTTTAGAACCAATAGACATTTTTTTGGAAGCTTTAGAACGAATAGACATTTTTTTGCAAGCTTTAGAACCAATAGACATTTTTTTGCAAGCTTTAGAACCAATAGACATTTTTTTGCAAGCTTTAGAACCAATAGACATTTTTTGCAAGCTTTAGAACAATAGACCTTTTTTTTGCAAGCTTTAGAACCAATAGACATTTTTTGCAAGCTTTAGAACCAATAGACATTTTTTGAAAGCTTTAGAACCAATGGACATTTTTTTTGCAAGGTTTAGAACCAATAGACATTTTTTTGCAAGCTTTAGAACCAATAGAGACACATTTTGCAAGCTTTAGAACCAATAGACATTTTTTGCAAGCTTAAGAACCAATAGACATTTTTTTGCAAGCTTTAGAACCAATAGACATTTTTTTTGCAAGCTTTATAACCAATAGACATTTTTTTCAAGCTTTAGAACCAATAGACATTTTTTTGCAAGTTTTATAACCAATAGAGACACATTTTGCAAGCTTTATAACCAATAGACATTTTTTTGCAAGCTTTAGAACCAATAGACTTTTTTTGCAACCTTTTGCCCGGCTTGGCAACTTGGTTTATACAGAAAATAGACACAAAAAACTGGAGTAACTCCGCGGGTCAGGCAGCATTTCTGGAGAAAAGGAATGCGACGTTTCGTGTCGGCGACGGCTGTCGTGCGGGGCAAAGATACTAGGTGCGTGGTGATGAAGGGTAGGAGCGAATGACGGGCCCCGAACAGCGGCAGCAGCGGCCGTGACAGTGGCTCCATCTCCTCCTCCTCCCGCACCTCGCCCGCACGCCGACACAGGGAGGATGGAGGGAGGGGGAGGCCTCGCCGTGCGGGAGGGTTTGTTTTGAAAGCGCCGTTAGCGGATTTGCAAGCAGCAGCCGCTATCAGGGAGGAGGAGGAGATGGAGCCGCTGTCTCAGCCGCAGCTGCCGCTGTGCGGGACCCATCATTCGCTCCGACACTTCTGAAGCAGCTGCACCAGAGATCCTATAGCTATAGGAACTTTGAGCTACACCACTCGGCCCTGCACCTTGCTGTTGGCTGGCGGAGGTGGGAGGCGGTGGCGAGGAAATCCCAACGGCCAAGGCAGCGGGGCAATGTTGTCCGAGGAGCGCTGACCTTCCTTCCTCCCCACCTCGCCCCCCTCTCTCTCTCTCTTGTATGCTCCCTCCACCCCCCCTTATCCTGGGACCCCTCCACTCCATCCTGCACTGATCCCCATTCCCGCCTCTATTCAGTCCTCACTGACATCCTCTGTGCTCCCCTCCCCATCTACCTCCCCCCCCATCTCTTCATCCTGCGCTGATCACCCTATCCACCTCGCATTGATTCTCCTGCCACCCCCCCATCCATCCTACATTGATTCTCCTGCCACCCCCCAATTCATCCTGTACTTACCCCCCTTCCCATCCATCCTGCACTTCTCCTCCATCCATCCTGTACTGATCCGCCATCCATCCTATACTAATCCACGCATTCATCCCGTACTGACCCACCCTCCATTTACCCTGCACCTTCCCCTCATTCATCCTGTAGTAAATCCCCATTCATTCTGCACAGACCCTCTGATCCACACTGTACTGACCCCCCCCCCCATTCATCATGCGCTGATCTCCCCCCCCCCCATCCATCCTGTACTGATGCTCCCATTCATGAAGAATGGGGGGAACAGTCTGCAGAAGGGTCTCGACCCGAAATGCTGCCTATTTCCTTCGCTCCATAGATGCAGCCTCATCCGCTGAGTTCCTCCAGCACTTTTGTCTACCTCCATCCATCCCGTACTGAACCCCCCGATTCAACACCACTGACATCCCCGTGCTCGCCCCTCACAATTTTACCTATTCCAACCAACACGTACTAATTTACCTGCCTCAATGAATCCGTTCTGCACCGACTGCCTTCTAACCCCTCCCCCCCCCACCCCCCCTCTCCCCCGCCATCTATCCACCCCACACTGATTCACACACACACCCCTCCCTGACCCTATTGTGCTGGAAATGTTTGTTTTAGTCCATAAAGATGGAGTAATTTTATTGTGAAAACAGAAATAATATGTGAATGCTTCATTGAGTATAATTTCGGCTGGTAACTACTCACTTCGTCCGAGCACATTATCGCACGCGTCATGCAAACCATCTTAAATGACCACCTAAGCTGTCATTTGGCAACCTAAAAAGCTGCCAAGGTTGCCCGGCTGGCAACAGGGAAAAAAAGTTAAGTGAGAGCCCTGCCAGACAGGGCAGGCAAAACAGCTGATGGCATTTTCAAGTTCAAGTTCAAGTGAGTTTATTGTCATGTGTCCCTGTATAGGACAATGAAATTCTTGCTTTGCTTAAGCACACAGAAAATAGTAGGCATTTACTACAAAACAGATAAATGTGTCCATATACCATGATATAAATATATACACACATGAATAAATAAACTGATAAAGTGCAAATAGCAGAAAGTGGTTGTTAATAATCAGAGTTTTGTCCAAGCCAGGTTTAATAGCCTGATGGCTGTGGGGAAGTAGCTATTCCTGAACCTGGTTGTTGCAGTCTTCAGGCTTCTGTACCTTCTACCTGAAGGTAGCAGGGAGATGAGTGTGTGGCCAGGATGGTGTGGGTCTTTGATGATACTGCCAGCCTTTTTGAGGCAGCGACTGCAATAAATCCCCTCGATGGAAGGAAGGTCAGAGCCGATGATGGACTGGGCAGTGTTTACTACTTTTTGTAGTCTTTTCCTCTCCAGGGCGCTCAAATTGCCGAACCAAGCCATGATGCAACTCTCTACTGTGCACCTGTAGAAGTTAGAGAGAGTCTTCCTTGACAAACCGACTCTCCGTAATCTTCTCAGGAAGTAGAGGCGCTGATGAGCTTTTTTGATAATTGCGTTAGTGTTCTCGGACCAGGAAAGATCTTCAGAGATGTGCACGCCCAGGAATTTGAAGCTCTTGACCCTTTCAACCATCGACCCGTTGATAAAAATGGGGTTGTGGGTCCCCCTCCTACTCCTTCCAAAGTCCACAATCAGTTCCTTGGTTTTGCTGGTGTTGAGGGCCAGGTTATTGCGCTGGCACCATATGGACAGTTGCTCGATCTCCCTTCTATATTCTGACTCATCCCCATCAGTGATACGCCCCACAATAGTGGTGTTGTCAGCGAACTTGATGATGGAGTTCGCACTGTGGTTGGCTACGCAATCATGGGTATAGAGTGAGTACAGCAGGGGGCTGAGCACGCAACCTTGAGGTGCTCCCATTTTCATTTCATTTCCATTTCCATTGCTGTTTCGGGCACAGAGCAGGCAAAACAGCTCATTGCATTTTCATTTCATTTTCATTTCCATTGCAGTTTCCAGCACAGGCCAGGCCAAACAGCTCATTGCATTGTCATTTCATTTCCATTTCCATTTCCATTGCAGTTTCAAGCACAGGGCAGGCTAAACAGATCATTGCATTTTCATTTAATTTCCATTTCCATTGCAATTTCGTGCACAGGGCAGGCCAAAAGTTCATTGCATTTTCATTTCATTTCCATTTGCATTGCAGTTTCCAGCAGAGGGTAGGCCAAACAGCTGATTACATTTTAATTTAATTTCCATTGCAGTTTCAAGCACAGGGCAGGCCAAACAACTCATTGTATTTTCATTTCATTTCCATTTTCACTTTGATTGCGGTTTCAAGCACAGGGCAGGCCAAACTGCTCATTGCATTTTCATTTCATTTCCATTTCCATTGCGGTTTCAAGCCCAGGCCAGGCCAAATGCTCATTGTATTTCCATTTCATTTCCATTTCCATTGCAGTTTCAAACACAGATCAGGCAAATCCGCTCATTGCATTTTCATTTTTTTCCATTACCATTGCAGTTTTGAGCACAGGGCATGCCAAACAGTTCATTTCATTTCCATTTCCAATGCAGTTTCTACCACAGGGCAGGCCAAACAGCTCATTGCATTTTCATTTCAATTGCATTTCCATTGAGGTTTCAAGCACAGGGCAGGCCAAACAGTTCATTGCATTTCCTTTTCCATTTCAGTTTTGAGCACAGGGCAGGCCAAACAGCTCATTGCATTTCCATTTAATTTCCATTTCCACAACAGTTTCGAGCACAGGGCAGGCCAAGCAGCTCATTGCATTTTCATTTCATTTCCAGTTCCATTGCGGTTTCAAGCACAGGCCAGGCCAAATGCTCATTGCATTTTCATTTATTTTCCATTTCCATTGCAGTTTCGAGCATAGGGCAGGCCAAACAGCTCATTGCATTTTCATTTCATTTCCATTTATATTGCGATTTCATGCACAAGCCAGGCCAAACAGCTCATTGCGTTTTCATTTCATTCCCATTTACATTGCAATTTCAATCACTGGGCAGGCCAAACAGCTCATTGCATTTTCATTTCATTACCATTTCCATTGCAGTTTTGAGCACAGGGCAGGCTAAAAAGCTCATGGCATTATCATTTCATTTCCATTTCCATTGCAGTTTCGAGGAAAGATCAGGCCAAACAGCTCACTGCATTTTCATTGCATTGCCATTTCCATTGCAGTTTCGAGTACAGCGTCGGCCAAAGAGCTCATTGCATTTTAATTTCATTTCCATTTCCATTGCGGTTTCAAGCACAGGCCATGCCAAATGCACATTGCATTTTCATTTCATTTCAATTACCATTGCAGTTTCGAGCAAAGATCAGGCCAAACAGCTCACTGCATTTCCATTTCATTTCCATTTCCATTGCAGTTTAGAGCACAGATCAGGCCAAACAGCTCATTGCATTTTCTTTTTTTTTCCCATTTCCATTGCAGTTTCGAACACAGGGCAGGACAAACAGCTCATTGCATTTCCATTTCCAATGCAGTTTCTACCACAGGGCAGGCCAAACAGCTCATTGCATTTTCATTTCAATTACATTTCCATTGAGGTTCAAGCACAGGCTAGGCAAAATGCTCATTGCATTTTCATTTCCATTGCAGTTTCGAGCACAGGGCAGGCCAAACAGCTCATTACATTTTCATTTCATTTCCATTTCCATTGCAGTTTCAAGCACAGGGCAGGGCAAACAGCTCATTGCATTTTCATTTCATTTCCATTTCCATTGCGATTTCAAGTACAAGCCAGGCCAAACAGCTCATTGCGTTTTCATTTCATTCCCATTTCCATTGCAGTTTCAATTACTTGACAGGCCAAACAGCTCATTGCTTTTTCATTTCATTTCAATTTCCATTGTAGTTGCGAGCACAGGGCAGGCCAAACAGCTCATTGCCTTTTCATTTAATTTCCATTTTCCATTGCAGTTTTGAGCACAGGGCAAGCCAAACAGCTCATTGCATTTTCATTTCATTTCCCTTTCCATTGCAGTTTCGAGCACTGGCCAGGCTAAACAGCTCATTGCAATTTCATTTCATTTCCATTTCCATTGCAGTTTCAAGCACAGGGCAGGCCAAACCTCATTGCTTTTTCATTTCATTTCAATTTCCATTGCAGTTTCAAGCACACCGCCGGCCAAACAACTCTTTGCATATTCATTTGATTTGTATATTCATTTGATTTCCATTGCAGTTTCAAGCACAGGGCAGGCCAAACATCTCATTGCATTCTGTGGGGCGCCGGGGAGGTGGCAGCCCTGCCAGCCATACTTGGCGAATAAAGTGTGATTCTGATTCTAATTCTGATTTTCATTTCATTTCCATTTCCATTGCAGTTTCAAGCACAGGGCAGGCCAAATAACTCATTTCATTTTCATTAAGGGCTAACACATAATTTATTGCAAGTACATTGCAGACTCACAGTTCAGTTGAATCACAGGCGTGTCCTCTCCCTCGCAATCTTCCAGAGACTGACTAATGTCCAAGCATCCGTGGTTTTGTAGTCCTGCCCCCCTGAAAGGAGCGTGGTGATTGACAGGCGAGAGGACCAATCAGCTGATCTCAAGATTTTCTAAACACCAAATATAACCATATAACAATTTCAGCATGGAAACTGGCCATCTCAGCCATACAAGTCCGTGCCAAACAATTATTTTCCCCTAGTCCCATTTACCTGCACTCAGACCATAACCCTCCATTCCTTTCCCATCCATATACCTATCCAATTTATTTTTAAATGATAAAATCGAACCTGCCTCCACCACTTCCACTGGAAGCTCATTCCACACAGCTACCACTCTCTGAGTAAAGAAGTTCCCCCTCATGTTACCCCTAAACTTCTGTCCCTTAATTCTGAAGTCATGTCCTCTTGTTTGAATCTTCCCTACTCTCAATGGGAAAAGCTTGTCCACGTCAACTCTGCCTATCCCTCTCATCATTTTAAAGACCTCTATCAAATCCCCCCTTAACCTTCTGCGCTCCAGAGAATAAAGACCTAACTTATTCAACCTTTCTCTGTACCTTAGTTGCTGAAACCTAGGCAACATTCTAGTAAATCTCCTCTGTACTCTCTCTATTTTGTTGACATCCTTCCTAATATTGGGCGACCAAAATTGTACACCAGACTCCAGAATTGGTCTCACCAATGCCTTGTACAATTTTAACATTACATCCCAACTTCTATACTCAATGCTCTGATTTATAAAGGCTAGCATACCAAAAGCTTTCTTTACCACCCTATCTACATGAGATTCCACCTTCAGGGAACTATGCACAGTTATTCCTAGATCCCTCTGTTCAACTGCATTCCTCAATTCGCTACCATTTAACATGTACGTCCTATTTTGAGTTGTCCTGCCAAGATGTAGCACCTCACACTTATCAGCATTACACTCCATCTGCCATCTTTCAGCCCATTCTTCCAAATGGCCTAAATCTCTCGGTAGACTTTGGAAATCTACTT
Source organism: Amblyraja radiata (assembly GCF_010909765.2). Classification (NCBI taxonomy): domain Eukaryota; kingdom Metazoa; phylum Chordata; class Chondrichthyes; order Rajiformes; family Rajidae; genus Amblyraja; species Amblyraja radiata. The sequence continues at coordinate 57,397,916 of NC_045969.1, forward strand.
CATTATCCACAACACCACCTATCTTAGTATCATCTGCATACTTACTAATCCAATTTACCACACCTTCATCCAGATCATTGATGTACATGACAAACGACAGTGGACCCAACACAGATCCCTGAGGCACCCCACTAGTCACCTGCCTCCAACCTGACAAACAGCCATCCACCATTACTCTCTGACATCTCCCATTCAGCCACTGTTGAATCCATATTGCTACTCCTGCATTAATACCCAACAATTGAACCTTTTTAACCAACCTTCCATTAAGAGCCTTGTCAAAGGCCTTACTAAAGTCCATATAGACAACATCCACTGCTTTACCCTCATCAATTTCCCTAGTAACCTCTTCAAAAAATTCAAGAAGATTAGTCAAACATGACCTTCCAGGCACAAATCCATGTTGACTGTTCCTAATCAGACCCTGTTTATCCAGATGCTTATATATATTATCTCTAAGTATATTTGCCCACCACTGAAGTCAAACTAACAGGTCTATAATTGCTAGGTTTACTCTTAGAATCTTTTTTAAACAATGGAACAACATGCGCAGTACGCCAATCCTCGGGCACTATTCCTGTTTCTAATGACATTTGAAATATTTCCGTCATAGCCCCTGCTATTTCTACACTAACGTCCCTCAATGTCCTAGGGAATATCCTGTCAGGACCTGGAGACATATCCACTTTGATATTTTTCAAAAGTGTCAGTACTTTTTCTTTGAATCTCATAGTATCGATAGCTACTCCACTTGTTTCCCTTACCTCACATAATTCAATATCCTTCTCCTTGGTGAATACCGAAGAAAATAAATTGTTCAATATCTCCCCCATCTCTTTTGCTCTGCAGATAGCTGTCCACTCTGTCTCTCTAATGGACCAATTTTATCCCTCGTTATCCTTTTGCTATTCATATAGCTGTAGAAACCCTTTGGATTTACTTTCACCTTACTTGCCAAAGCAACCTCATATCTTCTTTTAGCTTTTCTAATTTCTTTCTTAAGATTCTTTTTACATTCCTTATAATCCTCAAGCACCTCATTCACTCCATGCTGCCTATAATTATTGTAGATCTCTCTCTTTTTCCGAACCAAGTGTCCAATTTCCCTTGAAAACCATGGCTCTTTCCAATTTTTACTATTTCAACCGAACAGGGACATAAAGATTCTGTACTCTTAAAATTTCCCCTTTAAATGTCCTCCATTTCTCTTCTACATCCTTCCCATGAAACAAAATATCCCAATCACTCCTTTTAAATCCTTTCGCATCTCATCAAAGTTAGCCTTTCTCCAATCAAAAATCTCAACCCTAGGTACAGTTCTGACCCTCTCCATAATTATATTGAAACTAATGGTATTGTGATCACTGGACCCGAAGTGCTCCCCAACGCATACCTCCGCCACCTGACCTGTCTCATTTCCTAACAGGAGGTCCAGCACTGCCCCTTCTCTAGTAGGTACCTCTATGTATTGCTGCAAAAAACTATCCTGTACACATTTTCCAAACTCCAAACCATCCAGCCCATTTACAGAATGTGTTTCCCAGTCTATCTGTGGAAAATTGAAATCTCCCACAAGCACTACCTTGTGCTTACTACTAATATCTACTATCTCCTTACATATTTGCTCTTCCAATTCTTGCTCCCCATTTGGCGGTCTATAATACACCCCTATAAGTGTTGCTACGCCTTTCCCACTTCTCATACAGTTTTCATTTTTCATCGATCGGAAAAATCCTCGGGGCTGCCTAAGCGGAGGAGGACTGTGAGTAAGATGGCCAAAAATCATAGCAATGGGACTCCGGGATGGGAGGTGAGTGTGGGAAGGAGGGGAAAGGAGCAGGTTTCCGCCGGGTGCTCCGGTTTTGCTCCCACAACCCAAAGACCTGTGGGCCATCATTGGCCCTAGTGTGTGTAAGGAGTGGATGAGAAAGTGGGATCACATATAACTAGTGTAAACGGGTGATCTATGGTTGGTGTGCACTCGGTGGACTGATAAGCCTGTTTCAATGCTGTATACATTTTTTAAAATCATAATATTTTGCAAGGCAAAATTAGCACTAAATGAAATACTGTGTTAGAATACCAAAGAAGGGTGTTGCCCATTATCTATGTGAAGATATCCCAGAAATCATGGTTAGGTTACTTATGTGTGGATGTGATAACAAATTTCATGTGAAAAGACGTAACTAAATATGATGAAACAATTCTTGCTAAATTTGTGCAAAATTTTGCAAATTTGCACAATTCTTACCGACTGTCACTGATGTATGTTTCCCCACTTTCCCCTCCCCCTTCCACCCACCACATGTGTCCTAACCCAAAACATCCCCTCCACAGATGCTGCCATCATTTTGTGTTTGGTTCAAGATTCCAGCATCTGCAGTTCCTGGTGAGTCAGAACAATGTGTCTCCAGCACTTTGTGTGTTTTACAGTTTAAAACGTTTTGCAGGGAAACCAGGACTCCTTGCAAAACATTGGGCAAATCATTTTGTCAATATGTTGGGAACCTTCCAACTAAGGAGGTAAGAGCAATAAATAATAACAAATGAGTAAACAATGTTCAGATATGTTTATCTGTCTGAAATTGTTGTTAACTTGTTTGTGGATGAAACATGATTTGGTCCAGTTTGCAGAACTTTAGAATAGAAAGTTGTGGTCACGTGACGCGCCCCCTGCGGGGACATTTCCGGGTCTGGGTGTGAGGGGGCGGGTCACGGGGCGGGCGGGCGGGGCCGCAGGGTATATAAGGGGGCGGCGGCTCCGGGTTCCGCTTCAGTAGCCGGGCCACGGGGAGACATGGATCAGCAACAGCAACAGAAGGAGCAGAAGCCACAGATGTGCCCCGGGGGATAAGCGAGCAGAAGCCGGTCACCCCCGAGATACAGTCCATCGCCAATGCCGTGAGTTCCCATCCCCTCGCCTTTAATTTGTTGAAAAACCCCACCTCTTGGTGCTTTAGCAGGAGCTGGGAGGCGCAGGTACTCGCTCACTCACCCGCACACACACATACCTGGCGTGTCACAACATGGGCCAGGGGATACAGATCTAGACCAGGGTGGGAATGTCAAAGACTAGAGAGCAAAGTTTAAAGTAGGTGTGCGGGGCCAGTTTGTTTACACAGAGCGGTGGGTGTCTGGAACACACTGCCAGGGGTGGTGGTGGTGGTGGTGGTGGTGGCGGTGGTGGTTGAGGCAGCCATGGTTTGACACAGGAAGAATGTGGAAATGAACACAGGTCTCTGGAACCGGGAGGAAGCAGCACTACCTGCTGCACCACCGCTGCTGAAAGTCTGTGACACTTTTCCTAATTAGATCGCAAGTCGTTCTGTAGTCTGAAACTTTTTGTTTGTATTTTTCAGGTGAAGATTGATGTTGAAAAGCAACTTAAGAGAACATTTGATGTATTTGTGGTCGTAGCCTACAGAACGCAAGTTGTAGCTGGTACCAATTACTCGTTTAAAGTAAGTTTGCTATTGAATGTTTATGTTATATATGAGTATTATGTTTAGAGGCCTGTTAGTCTGATGCAGATAAGACTACCGTTGTTCCGTTGTTCCCCCCCCCCCCCCCTCTCCCCCCCCCCCCCCCCCCCCCCCCCCCCCCCCCCCCCCCCCACCTAAATTCTAAAGTTTAGGTGGGGGGCTGGGGGATGTGATGCTTGCACTGGTACAGAGAGAGGTCATTTGGGCTACGCACTGTACCATTCAATAAGATCGTGCATGATCTTCCACCCTGTTATCCTTGTCCTGCTGCCAACTCAATTTACTAGAATGCTACAGCTTTTGGTTTGCTAAAACTCTGCCTCCACAGCCCTTCCAGAGAAAACGGTTCCCAACGTTAGCCGGTGAGTGAAGGTCTAGATAGTGGATGTTGAAGATGTTTCCACTCATGGGAGAGTTTAGGACCAGAGGGCACAGCCTCGGAGTGAAAAGGATATACCTTTAGAATGGAGATGAGGAATTTCTTTAGCCAGAGGGTGGTGAATCTGCTGAATTCATTGCCACAGCTGGAGGTGGAAATCATTGGGTATCTTTAATGCAGAGATTAATACGTGCTTGATTGATAAAGGTGTCAAAGGTTACGGGTAGAAGTCAGGAGAATGGGGTTGAGGGAGAAAAAATAGCTCAGCCATGATCGAATGATGGAACTGACTCCACAGGCCAAATGGAGTCATTCTGCTCCTGTCGTATGATCTAAAAATCTAATTTCAATTCCAGATTGCCTACCCCTTATTTTGAGTGAGCCTTTTGTCCAGATGCCTTCCTCAAGAAAACATCTTTCTACTTTAACACAAATTACTGGAGTAACTCAACGGGACAGGCAGCATCTCTGGGGAGAAGGAATGGGTGACGTTTCGTGTCGAGACCCTTCTTCACACGTCACCCATTCCTTCTCTCAAAATATGCTGTCTGTCCTGCTGAGTTACTCCAGCATTTTGTCTATCTTTGATTTTAAACCAGCATCTGCAGTTCCTTCCTGCACATCTTTCCTCTTTATCCTTATTCAGGCATTCAAATTAATTTAGTGTTAAATGAGATTGCTTCTTTTTGGTTCTCTGATCTGTAAGGAGAGACCTGGCCTAGACAATATCATAGTCACACAGCTGGTAGAGTTGCTTCCTCACAGTGCTAGAGACCAGTGTTCGATGCTGACCTCTGGTCCTGTCTATGTGTGGACATAGGTTCTCCCTTGTGATAGCATAGGTTTCCTCCGTGGTTGCTGCAGTTTCCTCCCACATCCCAAAGATGTGCAGGTTTGTAGGTTAATTTACCTCTGGAATCTCCCGCTGGTGTGCAGGGAGTGGATGAGAAAGTGAGATGACATTGAACGGGTGATTGATGGTCAGTGTACCAACCTTGCTGCGTCTTCCAGTCTTGTATATTTCCAGTTTAAACTTTTATATAATGTGGATGATATTCTTGGTTGGATCAATAACGTTGTTTTGTCTTTTAGATCCACGGTGGCAAAGATGAATACCTCCATGTAAATGTGTATGAAAAGCTTCCTCATGAAGGAAGTGTCAGATCTGTGACCTCTGCCACGGATGGCCATTCGCTTGACGACGCATTCTGAACAGTGACCTTGCTTTCACTGAGCTGGCTACTGCACAACACACCTTGTCTTAAATCTTAACTTCACCTAGAGTGCATTTCCTGTTCTATTGCATAATCAATTTCTATGTCTATGAATTGTAAAGGCCATAAATATGTTTGTTAAACCTAAATAAATGGATAGGGGAGAATGTATGGAGTTAAAAAAACAAAAACCCATATGATGCCCTGGGCTGAACAGAAGAGATCTTGTAATCAAAGAATCATGTGAAGATATTTCTCTCAACCTTATGGCGATGCAGTTGATGCTTAATAAAGGGATGGGTGTGATTCTGAAACTGAATTGTTGAGATGACATGTGCTTTCAGTGTTGTACTCAGCATTTTTAAGAGGAAGTTTTAATCAATATAAAAAGTAATGGAGTAACTCAGTGGGTCAGGCAGCATCACTGGGCAACGTTTCAGGTCAGGACCCTTCAGTCTGAAGTAGGGTCCCAAACCAAAACATCGGCCATCCATGTTCTCCAGAGTTGCAGCCTGACCAACTGAATTACTCCAGCACTTTGTGTTTTTTTGCAAACCAGCATTTAAATGTCTTTGTCTACATCTTAATAAACAACTTTTTGATTTTGTGGGGAGTACATTTTGGAATGTGGAATGTGTAATGTCATGGAAACAAGAAATTAGTTTATTTACGAGTCTGCAGAGCCGGGTGCCTCTCCAAACCGAGACACACCGAGACAAGGAAAATCCCCTCTCCTTATACCACACACTTTGCTGGATCATCCTCCCCTTCTGGCTCCTTCCAATTAGAGCACTGAGGTGCACAATCTTCCCGTGACGACCATGTACCTCCCAGATCATACATTGCATGTGCATGGTAATTAGCAGTTTCCCGATCAGGGGCGTATATGTAATATTCATTCACTTCATTAAGCAAGCGCAGTAGCTATTTACATGACTCATTTTAACCCTTGTCGCGTAGGCAGTTTCTTGTGATTACAGCTGCTGGTACAACCTATCTTATCAACAATGTTATCAGTGCCTTAACGAGCGGTGGTAGTTTAATCATCCTGTCCCTCACACACTCCTAGGGCAAATTAACCTACAAAGTCTGAAGAAGGTTTCGGCCTGAAACGTTGCCTATTTCCTTCGCTCCATAGATGCTGCTGCACCCACTGAGTTTCTCCAGCATTTTTGTCTACCTTTGATTTTCCAGCATCTGCAGTTCCTTCTTAAACCCCACAGGTCTTCGGGTTGTGGGAGCAAAACCGGAGCACCCGGAGGAAACCTGCTCCTTTCCCCTCCTTCCCGCACTCACCTCCTATCCCTGAGTCCCATGCTTCCCACTTTCCCCTTCCACACACCACATGTGTCCCAACCCAAAGCATTCCCTCCACAGATGCTGCCATCATTTTGTGTTTGACTCAAGTTTCCAGCATCTGCAGTTCCTGGGGTGTCAGAACATTGTGTCTCCAGCACTTTGTGTGTTTTACAGTTTAAAACGTTTTGCAGGGAAACCAGGAATCCCTGCAAAATGTTGGGCAAAACATTTTGTCAATATGTTGGGAACCTTCCAACTACGGAGGTAAGAGCAATAAATAATAACAAATGGGTGAACAATGTCCAGATATGTTTATCTGTCTGAAATCGTTGTTAACTTGTTTGTGGATGAAACATGATTTGGTCCAGTTTGCAACAGAGCTCTGTTCTAAGGTCTTTGGTTTGCAAAACGTGTGGTCACGTGGCGCGCCTCTTGATGGGGCAATTTCCGGTTCTGGGTGTGGGTCACGTGGGCGGGGCGGGGCCGCAGGGTATATAAGGGGGCGGCGGCGCCGGGTTCCGCTCAGTCGCAGGGAGACATGGATCAACAGGGGCCACAGATGCGCTGCGGGGGGCCAAGCGAGCTGAAGCCGGTCACCCCCGAGATACAGTCCATCGCCCATTCCGTGAGTTCCCATCCCCTCGCCTTTAATTTGTTGGGAAAATAAACCTCCTGGTGCTTTAGCAGGAGCTGGGAGGCGCAGGCCCTCACTCACACACACACACATACACACACACACACACACATACACACACACACACACACATACACACACACACACACACACACACATACACACACACACACATACACACACACACACACACACACACACATACACACACATACACACACACACACACACATACACACACACACACACACACACACACACATACACACACACATACACACACATACACACACAACACACACATACACACACATACACACACACACACACATACACACACACACACACACACACACACACACATACACACACACACACACACACACACACACATACACACACACACACACACATACCTGGCGTGTCACAACATGGGGCCAGGGGATACAGATCTAGACCAGGGTGGGAATGTCAAAGACTAGAGAGCAAAGTTTAAAGTAGGTGTGCGGGGCCAGTTTGTTTACACAGAGCGGTGGGTGTCTGGAACACACTGCCAGGGGTGGTGGTGGTGGTGGTGGAGGCAAGTATGGTTTGACAGTGGCATTTAAGAGGCTTTTAGGGCCTCTTCGATTGCCTTTATTTAGTTGAAAAGCAGGACCTCCAGGGTTGTTATCTCCGGTTTGCTTCCAATTCCTCGTGCTGGCGAGAGCAGGAACAGGGAGATACGGGACCTGAACGTGTGACTGAGGAACTGGTGCACGGGGCGGGGATTTAGATTCTTAGATCACTGGGATCTGTTTTGGGGTAAGGGGGAACTGTACAAAAGGGACGGATTGCATCTTAACAGGTGTGGGACCAGCATTCTGGCAGGCAGGTTTGCCACTGCTACACGGGTGGTTTTAAACTGAATAAGGGGGGTGGGGTGCCGAATGGGATAGTGGAGGATGGAGTTAAAGGGAAAGGGTTTCTTAAATGTGTGAGCGTAGAGACAGAGGGGTGTAAAATGAGGGTAGAAGCAATAGGTAGCAAGGTGAAAAGTAAAAGTGGCAGGCAGACAAAACCAGGGCAAAAATCAAAAAGGGCCACTTTTCAACATAATTGTATAAGGGGTAAGAGTGTTGTAAAAACAAGCCTGAAGGCTTTGTGTCTCAATGCAAGGAGCATTCGTAATAAGGTGGATGAGTTGAATGTGCAGATAGCTATTAATGACTATGATATAGTTGGGATCACGGAGACATGGCTCCAGGGTGACCAAGGCTGGGAGCTGAACATCCAGGGATATTCAATATTCAGGAGGGATAGAGAGAAAGGAAAAGGAGGTGGGGTAGCGTTGCTGATTAGAGAGGAGATTAACGCAATGGAAAGGAAGGACATTATTTCCTTCCTGTGTGGAATCGGTATGGGTAGAGCTGCGAAACACTAAGGGGCAGAAAACGCTGGTGGGTGTTGTGTACAGGCCACCTAACAGTAGTAGTGAAATTGGAGATGGTATCAAACAGGAAATTAGAAATGCGTGCAACAAAGGCAAAACAGTTATAATGGGTGACTTCAATCTACATATAGATTGGGTGAATCAAATTGGCAGGGGTGCTGAGGAAGAGGATTTCTTGGAATGTATGCGGGATAGTTATCTAAATCAACATGTAGAGGAACCAACGAGAGAGCAGGCTATTTTAGACTGGGTATTGAGTAATGAGGAAGGGTTAGTTAGCAGTCTTGTTGTACGTGCCCCCTTGGGCAAGAGTGACCATAATATGGTTGAGTTCTTCATTAGGATGGAGAGTGACATTGTTAATTCAGAAACAATGGTTCTGAACTTAAAGAAAGGTAACTTTGAGGGTATGAGACGTGAATTGGCCAAGATTGACTGGCAATTAATTCTAAAAGGGTTGACGGTGGATATGCAATGGAAGACATTTAAAGACTGCATGGATGAACTACAAAAATTGTTCATCCCAGTTTGGCAAAAGAATAAATCAGGGAAGGTAGTGCATCCGTGGATAACAAGGGAAATCAGGGATAGTATCAAAGCGAAGGATGATGCGTACAAATTAGCCAGAAAAAGCAGCATGAAATTCAGGGACCAGCAGAGGAGGACAAAGGGCTTAATTAGGAAAGGAAAAATAGATTATGAAAGAAAACTGGCAGGGAACATAAAAACTGACTGCAAAAGTTTTTATAGATATGTGAAAAGAAAGAGATTAGTTAAAACAAATGTAGGTCCCTTGCAGTCAGAAACGGGTGATTTGATCATGGGGAACAAGGATATGGCGGACCAATTGAATAACTACTTTGGTTCCGTCTTCACTAAGGAAGACATAAATAATCTGCCGGAAATAGCAGGGGACCGCGGGTCAAAGGAGTTGGAGGAATTGAGTGAAATCCAGCTTAGCCGGGAAGTGGTGTTGGGTAAATTGAATGGATTAAAGGCCGATAAATCCCCAGGGCCAGATAGGCTGCATCCCAGAGTACTTAAGGAAGTAGCTCCAGAAATAGTGGATGCATTAGTAATAATCTTTCAAAACACTTTAGATTCTGGAGTAGTTCCTGAGGATTGGCGGGTAGCAAACGTAACCCCACTTTTTAAGAAGGGAGGGAGAGAGAAAACGGAGTATTACAGACCAGTTAGTCTAACATCGGTAGTGGGGAAACTGCTAGAGTCAGTTATTAAAGATGGGATAGCAGCACATTTGGAAAGTGGTGAAATCATTGGACAAAGTCAGCATGGATTTACAAAAGGTAAATCATGTCTGACGAATCTTATAGAATTTTTCGAGGATGTAACTAGTAGCGTGGATAGGGGAGAACCAGTGGATGTGGTGTATCTGGACTTCCAGAAGGCTTTCGACAAGGTCCCACATAAGAGATTAGTATACAAACTTAAAGCACACGGCATTGGGGGTTCAGTATTGATGTGGATAGAGAACTGGCTGGCAAACAGGAAGCAAAGAGTAGGAGTAAACGGGTCCTTTTCACAATGGCAGGCAGTGACTAGTGGGGTACCGCAAGGCTCAGTGCTGGGACCCCAGCTATTTACAATATATATTAATGATCTGGATGAGGGAATTTAAGGCAATATCTCCAAATTTGCGGATGACACTAAGCTGGGGGGCAGTGTTAGCTGTGAGGAGGATGCTAGGAGACTGCAAGGTGACTTGGATAGGCTGGGTGAGTGGGCAAATGTTTGGCAGATGCAGTATAATGTGGATAAATGTGAGGTTATCCATTTTGGTGGCAAAAACAGGAAAGCAGACTATTATCTAAATGGTGGCCGACTAGGAAAAGGGGAGATGCAGCGAGACCTGGGTGTCATGGTACACCAGTCATTGAAAGTAGGCATGCAGGTGCAGCAGGCAGTGAAGAAAGCGAATGGTATGTTAGCTTTCATAGCAAAAGGATTTGAGTATAGGAGCAGGGAGGTTCTACTGCAGTTGTACAGGGTCTTGGTGAGACCACACCTGGAGTATTGCGTACAGTTTTGGTCTCCAAATCTGAGGAAGGACATTATTGCCATAGAGGGAGTGCAGAGAAGGTTCACCAGACTGATTCCTGGGATGTCAGGACTGTCTTATGAAGAAAGACTGGATAGACTTGGTTTATACTCTCTAGAATTTAGGAGATTGAGAGGGGATCTTATAGAAACTTACAAAATTCTTAAGGGGTTGGACAGGCTAGATGCAGGAAGATTGCTCCCGATGTTGGGGAAGTCCAGGACAAGGGGTCACAGCTTAAGGATAAGGGGGAAATCCTTTAAAACCGAGATGAGAATAATTTTTTTCACACAGAGAGTGGTGAATCTCTGGAACTCTCTGCCACAGAGGGTAGTTGAGGCCAGTTCATTGGCTATATTTAAGAGGGAGTTAGATGTGGCCCTTGTGGCTAAGGGGATCAGAGGGTATGGAGAGAAGGCAGGTACGGGATACTGAGTTGGATGATCAGCCATGATCATATTGAATGGCGGTGCAGGCTCGAAGGGCCGAATGGCCTACTCCTGCACCTAATTTCTATGTTTCTATGCACTCGTTCTGTTAACCCACTTTCACATCCTCCACACTAGGGGCAAATTAAACAACAGTCCTGCATGTTTTTAGAATGTGGGAGGAAAGCGAAGCACCCGGAGGGGACCCACATGGTCACAGGAAGAATCTGGAATTGAACACAGGTCTCTGGAACTGGGAGGAAGCAGCACTACCTGCTGCTGAAAGTCTGTGACACTTTTCCTAATTAGATCGCAAGTCGTTCAGTAGTCTGAAACTTTTTGTTTGTATTTTGCAGTTGAAGATTGATGTTGAACAGCAACTTAAGAGAACATTTGATGTATATGTGGTCGTAGCCTACAGAACGCAAGTTGTAGCTGGTACCAATTACTTGTTTAAAGTAAGTTTGCTATTGAATGTTTATGTTATCTATGAGTATTATGTTTAGAGGCCTGTTAGTCTGATGCAGGTAAGAATAGCATTGTTCCATTGTCGGTACATACGACAATTAAACACTTCTGACTTGTTTATACATGCACTTTGGGCTATCATTAATTCATTTAAAAATGTATATTCTTGAGCTTTTGCATAATAACTTTTAACATCGTACAGCTGAATAACAGGCTAGTGTCTCTACCAAACATGACATTGATAGTGGCAAACGTGACAAAGAGTGCTGGAGTAACTTCCGTAGACCTGGTGAAACAGCTGAAGTTCCCACAGCACATTGCCACGACCACCCTGAGGCCAGATATTTTCCTGGTCTCAGAGGCGACTAAAAACATAGTCTTGTTGGAACTGACTGCCGTGGGAGGACCGTCTGGAGGAGGCCCACGAGAGGAAGATGGCCAAGTATGAAGAGCTGGTCATAGACTGCCGCAAGCAGGGCTGGAAGGCAAGGTGTATGCCCATTGAGGTTGGCTGCAGAGGTTTTGCAGGGCAATCGCTCTACAAAGCCTTGAGTGCACTGGGCATAAACGGAGTGGCGAGGAGAAAGGCCATCAAGAACACCACAGAGGCAGCGGAGAAGGCCTCAAGATGGCTCTGGATCAGGAGAGGAGGTCCATGGGGAGGAGCGAATGCCACCTGAACACAAGTCGTGGTCTGATCAACCACGTCTGGGTCGCCTGGGTGAGGGTGTCTGATGTTGAAAAACCCAAAACGCCCAATGACCCCAGGTTACATTACTGATGATGTGTTCAGGAGCATCTATCGATGTATTTGTATCAATCAGCAGGTCAGGCAGCATCTCTGGAGAACACGGATAGGTGATGTATCGGGTCAGGACCCTTTTCGACTTCTGAGAAAGGGTCCTGACGTGAAATATCACCCATGCATTTTCTTCAGAGATGCTGCCTGTCCTGCTGAGTTACTCCAGCACTTTGTCTATCTTTGGTATAAATCAGCATCTACAGTCCTTTGTTGTACTAATTATAACTTTGGTAGCGTTCAATTATTTCGTGTGCATCTATTTCTATTTTTGAAGAGTAATTCTTATCGTGCACTCCTGTAGTTATTTGTTCAAAGTTACTTTTCCCCTTCCCCCCCCCCCCCCCCCCCCCCCCCCCCCCCCTCTCCCCCCCCCCCCCCTCTCCCCACCTAAATTCTAAAGTTTAGGTGGGGAGGTGGGGGATGTGATGCTTGCACTGGTACAAAGAGAGGTCATTTGGGCTAAGCATTGTACCATTCAATAAGATCGTGCATGATCTTCCACCCTGTTATCCTTGTCCTGCTGCCAACTCCATTTACTAGAATGCTACAGCTTTTGGTTTGCTAAAACTCTGCCTCCACAGCCCTTCCAGAGAAAACAGTTCCCAATGTTAGCCGGTGAGTGAAGGTCTAGATAGTGGATGTTGAAGATGTTTCCACTCATGGGAGAGTTTAGGACCAGAGGGCACAGCCTCGGAGTGAAAAGGATATACCTTTAGAATGGAGATGAGGAGACATTTCTTTAGCCAGAGGGTATCTTTAAAGCAGCGATTAATACATGCTTAATTGGTAAAGGTGTCAAAGGTTACGGGTAGAAGGCAGGAGAATGGGGTTGAGGGGAAAAAATAGCTCAGCCACGATCGAATGATGAAACCGACTCCAGGCCAAATGGCCTCATTCTGTTCCTGTCGTATGATCTAAAAATCTTATTTCAATTCCAGATTGCCTACCCCTTATTTTGAGTGAGCCTTTTGTCCAGATGCCTTCCTCAAGAAAACATCTTTCCACTTTAACACAAATTACTGGAGTAACTCAATGGGACAGGCAGCATCTCTGGGGAGAAGGAATGGGTGACGTTTCGTGTCGAGATCCTTCTTCAAACTAAACTTGAAAGGTCTTGACCATTCCTTCTCTCAAAAGATGCTGCCTGTCCCGCTGAGTTACTCCAGCATTTTGTCTATCTTTGATTTTAAACCAGCATCTGCAGTTCCTTCCTGCATATCTTTCCTCTTTATCCATGTTCAGACATTCAAAATAATTTAGTGTTAAATGAGATTGCTTCTTTTTGGTTCTCTGATCTGTAAGGAGAGACCTGGCCTAGACAATATCATAGTCACGCAGCTGGTAGAGCTGCTGCCTCACAGTGCTAGAGACCAGGGTTCGATGCTGACCTCTGGTCCTGTCTATGTGTGGAGTTTATAGGTTCTCCCTGTGATAGCATGGGTTTCCTCCGTGGTTGCTGCAGTTTCCTCCCACATCCCAAAGACGTGCAGGTTTGTAGGTTAATTTACCTCTGGAATCTGCCGCTGGTGTGCAGGGAGTGGATGAGAAAGTGAGATGACATAGAACTGGTGTGAACGGGTGATTGATGGTCAGTGTACCAACCTTGCTGTGTCTTCCAGTCTTGTATATTTCCAGCTTAAACTTTTATATAATGTGGATGATATTCTTGGTTGGAACAATAACTTTGTTTTGTCTTTTAGATCCACTGTGGCAAAGATGAATACCTCCATGTAAAAGTGTATGAAAAGCTTCCTCATGAAGGAAGTGTCAGATCTGTGACCTCTGCCAAGGATGGCCATTCGCTTGACGACGCATTCTGAAGAGTGAGCTTGCTTTCACTGAGCTGGCTACTGCACAACACACCTTGTCTTAAATCTTAACTTCACCTAGAGTGTGTTTCCTGTTCTATTGCATAATCAATTTCTATGTCTATGAATTGTAAAGGCCATAAATATGTTTGTTAAACCTAAATAAATGGATAGGGGAGAATGTATGGAGTTAAAAAAATAAAAACCCATGTGCCCCCTGGGCTGAACAGAAGAGATCTTGTAATCAAAGAATCATGTGAAGATATTTCTCTCAACCTTATGGCGATGCAGTTGATGCTTAATAAAGGGATGGGTGTGATTCTGAAACTGACTTGTTGAGATGACATGTGCTTTCAGTGTTGTACTCAGCATTTTTAAGATGAAGTTTTAATCAATATAAAAAGTACTGGAGTAACAGTGGGTCAGGCAGCATCACTGGGCAACGTTTCAGGTCAGGACCCTTCAGTCTGAAGAAGGGTCCCAAACCAAAACATCGGCCATCCATGTTCTCCAGAGGTGCTGCCTGACCCGTTGAATTACTCCAGCACTTTGTCTTTTTTTGCAAACCAGCATTTAAAAGTTCTTGTCTACATCTTAATAAAAAACTTTTTGATTTAATGAAGTTTTGTTGGTCTTCCATCTTTTTATATATATTAAATAAAACATTAGACACAGCACTGTTCTGTGGATGTCTTTTAATGAGGGTCAGGTCCATCTTGTGGGGAGTACATTTTGCATTGTATCTACATTTGCACAAACTTAAAAGCACCAAATGATTAGAACAAAATATGGCAAAAGTTCCAGACAAAATGTTGTTCCACGGTGGTTTGAGAACAGAATCTCCAGTGTGTACATCGCAAAATATCAACTTTTTCAATACATGAACAAAACATTTGAGATTGTAAAGCTGTCTCGTTTTCAAGTTTAATAAAGCGAATGGAATTCTTGACAACTGGGTTACAGTCAAATCTATTTACAGATGAACACTGAGATACAGGCAGTATCAATAATTTTTTTGGTGTACACCTTTACCTTGCGTATAACACAATCTGCAGGGCAGTATCTATTAGAAGGAGCTTCTGGATACATGTGTGCAGCATAATAAAATGCAAAGAAATACTTTACCCCCACCCCCAGGTTTCCCTATAGTGGAGAAAATTGACACAACATATTTAAGCAGATCATAGTGATGGACACAAGGTAGAAGCCAGGAATAACAAAGGCCACATAAATACTTTAACATTTGGGGATTGCTGAACATGCTAACGATGCTTTGGTAGGAAAACCCTGAAATCTTGTCAATATTCAATCACATTTCCCTGTCATTAAGTTTGTGAGAGAGCTAAATGATAGGAATGTCATAGAACGACTCTCTCCACCCTCTTGCATAGGAAAGCAGAGTACCATCGAAGATTGCATTTCTTAAAAGAAATTACACCAAAATTGATACTTTCATTCAAAAAGTGGATACAGAATGTCTCAGACAAAATCCACAAAACTAGCCTGAGCAAAGGTTTCTAATTTAATGAAGTTTATAGTTAAAATGTATTTACAATTGTTACCAAAATGCCACAGGCAGAGATGATCTATGAAAGTCTAATGTCTGATATGAGTTTACAGAAATGTTACAAATTGCATGATACAAAATAATCATCATGATTTATTTCAGTAACTAACCCAACTGAACATCCCAGGGTTGTGTGGGAGATCTGAAGGAATAATTCACATCAAATTACCAATACAATTAACTGTTTGTACAGGAAATTATATTATTCATCAGACTCTTTATTTTTAAAAACTGCTATCTACTATTTAGTATGAAATTGTTTATTTCGCTCACAAATTAAAGCTCAGATTAGACAATTTATAAGTTGAAAAACACCAGTAGAGCCACGGTCTAGGAATTGTAACAAGAGAACGGAAAAAAACAATCAAGGAAATGTGATTTAAAAAACAGACTTTCCTTAGCAATAACAGTACAGTTCCATTATGTGACTATTAACAAAAAAAAGCAAAAATCTCATGATATTCAAAACAAATTGGATTGAAAAAAGACCCAATTTTTACGGGCTGTTTTAAGTGATTACTGGAACTAGTGTTGTCTCCCAATGATAAAAGGCCCATCTTAACAAAAGTCTTGGCTTAAACCTAGAAGCGGTCCCTGTAATGGTCCACTCTGCTTGCACCTGAGTAACTCTCATTTGATTCCTTCTTTTCAAGACACAGTCTGGAAGTCTGACCAATATTCAACTCTTCAGGTTCACAGATCGGTTTCAGGTTTGTAATGAATTCTGCAGCGATCCCTGAAGACCTTTGTAAAGTGAAGAAAAATGTTACACATTCTAAATTGACTTTAGAGATACAGCACAGATACAGGCCCTCAGCCCACCGAGTCCGCGCCGACCAGCAATCACCCCGTACACCAACACTATCCTACACACTAGGGATCATTTACAGTTTCACCAAAGCCAATTAACTTTCAAACTGCATGTCTTTGGAGCGAGAGGAAACTGGCGCACCCGGAGGAGAGTCACAGGGAGAACGTAGAAACTCCCTACAGACATCACCCATAATCAGCATTGAACCCGGCGCTCTGGCGCTGTCAGGCGGCAACGCTACCGATACGCCATAGCGCCGCCCTAATTGGTTACATTCTAATTGGTGGTCAGAGATTTCTCAATATCCCAAAGATGCATTATTCAAGAAGCTGAGAGGAATCTTGGGGTCCATAACTCTCTGAAAGTGGCAACACAAGTAGAGAGAGTAGAGAAGAGGGTGAATGGTATGTTTGCCTTCATTGGCCAGGGTATAAGAGTCAGGAAGTCATAATGCAGCTTATACAGTGCCCTCCATAATGTTTTGGAGAAAGACCCATCATTTATTTATTTGCCTCTGCATTCCACAATTTGAGATTTTTAATAGAAAAAATCACATGTGGTTAAAGTGCACAGTCAGATTTTAATAAAGGCCATTTTTATATATTTTGGTTTCACCATGTAGAAATTACAGCAGTGTTTATACATAGTTCCCCGATTTCAGGGCACCATAATGTTTGGGACACAGCAATGTCATGTAAATGAAAGTAGCCATGTTTAGTATTTTGTTGCATATCCTTTGCATGCAATGACTGCTTGAAGTCTGCTATACATGGACATCACCAGTTGCTGGGTGTCTTCTCTGGTGATGCTCTGCCAGGCCTGTATTACAGCCATTTTTAGCTTATGCTTGTTTTGGGGGCTAGTCTCCTTCAGTTTTCTCTTCAGCATATAAAAGGCATGCTCAATTGGGTTCAGATCGGGTGATTGACTTGGCCACTCAAGAATTTACAATTTTTTAGCTTTGAAAAACTCCTTTGTTGCTTTAGCAACATTTTTGGGATCATTGTCTTGCTGTAGAATGAACTGCCGGCCAATGAGTTTTGAGGCATTTGTTTGAACTTGAGCAGATAGGATGTGTCTATACACTTCAGAATTCAATATACTACTACCATCAGCAGTTGTATCATCAATGAAGTGAGCCAGTACCTTCAACAGCCATACATGCCCAGACCATAACACCCCCACCACTGTGTTTCACAGATGAGGTGGTATGCTTTGGATCTTGGGCAGTTCCTTCTCTCCTCTATACTTTGCTCTTGCCATCACTCTGATATAAGTTAATCTTCGTCTCATCTGTCCATAAGACCTTTTTCCAGAATTGATGTTGCTCTTTTAAGTACTTCTTGGCAAACTGTAACCTGGCCATCCTATTTTTGTGGCTAACCAGTGGTTTGCATCTTGCAGTGTAGCCTCTGTATTTCTGTTCATGAAGTCTTCTGCGGACAGTGGTCATTGACAAATCCACACCTGACTCCTGAAGAATGTTTCTGATCTGTCGGACAGGTGTTTGGGGATTTTTCTTTATTATAGAGAGAATTCTTCTGTCATCAGCTGTGGAGGTCTTCCTTAGCCTGCCAGTCCCTTTGCGATTAGTAAGCTCACCAGTGCTCTCTTTCTTCTTAATGATGTTCCAAACAGTTGATTTTGGTAAGCCTAAGGTTTGGCTGATGTCTCTAACAGATTTATTCTTGTTTCTCAGTTTCACAATGGCTCCTTTGACTTTCATTGGCATGACTTTGAATAGTCCTCATGTTGATAAACAGCAATAAAAGTTTCCAAAGGTGATGGAAAGACTGGAGGAAAGACTAGGTGCTCAGAGCTCTCTTGTACCTGCATTAAGGAGGCAATTAAACACACCTGAGCAATTACATACACCTGTGAGGCCATGTGTCCCAAACATTATGGTGCCCTGAAATGGGGGGAGGGGGGGGGGGGATTATGTATAAACACAACTGTAATTTCTACATTATGGAGGGCACTGCATGTCCTTCCTTAGCCAGGAGAAGAAACTAATGCAGAAACAGGCCCTTCGGCCCATCACTGTCCAGCGATCCCCACACATTTACACTATCCTACACACACTAGGGACAATTTACATTTATACCATGCGAATTAACCTGCAAACTTGCACACAGAAACATAGACAATAGGGGCAGGAGTAGGCCATTTGGCTCTTCGAGGCAGCACCTCCAATGGAGTCAGTACGTCTTTGGAGTGTGGGGGGAAACTGAAGATCTCGAAGAAACCTCACATGTTCACGGGGAGAACATACAAACTCCGTACAGACAGCCCCCGTAGTCTAAGCGCAGTAAGGCAACAACTACCATTGCGCCACTGTGCCGCCCATTGATCTGATAAGAGGCTGGAGAAACTCAGCGGGAATGTCACTTCTCCTGTCCTCCTGAGATGCAGCCTGACCCACTGAGTTCTATGCTCCAGCACTCTATGTTCTACATAAGATTGCAGCATCTCCAGGAACTGCTTTAGTCAATCTATTGTAACTGCAAAGTAATTCCCATTGTTTGTACGTGCGCCCCATTTTCCAATACACGAATAAAAAGAATTACCTTCCAACTTCTGTCATTAATAACCTCTTCAACATTTAATTCGGACTGCATTAGTTTCAACTGAAACAAAGAAGAAGACAGGACATTTATCTTCAACGTGAACAGGATGTTACAACACATAACTGTAATGAAGATAATGTGGAGACTGTCGAGTGTTCACTTAATGAGAATGCATATTAAATGTTACCCCTTCTCCCTCAGGTTGAGAGGTAAGGTACTGCTTCCACATGTGGAATGCTGTTTGTTGAATCCCTTCACCTTATTACTGACTCGCAGGGCAATGGTTCAGTGGTATTTTATTGTCACATTTAGTTTACAGATACAGCGTGGAAACAGCCCCTTCGAGCCACCGTGTTCACACCGACCAGTGATCAATGTATACTAGTTCTTTTCCACGCACGAGGGACTATTTACAGAAGCCAATTAACCTACAAACCCGCACGTCTTTCGAATGTGGGAGGAAACCGCAATACTTGGAGAAAACTCAAGCAGTCACACAGGGTATGTACAGACAGTACAGACATCGCCCGTACATACAGGGTAAGCAAGTAAGTAAGTAAGTTTATTGGCCAAGTATTCAATACAAGGAATTTGCCTTGGTGCTCTGCCCACAAGTAACATGACATACAGTGACAGTTACAAATGACTCTGAAAACATTAATAATAATAAAACATTAATGATAAAACACCATTGATCAAGCATGTAAACCAACAAAATACCAGATCAAAGGAGGCTACAGATTTTTGGCTGTTGAGTAGAGCAACTACTCGTGGATAAAAAACTGTTTTTATGTCTGGCTGTGGCAGCTTTGACAGTCCGGAGTCGCCTTCCAGAGGGAAATGATTCAAAGAGTTTGTGGCCAGGGTGAGAGGGGTCAGAGATGATCTTACCCGCTCGATTCCTGGCCCTTGCAGTGTACAGTTCATCAATGGGGGGGGGGGGGAAGGTTGCAGCCAATAACCTGCTCAGCTGATCGGACGATATTCGCTGCAGCCTCCAGGTGTCGTGCTTGGTGGCTGAGCCAAACCAGACCATGATGGAGAAGGTGAGGACAGACTCTACGATGGCCGTGTAGAATTGGACCATCATTGCCTGTGGCAGATTGTGCTTCCTCAGCAGCCGTAGGAAGTATCTCCTCTGTTGTGCCGTTATGACTCTTTGAAGATTTTTACATTTACCAAATGTACAGACAGTATAGGCTCCCTACAGACAGCACCTGTAGTCAGAATCAAAACCGGGTCTTTGGCTCTGTAAGGCAGCAACTCTACTGCTGTGCCACTAGGCAGCCCTGAACCTAACCCTAACCTTCCTGCCTTTGGGATGTGGGAGGAAACCGGAACACCCAGAGGAAACCCACATGTTCACAGGGAAAACATGCAAACTCTACTTAATTAGCACCCAAGGTCAGGATCGAACCCAGGTCTCTCTTGCAGTGAGGCAACATGGGTAGGTGACATTTTAGGGCTGACCATTTTTCAGACCCTTCAGCCGGCTGCCTGACCCGCTGAGTTACTCCAGCACTATGTATCTTTTTTTGTAAACCAGCATCTGCAGTTCCTTGGTTCTACTTGGTGAGGGACCGGCATACCTGCCTGCCACTGCGACACAGGTGGTTTTAAACTAAATAAAGGGGGTGGGGGGGGTGTCAAATGGGATAGTCAAGGACGGAGTTAAAGGGAAAGGGAGTAAAGGGATAGATAATGACCCCAGAATTAATGGGAAAGAAAGCTCAGAAAGGGATAGGAGAGTATGGCCAAGTGTAATAGGGATCAATGTGAATGGTGAGATGCGTAAGGAATTAAATGTACTGTATATGAATGCACGAAGTATAAGAAGTAAAGTAGATGAGCTTGAGGCTCAGATAGAGGTTGGTAGATATGACATTGTGGGGATTACTGAGACGTGGCTGCAGGAGGATTGGGTCTGGGAACTTAATATTCAGAGTTATACATCCTATAGAAAGGACAGGCAGGTGTGCAGAGGAGGGGGGTAGCTCTGCTGGTGAGGGATGGAATTCAGTCCCTTGCGATGGAAGACATAGGGACTGACGAGGTAGAGTCACTGTGGATTGAGTTGAGGAATTGTAAAGGCAAGAAGTCACTAATTGGTGTTATCTACAGACCCAGAAATAGTAGCCCGGATGTAGGGTGTAAGTTGCAGGAGTTAAAACTGGCATGTAACAAAGGTAATGCCACTGTGGTGATGGGGGATTTCAATATGCAGGTAGACTGGGAAAATCAGGTTGGTTCAGGACCCCAAGAAAGAGAGTTTGTAGAGTGCCTCCGAGATGGGTTCTTAGAACAGTTTGTAATGGAGCCGACCAGAGAAAAGGCAATTCTGGATTTAGTGTTATCCAATGAACCAAATTTGATAAGAGAACTCGAAGTAAAGGAACCGTTTGGAGGTAGTGATCATAATATGATTAGTTTTAATCTGCAATTTGAGAAGGAGAAGGTTAAATCGGAAGTGGCAGTGATGCAGTTGAACAAAGGGGATTATGAAGGCATGAGAGAGGAGCTGGCCAAGGTAGACCGGAAAGGGATCCTAGTGAGGAGTTGTGTTAAATCCTGCTATGGAAAGATTGAGACAGCCAGTGCCACTAATTCTAATAATTCTAAAAAGCATTAAAATTGATGTCTTGATGTATTAAATGTCTAACCTTAATATTTGAGCTTGCATGTGCAAAAAGCCTACTAACACAAAAAGCAGAACCACTACCCTTGCACAACTTGCAGACGTGCAGAATGACTAACCGCAGAGAACTGATTTTTAGCAAAGAATGGAAAACAAACAACATAATTGGAGGTGATCATCGGTTTTTGCTGATAACCAACTTTAAGCAATTTTGCTGATAATCAACTTTAAGCAAATGGTGAAAAATAACCCCATATTTGAGGGGGACCGATGGCATGATGCTAATGGATGACTGATGGAAAAGGAATACGTGGCAGAAATGTAATTGGGTAAGAAGGGGGAAGGAAAGCTTTGCTTAAAAGGTATATAAGGTAATGCCTGAAGAAGAGGAGTAGCGACACTTTGCAGGGTTACCTGGTCTGCGGCCGGGTGAACTGATGTAAAGACTCTTGCTCAATAAAATGTACGTTTTTGGTAACCCAGTGATCTGGTCGATTATTGATGCAACAACTGATGAAAAAGGCTTGAATCCTCACTAGCAGGAATGACGGTGTAACAGCAATGGCAGGAATTTCTGGGGATAGACGCAGGATCATTTCATTGCAAAAAGGAAGAAAGATTCTAAGGGGAGTAGGAGGCAACTGTGGCTGACAAGAGAAGTTAGGGATAGAATAAAACTAAAAGAAAAGATGTATAACACAGCAACGAGTAGCCAGAAGCCAGAGGATTGGAAACTTTCATAGGACAACAGAAGGAAACAAAACGGGCAATACGGGCTGAAAAGATGAAGTACGAGCGGAAGCTGGCCAGGAATATAAAGAAGGACAGTAAAAGCTTTTTTAGATATGTTAAGGGAAAAAGAGTAGCAAAGTCAAATGTGGGTCCCTTGAAGGCAGACACGGGTGAAATTATTATGGGGATCAAGGAAATGGCAGAAGAGTTGAACAGGTACTTCGGATCTGACGTCACTAAGGAAGACACACACAATCTCCCAGAAGTACTGCAGGGCAGAGGATCTAAGGGGGTCGAGGAACTGAAAGAAATTCCCATTAGGCGGGAAATAGTATTGGGACTGAAGAATGATAAATCCCCAGGGCCTGATGGACTGCATCCCAGGGTCCTCAGGGAGGTGGCTCTAGAAATAGTGGAAGCATTGGTGATCATTTTCCAATGTTCAATAGATTCAGGATCAGTTCCTGTGGATTGGAGGATAGCTAATGTTATCCCACTTTTCAAGAAAGGAACGAGAGAGAAAACGGGGAATTGCAGACCTGTTAGCCTGATTTCGGTGGTGGGAAAGATGCTAGAGAATTATTAAAGAGGTAATAATGGGGCATTTGGATAGCAGTAAAAGGATTAGTCCAAGTCAGCATGAATTTATGAAAGGAAAACCATGCCTGACTAATCTTCTGGAATTTTTTGAGGATGTGACAAGTAAAATGGATGAAGGGGAGCCAGTAGTGTAGTGTATCTAGACTTTCAGAAAGCCTTTGATAAGGTCCCGCACAGGAGACTGGTGACTAAAATTAGAGCACATGGTATTGCGGGTAGGGTGTTGACATGGATAGAAAATTGGTTGACAGACAGGAAGTATGGAAGTTATATAGAAGTATACATAGCAGCAGGTCAGCTATTTTACGTAATCAGACATCAACTTATTTTACTTAACCTCACGTGATTGTTAGTAATTCAGCAGCACTTAATTAAATCATTTATCCAGTAAACAAAACACTAAACAAGTTACTTATTTTTACCTTTGCATCTTTGTATTCTTAATAAACACATTTGTATCTTTGTACTCAACATAAACTAGTATGTAATATTATAATACGGTGTGTAACCTTTAGCTGTAGCTGGGAAATAAGGGTGTCGAAGTAGAATGGGTTAGATTGACAGCTGGGAGATTAGAGTAACAGTTGGAATTTAAGGATGGCAAAAGAGGAAGAGATATGAGGGGAAATGTAAGAATGTATATAAGTTTAATAAGACTGAACCAAGGTCGGAAGTTAATGGTGGCGAGACAGAGAATGTTAGAATTGAAGATAGATTGATGCGAGAGGAGTGCAGCATGCAAGATAAGGTAGAGGAGATATGGCTGTAAAATTGTAACAAAAAGCATCCTTTTTCTGTGATCTGAGAGCAATTAGAGAACGGACAGGCGGGTGTCGTCTCTGAGTGTTCCAGCCATTGTTTGCAAATAAAGGCTTTCGTCTTCTTGAAGAATTCTCCATGTCTGTGTCATCTTATCCATCTCCGAGTCTCTTAACCACGACAAAATTGGCGCAGCGAGCAGGGTAGGAAAGAGGCCCATTCAGCAGAGGACGACCAGCCAAGGGCGCTTCCTAGTCCCACGGGGCTCCCCAGGGCAACAGGAAAAGGCTAGCCACACGCAAAAAAAGGTAAGCGGTTTTCCAGCTTTATTTGGACTACTAACCTGTTGAAACATGGACCACTGGGGACACAGAAACGTCTGGGTGATCGAAAGGGCCTCTCCTACCCAACAAATCTGGCACTAAATTGTTCTAAAAAGGGGACCCGGAGGATTGTCCGAGAAGGCTGCGCTGTGTGGCGAGCAATAATATTTGGGAAAAGAAAGTACAGCATTGCATTGTGTGATATTATTAAGATTTTATTGAGACCTCGTGGATACCACCCTGAGGGATCAGGGGTTGCACGGACGAGGCGGGTATTCTGTGGATACCACCCTGAGAGGTCAGGGGTTTGCACCGGCAGAATTAATTATTTTGTGGATACCGCCTTGGGTGACTAGGGGTTTGTACAGGCAAAATACGGATTTATGGTAAGTGGATAACGGTAAGTGTACATAGTGATAAAATATTGTAGAATAGCAGAAAGTAGAATAGCAATAAGAATAGTGTAAGGTAATATAGTGACTACAAGGACGGAGGAGGTGTAAGGTCTGAGACTGTATTAATTAACAATGTGCATTCTAAGCCAACCACCATGAATGAGTAAACTAACTGCGGTTGAGATATTAAGTAAAAATGTCCCCGTAGCCAAAAGAGCACTGAGAAATGGGAGAAAAGAACAGAGAAATAGAATACAAAGTGGCCCAGGGAAGGTACTTTTGATATAAACATGTGTGATGAAATGGAAGTATTAATTAAGAACTATAGACCAAAAGATAAAACGGAGACATGGAAAAAGAAAAGGGAGAAGGAATCTAGGAACAGTGCAGAGAAGATTCACGAGCATGTTGCCAGGACTCAAGGGCCTGATCTACAGGGAAAGGTTGGGCAGGCTGGGGCTTTATTCCTTGAGTGCAGGAGGATGAGGGGTGATCTTACAGAGGTGTATAAAATCATGAGGGGGATAGAGAAAGTGAATGCGCAGATTATTTTACCCAGGGTGGGGGAATCAAGAACCACAGGACATAGGTTTAAGGTGAGAGGAGAACACTTTAATGGGAACCTGAGGAGCAATGTTTTCTCTTAGAGGGTATGTAGAACGAACTGCCAGAGGAGGTATGTGTAGGAAGTAACTACAGATTAGTTTAGTTTAGTTTAGAGATACAGCTTGGTAACAGGCCCATCTGCCCACCGGGTCCGCACCGACCAGCGTTCCCCGCACATTAACACTATCCTACACCCACTAGGGACAATTTTTACATTCACCAAGCCAATTAACCGACAAACCTGTACGTCTTTGGAGTGTGGGAGGAATCTGAAGAATTCGGAGAAAACTCACGCAGATCACGGGGAGACCATACAATCTCCGTACAGACAGCACCGTAGTCAGGATCGAACCCGTGTCTCCGGCGCTGCGTTCACTATAAGGCAGCAACTCTACCGCTGCGCCACCGTGACCGCCAGATCCTGGTTTATACCAAAGATAGACGCAAAAAACTGGAGTAACTCATCAGGTCATGGAGAATGCCTCCAGAAGAGGTCGTTGAGGCAGATTTGAGTAACAGCATTTAAACAGATACATGGATCGGAAAGGTAGTGTGGGATCTGGCCCATACATGGGCAGATGGGACTGTCTTAGACATACAATACAATACAATACACATTTATTGTCATTTGAGCCCCAGTGAGACTCAAACGAAATTTTGTTTCCACAGCCATACAAACAAAAACAATGTCCTACAGACATACACACAATTAAGTTCACACAAACATCCATCACAGTGAACCCACTGTGATGGAAGGCAAAAGTATTTTCTCTCCCCTGTTCTCCCGATGTCCAAGCCCCAGGCGGGCGATGATAAGTCCCACGGCCATTTTAGGCCGTGCCGGGCGATTTACGGCCCCGCTCCCGGTCTAAAAGTCACAAAGTTGGAGCCCCCGGCGAGCGCTGTAATGTCCCACGGCCATGAAGCCGCGCCGGGTGATGTATGACCCCGCTCCGGGTCGTTCCAAACCCCGCGACACGGGCTGGAGAAGTCGCGTTGCGGCAGCTCCGGGAAGCGGTCTCTCTCTCCCCCCGGACCCGCGAGCTCCCGATGTCCCGACAGTCCACCGGACCTGCGGCTGCGTTGCTGGAGCCTCCGAGCCCCAGGAGTCGAGTCGCAGCAGCGAGTCACCACCGCTCCGCACGCCCCGAGGCCGGCCAGCCCCACGATGGTGAGTAGTCCACAGCGCAGTCTCCCGAGCCCCCGGGTCGTTCAGGTTGGAGGCCGCTCCACGGTGCTAGGCCCCAACGACAACGGAGACCCGACAGGGAAAAGGTCGGGTCTCCCGGACAGGGAAGAGATTTTAAACGGTTTCCCCCTCCCCCCCCCGCCCCCCACATATACACATTTAAAAACCAGTATTAAAAAACACCAAACACTACATTTAACTAGACAAAAAATAAAAAAAGACAGACAGGCTGTAGGAGCCGCTGCAACGAGTCGCGCCGCCACCAGGATCTTGGTGAGCATGGATGAGTTGGGCCGAAGGGCTTTTTTCCATGCTGTACAACTCTATGACTCTTCCTCGAACCCTCCAAAATTACATGCCTTCAACGTCTATTCAATGCTCTTTGGAAAGCCTTGAACAACACCCAGAGTCGGACACTCTGCCACAGTTCTGCCAGCACGTCTCTATAGCAACTAGGGGGAACAACACGATGGATCGTGTGTATACAAACAAACGGGGAGCATACAGAGCGGTGCCTCGCCCCCGCCTGGGTCTCTCGGATCACATCTCAATGATGCTGCTTCCTGCTCACCATCCTGTGCTCAAAGCCAGCAAGCCCACACAAAAAACCATCACTGAGTGGCCCAGTGATGCAGCCTCCATGATTCAAGACTGTTTTGGCCGCACAGATTGGCAGATCTTCAGTGAAGCAGCGACAGACAGTGGACAGGTGGAGCTGGAAGAATATGCCTCATCTGTCACCAGCTTTATAAGCAAGTGTATCGATGATGTTACCACCACCAAGAACATCACCACCCACCCCAACCAAAAACCCTGGCTGAATGGAGAAGTACAATCTCTTCTGAAGGCACGGGACTCAGCATTCAGGCTGGGAGATGCATCAGCGCTGAGAGCAGCAAGGAGGAAGCTGGACGCTGGAATTAAGAGAACAAAAGCCAACTATGCTCTCAAAATCCATGGTCATTTCTCCACCGATGACCCCCAGAGCTTGTGGAAGGGCATCAAGGCCACCACAGAGCACAACAAAAGAGATGCTGCATGCCCCAGGGATTCATCTCATCCTGATGCCCTGAACACTTTTTATGCTCGCTTTGAGTCTTCCAACACCTTCCACAGTTGCCTCCACTCCCACCAGGTGAGCTGCCTCTCAGGGTGACTGCTGAGGATGTGAGGAGGTCCCTGATGAGAGTCAACCCCCGCAAAGCAGCAGGCCCGGATAACATCCCGGGACGGGTTCTGAGAGACTGCGCTCACTAACTCACTGGGGTACTGACTGACATCTATAACACCAAGCTGTGGTGCCGACATGTCTCAAGACCGCCACCATCATCCGTGTGCCAAAAAATGGTGTCAGGCTTGAGTGATTACCATCCGGTGGCTCTCACCCCGATAATCACAAAATGCTTCGAAAGGCTGGTTATGGTCCACATAAAAGACAGCATTAACATCAATGTGGACCCTCATCAGTACGCCTACAGGAAGAATCGGTCTACATCTGATGCAATCTCATCCGTCATTCACTCAGCCCTCACTCATCTGGAGAACAGGAGTTCAGATTGCTCTTGTTGGACTTTAGTTCTGCCTTCAATACCATCATTCCGCAGACTTTAGTCAACAAGCTGCTGCTGCTTGGACTTAAACCATCCATGTGCAACTGGGTACTAGACTTCCTGACCAACAGGCCATAGTCTGTTTAAATCTACGGTGCCTCATCCCACCCCCCATTACCCTCAACACCGGCTCCCAACAGGGATGTGTCCTGAACCCCCTGCTGTACACTCTTCTCACGTATAACTTCTCACTTATCAGCCAAACATCCGAACAGTCATATAGTGAAATTTGCAGATGACACAGCCTTGGTGGGATTAATCTCCCACAATGACAAGTCGGGCTGCAGACAGGAGGTTGGAGAACTTGAAGTATGGTGTAAAGCAAACAACCTCGACATCAACGTGGGGAAGATAAAGGAGGTGATTGTGGACTTCAGAAAAGGCATCTACATCGGAGGAGAAGCTGTGGAGATGCTGTCCAGTTTTTAATATCTGGGGGTGCACATTTCTAACGACCTCACCTGGACCTGCAACATGGCTAGCATCATTAAAAAAGCCCACCAACGCCTTTACTTCTTGAGGAAGCTGAAGCGTGCTGGCCTCAGCACCCCAGTACATCATTTTACATGTGTGTGGTGGAGAGCATCCTCACATTGTGTATCACAGTGTGGTACGGAAACTGCTCTGCTTCTGACAGGAGGGTGTTGCAGAGGGTGGTCAAATCTGCCCCAACAAATCACAAATTACTGCCTCCCTGCCAATGAGGACATTTACATCAGCCGGTGCAAGAGAAGAGCCTCAAACATCATGAAGGACCCCACCCACCCAGCAAATGGACTCTTTGCCTCCCTCCCCTCAGGGAGAAGGCTGTGCAGCATAAAGGCCAGGACAACAAGGCTTAAAGCCAGCTTCTTTCCCAAGGCCGTGAGACAATTAAACTCACTACCTCAATGACTGGACCCTCACTACCTCAATGAACTGTCTGCTGCTACTGCTGCTGCTATGGACATTATTATGCTGCTGTCTTTTAACCATGCTGCTTTTTTACTTTTTACTATTTATTCATAGGCTTATTATTGTTTAGATTTTATTGTGGAAGGTTTTTATATGTTAGAATTTATTGATGTCTTTACTGCACTTTATTGATGTCTTACTGCACTATGATGCTGCTTGGACCCGAGTACAAATTTCATTCATGATTCATGTGGAATCATGTTTTTATTGAATGACAATAAATAAAATAAACAAAATTATTGTTCCACATTGTAGCCATGTTGTGCACCATAGTCATGTCTGTGTCCTTGGCCCATTTCTTTCAACTGGCGCCCTCTGGTGTTAGAAAAACTTCCTGTGAGAATAGTTTCCCACGTATACCTTATCACATTATTTTGTGCACTTCTATTTAATTTTCTCTCTTTTTTTTGGTAACCAATTTCAAGGCAACCAATTCCACTTAAAAAAATTCTAACCTTGCAGTTTACAGCCCTCATTTCAGAAACCATTCCAGTGAAGCTCTGTTGCAGCTGGGCAGCACAGTGGTCCAGCAGTGGAGCTGTTGCCTCACAGTGCCAGAGACCCGGGTTCGATCCTGATGCAAGGAGTTTGCATGTTCTCCCTGTGACTGCATGGGTTTTCTCTGGGTGATCTGGCTTCTATAAATTGTCCCTAATGTGTAGGAAGTAAAATTGGGATAACATAATACTAGTGTGTGGGGTTCGCTGGTCGGTGCAGACTCGGTGGGCCGATGGGCATGTTTCCAAACTAAACTTTTCCGCAGATCTAGTATGGTGACTAAGAATTGAACAAAATGTAGAAACCAAGAACTGCAGATGCTGGTTAATACACAAAAGGACACAAAGTGGTGGAGTAACTCAGCGGGCCAGGCAGCATTTCTGGAGAACACGACTGTTTGAAGAAGGGTCCCGAGATGAAACGTCACCTATTCATGTTCTCCAGAGATGCTACCTGACCCGCTGAGTTACTCCAGCACTCTGTGAAACGTCACCTATCCATGTTCTCCAGAGATGCTGCCTGACCCGCTGAATTACTCCAGCACTCTGTGAAACGTCACCTATCCATGTTCTCCAGAGATACGGCCTGACCCGCTGAGTTACTCCAGCACTCTGCGAAACGTCACCTCGTGTGCGGACGAGGCATCGAAGGACGAGATGCCGAAGCCAAGAAGTGGAAACCAAATAACTGAATGGAAAAAAAGCCGAAACGCCAAATAACCCAAAGGGCACGTCGCCGAAAAGCCAAATAACAGACATGATGTCGCCGGGGTGGGGGGAACTTGTCAGCGATTGGTCCAGACCCCTGCGTCCATCACATCACTGGCCGGGGGAGACGGGAGGGTGGGGGTCATTTTCCCACACATTTTCCCGGGGCTGGAGGGTGACTGGGCACTCTGAACCCGAGCACCAAGGTGTAAGTGGCCAAAGGAGCGCATCTCTCTGGGACAGCCCCCACTCTCTTACATAGTGTAAGGTAAAGTCCAAATAAAGATAGTCCGAGGGTCTTCAATGTGATATTTAGTGGTTTAGCACTGCTCTCTAGTTGGAGTAGGGTGGTTCAGTTGCCTGATAACAGCTGGGAAGAAACTGTCCCTGAATCTGGAGGTGTGCATTTTCATACTTCTGTATGTCTTGCCTGATGGGAGGGGAGACATGGCAGTGACCAGGGTGAGACAGGTCCTTGATTATACTGGTGACCTTGCCGAGGCAGCGTGAAGTGGAGATGCAGTTGATGGAAGAGATGATGGTTTGTGTGATGGTCTAGGCTGCGTCCACAACTCTGCCATTTCTTGCGGTCTTGGATGGAGCAGTTCCCAAACCGTGCTGTGATGCATCCCGATAAAATGCCTCTGCAGCGCATCTGTAGAGGTTATTGGCTTTAGCCCATCCATGTGTCAGTCACCAGGTGACAAAGAGTACTGGGTGTTGGGCATTGTGGATGCTGACCTCCTGGTCTTTATGAGAAAAGGAGGGGGAACCCAAGGCCAGTGGAGATAGAACAGTTGCCCCTGCAGGAGAGACTGTTGGGGCAACTGCCAACAGAGTGGCACTAAAGTTAGTGCAAGAGTGCATACAAGATTCACAAGGATGTTGCCAGGACTCGACGGCCTGAGTTAGAGGGAGAGTTTGGGACATGAAAGGACCTTGGAGTGCAGTCGGATGAGGAGTGATAGAGGTGTATAAAATAGAGAGGAATAGATAATGTGAATGCAGAGAGTATTTTTACACAGGGTAGGGGAATCAAGAACTAGAGGGTATAGGTTTAAGGTGAGAGGGGTAACGGGAACCCGAGGAGCAACTTTTTAAAGGTGTTGGTCTATGGAATGAGCTGCCCAAGGAGGTAGTTGAGGCAGGTACTATAACACCATTTATCAAACATTTGAATAATCACATGGAGAGGTCATAAGGAATAGGAGTAAATTAGGCCATTCAGCCTATCAAGCCTACTCCGCCATTCAATCACGGCTGATCTATGTCTCCCTCCTAACCGCATTCTCCTGCCTTCTCCCCATAGCCTCTAGCTATACTGATCAAGGAAAGGTTTAGGGGGATATGGGGCATGCCTGGTCAAATGGAACTAGCTTCGACAGGACATCTTGGTCGACATGGACAAGTTGGACTGGAGGACCTGCTGTGTGCCTCTATAACCCTTTTGACTTTAGAGATACAGCGCGGTAAAAGGCCCTTCGGCCCACCAAGTCCGCGCCGACCTGCGATCCCTGTACACCAGCACTATCCTACATACTAAAAAGGCATTTAAAATTTTACCGAAGGCATAAACATAGAAAATAGGTGCAGGAGTAGGCCATTCGGCCCTTCGAGCCTGCACCGCCATTCAATATGATCATGGCTGATCATCCAACTCAGTATCCTGTACCTGCCTTCTCTCCATACTCCCTGATCCCTTTAGCCACAAGGGCCACATCTAACTTCCTCTTAAATATAGCCAATGAACTGGCCTCAACTACCTTCTGTGGCAGAGAATTCCACAGATTCACCACTCTCTGTGTAAAAGGCATAGAAGGCAAATAACCTACAAACTCCCGCGTCTTCAGAGAGTGGGAGGAAGCCGTAGCACCTGGAGAAAACCCACATGGTCACAGGGAGATCATACAAACTCTGTACAGACAGCACCCACAGTCAGGATCGAACCCGGTTTCTGGGACTGTAAGGCAGCAGCTCTACCGCTGCGCCACCGTGCCGCCCCAAATCCTCCTAACTACATCCCGTAGAGTCACATCCAAGTATAATGCATTGCTGTGTGTAAACAATATACGCCACACCTTCAGTGGTGACAATAAACATTGCTTCACGTTGCTGCACAGAATTACAGACAATCAGTACCGTGAGCCAAACGCCAGGCTTCTGGTTTTGTACATCCAAGTAAATCAAATTACCATTATGAACAATAGGAATACAATTTTGTGATAAGTTTAGACTTTCAAAGAACGGCGGAACAGGTCATGAGCTCATTTAGCATCTGTTTCTACATTTGAGTCATCAAATCATAAGACGCTGGAGCAGAATTTGGCCATTCGGCCCATCGAGTCTGCTCTGCCATATGATCATGGCTGACCTATTTTCCCCACTCAACCCCATTCTGCCTTCTCCCCCGTTACCTTTGATGATCTTACTAATCAAGAACCTATCAATCTATGCTTTAAAAATACCCAATGACTTGGCCGGCACTGCCTTCTGTGACAATAAACTCCTTAGAGTTAAACAGACCCTTTAATTTGTTAAAAGGTTGCGATTTTAAAAAGTATTCTGGATATATTATTGGCAAGTATTGTCAAATGGAATGAATCTTTGGCACTAGAATGTAACTGCAGTATAATTTCTGTCTGCGCCACAAATGGATGTGGCCCTGCGTCATATGGTTCTCGACCCGAAACATCACCCATTCCTTCTCTCCACAGATGCTGCTTGACCGGCTGAGTTACTCCACCACTTTGCGTCTATCTTCATAATACATCCGTTTGTCCTTTCCCTCTCCTCACTATCCCACATCCCAGACTCACCAACCCTGCATCCACATGCCGAATGCCTCCCAATTCCAGAGCCCAGTCCAGTCCTTCAACTAAAAACGACACAAAGTGCTGGGGTAACTCAGCAGGTCAGGTATCTTCTCTGGAGAACATGGATAGTTGACGTTTCGGGTCGGGACCCTTCTTCAGATGGATGCTGGTGGCAGATCCCGCAGTCTACAGCAGATTCCACAAAACTCACACTGGCTGCATTCCAGGAACTCATTTCAAAATCTCGAGACAGGCAGGACCTCTATTCCAGTACGAGCCAGAAGCTTCCTGGACCCCAGCATCAATTCTACTGTATGTAGAGTCTGTGTCAGTCACCAAAGGAATAAAGTGCAGCACATTGACATATTTACAGATATATTTTCTAAAAAGGAATATGTGAATGGCTTACGTTAGTCTGTTCTTTTCGAAGTTGTTTTATTAGCGTTAAGTTATCCTTGTCTTTATTTCTCTCCTCTCGTAATCTGTTCACCGCACTGGAGGACTGGTTTATGCAGGTCTTGATGGCCTTATCCCTACTTGTGTGAGCTTCCTTCAACTAAAGTAAACAAAGGAGAAAGGTTACAATTGCCGTCCTAGAACACCGACTTCTCTATTTGTCATCTATCGATTAAGTCAACACAGATGACAGAAAACGGACAGAGCTACCACGCAATATTTTCACCCCAAGTAAACTTAAAGGAAACAAGTTTGTAAAAATAAAGTTTGAGAATAAGCACGGTGGAGTTTTTGAAATTAGAACCTGGTTTTGAAATGCGTCCTGGCACATTAGATGCATCTTTGAACTTTCTTTAATAATAATAATAATAATAATAATAATAATAATAATAATAATAATAATAATGATAATAATAATAATAATAATAATAATAATAATATATTTTATTGTCATTGCACATAAGTGCAATGAGATTTGGTATGCAGCTTCCATCCGATGTCATCTTAAATAACTAATAAAATTTAGATTTAGATACCCCGAGAACATGGTTTGTAAAAAGAACATTAAAACAGTAAAACAGTCAAAACAGACTAAAGTGCAGATGTGTCTGTGCGACGTGACCATCCGAGGGAGACAGTCCATGAGGGGTGGGGGGCACTCAGCAGGGCCGGTTCAGAGCCGCTATAGCTCTGGGAATGAAGCTGTTCCTGAGTCTGGAGGTGCGGGCGTAGAAGGCCTTGTAACGTCTGCTGGAAGGAAGTAGTTCGAACAGTCCATTACAAGGGTGTGAGGAGTCTTTATGGATGCTGACGGCCTTCCTGAGGCACCGTGTGTGGTAGATGCTCTCCAAGGCTGGTAGCGGTGTCCCAATAATCTTCTGCGCTCTGTGGACGACGCGCTGAAGAGCTCTCCTCTCCGCCTCCATGCAGCTGAGATACCACACAGAGATGCCATTAGTATGCTCTCTATCGTGCAGCGGTAGAAGGTTGTCAGCAGCTGTTGGGGCAGACCAGTCATTTTCAATGTTCTCAGGAAGAACAGTCATTGCTGTGGCTTTTTGACCAGCGCAGTTGGACCATGTGAGGTCCTCTGAGATGTGAGTGCCCAGAAACTTAAACCTGGACACTCTCTCCACAGTCAAGCTTTATTGGACTTCAATGTTATTTATTTGCACTAAATGTTGTATCTTTTATCTTTGCACTTGATTCTACTCAGGTACAGTCATTCCTTTGACTGGATAGCATGCAAAAAAAAGCTTTTCATTGTATCTCAGTACTTTACAAAAATAAACAAACAAAATGTATTTATATTCCTTGACATGGGTTTTTTTGAAATTCTGTTCTTTGTTAAATCAATGGGATAGTTGGGTAAATTGTTTACACTCGGTGTAATAAGAATTATATTATATAGATGAATGAGATCTATCAAGGCCACACTTAATAAATAATAAAAAGCAACTACAATATAAACCGAATGGTCTGTAAACAAATTCATGCTCATTTGTGATAGGAGGTGAATTAGGCCATTCAGCCGACAGAGTCTGCACCACCATTCAATCATGGCTGATCTACGTTTTCCTCTGAACCCCATTCTCCTGCCTTTTCCTCCATAACCCTCTGACACCCGTACCAATCAAGAATCTGTAGGAAAGAACTGCAGTGCTGGTTTAAATCGAAATGCTGGAGTAACTCAGCGGGTCAGGCAGCATCTCTGTAGAGAAGGAATGGGTGATGTTTCGGGTCGAGAAGAATCTGTCAATCTCTGCTTTGAAAATACCAAATGACTTGGATTCCACCACCGTCACCCATTCCTTCTATCTAGAGATGCTCCCTGTTCATCTGTGACACCAAAAAAAATCCTCATTCAGCTAAACTCATTTCACGCAAGATCTGCAGATGCAAAGAGTTTTCCCATAATTCCCTAACTGGATCCTTTTAGAATGAAGTTAAATGTAATTGTAGGAAGGTCAAACAAACAACATTTCGTATTGGGTCCCTTCTTCAGACCTGAATCATCGCCTGTCCATTCCCTCCATAGATGTTGCCTGACCTGCTGAGTTCCTCCAGCACTTTGTGTATTGCTTAAGATTCCAGCATCTGCAGTTCGTTGTGGCTCTATGTCCTACAGTATTTATGGCATTACTCAGCTGACAATGTAAAACCTAGTTTACGCAGTTCACAGACTGAAGAAGGGTCCTGACGCGAAACGTCACCTATCCACGTTCTCCAGAGATGCTGCCTGACCCACTGAGTTACACCAGCACTTTGTATTCTCTCCAAGATTCCAGCAACTGCAGTTCCTTTACGTCATCTCTTTACTTTACAGATTATTATTCAAGGATCTAACTTATATTCCAATTATACTTCATCATGATCCAGTTCATATTTTGTTACAGTACTTCTTAAGTAAAAAAAAAAAAAAATCAATATCATAAAGATTAGCAGACATTTACTAACGGATAAAATAAAAACATGCATGCTGCATTTCTGCACCTCTCCCCAGAACAACTCAGCGAGACATCTTGGATTACCCAAGAGAATGGATACTTGAAAGCAAAATCATATGTTTGTATTCCCAATGTTTATCCTGAGTTTCAGACAAACTCCAAACCTCAGCTGAAAACACAAGTGCCACGGGTCAACTATTGCTTATTTTAAATCATTAACTAATGATAGTGATGTTTAAGAGACATGAACACGCACATGAGTAGAGGGATACAGTATTAGATTAGATTAGATTACCTTTTATTGTCATTCAGACCAAAGTCTGAATGAAATTGAAGCAGTCATACATACAATACAATAAAAAACAACAATAAACACATGTTAACATCCACCACAGTGAGTCCACCCAACATCTCCTCACTGTGATGGAGGCAAAAGTCTTAGGTCTCCAGTCTCTTCCCTCCTCTTCTCCCTCTGCGCTGAGGCGATACCCCCCGGGCGATGTTACAACTGTCCCGCGGCTCAAACACCGCGGCCCGGGGTGGTCGAAGCTGCCGCCCACCAGTCCTGCTGACGCAGCTGCTGGCCACCGCCGCCGAACACCGTCCCAGCCACCGGAGCACCGTTCCAGCCCCGAGCCGGATCGCCCTCACGTGAGTACCGTTACCGTCTCAGCCTCGGGCTGGGCCGCCCCGACTGGGCGCCGCTCCTCCGTCGGGCTGGGCCGCCCCGACTGGGCGCCGCTCCTCCCTCGGGCTGGGCCGCCCCGACTGGGCACCGCTTCTCCCTCGGGCTGGGCCGCCCCGACCGGGCGCCGCTCCTCCCTCGGGCTGGGAACGCCGTACCTCCCCGAGCTCGGCCACTCCGACGGGAGCACCGTTCCTTCCTCGGGCCGGCCGTCCTCACGGTAGCGTCACAGCCCCTCACGGAAGCCCTGTTCCAGCCCCGAGCCGGGCCGCCCTCACGAGAGCGAGCTCAGTGCGAGTCCTGGCGGGCTCTGCCTCCTGAACCTCGAGGTCGCCAGCTCCGCCATTAGGCCTCAGCGCAGACGGAGGCAGAGAAGAGGAATACGACAAAAAAGTCGCATTCCCCCGCAGGGAGAGACAGCAAGCCCCGTTTCAACCCCCCCCCCCCCAAAACAGAAACTAAAAACCAAAACTAGACTAACCAAAACGAAAATAAACAACCCAAAAAACACAAAACAAACAGGACTGCCGGAGAGCTGCTGCAGCCAGCGCTACTAGATTATGTAAAGGCAACTAGGATTAGTTTAATTTGGCATCATGTTGGCACAGACATTGTGAGCCTGTTCCTGTTCTGTACTATTCTATGCTCTAAACAGTTGGTTAAACAATCATGCAGAACCAAAATAGGCCCTTTGGCCTAATGTTTCCATGTCAAGATTTTATTGGCATATATCCTGCATGATGCAGCTCTATAAGACTTTGGTCAGGCCACATCTTACGTGCAGTTCTGGTCGCTGCTTTATAGATGGATGTGCACAAGAAGTTTGCCAGAATCATGCTTGGATTAGTGGTATTAGCTACAAGGAGAGTTTGGACAGACTTGGATTGCTTTCTCTGGAGCTTCAGAGACTGAGGAGAGACCTGATAGAGGTTTATAAAATGATGAGAGGCATAGATAGGGTAGATAGAACCTTTTTCCCCAAGGTGGAAATATCAAAGACCAGAGGGCAAAGCTTTAAGATGAGAGGCAAAGTTGAAAGAAGACGTGCAGGGCACGTTTTGTTTGTTACACAGAGAGAGGTGGGTGCCAAGGGTGGAGGCAGAAAAAAGAGTGATACTTGAGAGTTTAAGATGGAACTGCAGATGCTGGAAAATCGAAGGTAGACAAAAATGCTGGAGAAACTCAGCGGGTGAGGCAGCATCTATGGAGCGAGGGAAATAGGCAATGTTTCGGGTCAAAACCCTTCTTCAGACTGATGTGAGGGTGGGGGGGGGGGCGGGAAGAAGAAGGGAAGAGGAGCCAGTGGGCTGAGGGAGAGTTGAGAAGGGGAGGAGAAAATGGGGACTATCTGAAATTAGAGAAGTCAATGTTCATATCGCTGGGGTGCAAACTGCCCAAGCAAAATATGAGGTGATGCTCCTTCAATTTACGCTGGTCCTCACTCTGGCCATGGAGAGGCCCTGGACAGAAAGGGGTCGGATTCAGAATGGGAGGGGGAGTTGAAGTGTTGAGCCACCGGGAGATCAGGTTGGTTATTGCGGACCGAGCGGAGGTGTTCGGCGAAGCGATCGCCAAGCCTATGCTTGGTCTCACCGATGTAGAGCAGCTGACATCTAGAGCAGCGGATGCAATAGATGAGGTTGGAGAAGGTGCAAGTTAACCTCTGCCGCACCTGGAAAGACTGCTTGGGTCCTCGAATGGAGTCAAGGGGGGAGGTAAAGCGACAAGTGTAGCATTTCTTACAGTTGCAAGGGAAAGTGCCAGGAGAGGGGGTGGTTTGGGTGGGAAGGGACAAATTGACCAGGGAGTTACGGAGGGAGCGGTCTCTGCGGAAAGCAGACAGGGGAGGAGATGGGAAGATGTGGCAAGTGGTGGGATCATGTTGGAGGTGGCGAAAATGTCGGAGGATTATTTGTTGTATGTGACGGCTGGTAGGGTGGAAGGTGAGGACAAGGAGGCTGCCCTTGTTACGAGTGGGGGGATGGGGAGTGAGAGCAGAGTCACGAGGTATAGAAGAGACCCCGGTGAGAGCCTCATCTTTAGCAGAAGAGGGGAACCCCCGTTCCCTGAAGAATGAGGACATCTCCGATGCACTGATGTGGAACACCTCAACCAGGATGCAGATGCGGCGCAGACGGAGGAATTGGGAGTGGAGGATGGAGTCCTTACAGGAAGCAGGGTGGGAAGAAGTGTGGTCCTGATAGCCATGTTTATAGTGGATGTCGGTCAGTAGTCTATCACCTGCGATGGAGATAGTGAGGTCAAGAGAGGGCTTTGGAAAGCCAGATCGATGTGCATAGAATGGAGGGAGGCAGGGGTCACATGGCCTCATGTTTCGCACGGACATTGTGGGCTGAAGGGCCTGTGCTCAGAGTTAGTGTTGAGAACTCCTGTGCTTTGGTGACCTGTTCTACGTTCGATGTTTAACACAGAAATGCGGGAGAGTATAGATTATTGGGAAATATGTGGCAGACTGGGATTGAAAGCAATGTTTTAAACCGTTATACACTTAATGGGCTGAATGGCTCCTTTTTCCAAATAAATAACGACAGATCTAAAGAGGGATCTCGACCCGAATCTGATCGAATGAGTTCTTCCAGCACTTTCTGTTTTGCTCAAGATTCTAGTATTTGCAGTTCCTTGTGGTTCCTTGAATTAGACTTTACTCTATGCATCTTTTGTAAAACTGATCACACAGAAAAAAAAACTCCACGACACAGGCAAAGCAAGACTTCAGTGTTACTTACAGAAAGGTAAAGCTCTTTGCACCTTGCACTTGCGTCAATCTTCCCAGCAAAGGATTCTGTGGGGAGACTGGTATTTAATTCATGGATTATCCTATCATCAATTTGTCGCATCAACCGCAATACTTCCTATACAGAAAAAAAATACTGATTAATAGAGTTTCACACACTTATTTGAAGACCTGTGAGAATCCATCAGCCACAAAATATATAATTGCCTAATTAATACAACTATTCTGGAGTTTATGCAACACCTATTTGGTCCTATAATTTACCAAAGATATCATGTTCATAAATCGAAGGAGCAGAATTAAACCATTCAGCACATCGAATGTACTAACTTAGCGGGTCAGACAACATCTCTGGAGAAAAGGAATAAATGACCCTTCTTCAGACGTCTCGACCCGAAACTTCAACTATTCGTTTTCTCCAGAGGTGCTGCCTGATCCTCTGAGTTACTCCAGCTTTTGGTGTATATCATCGATTTAAACCAGCATCTGCAGTTCCTTCCTACACATCGAGTGTACTCTGCCATTCAATCATTGCTAAGCTATTTTTCTCTCTGAAACCCATTCTCCTGCTTTCTCCCCATATCCTTTGACACCCTTACTAATCAAGAATCTGTCGATCTCCAATTTAAAAATATCCAATGACTTGGCCTCCACCGCCGTCTGTTCCACAGATTCACCTCCCTCTGCTTAAAGACATTCCTCATCTCCTTTCTAAAGGTACGTACAAGGTCACAGGAAAGGTGCAAGATCATGAATGATATCAAAGATGAGAAATTAAGAGTTATGCAGAGGCTAACAAAACTAGCTTTGTTCGTAGAGCATTCAGGAATCTTTGAAAAAGTCAGCTAAATGTTTGATAAAGTAAAAAAGGATACATTGTGTCAAGTGGATCAGCCTGGTTAAAGTAATCAAAGTATTCTCATTTAAGAAACAGAATGAAAAAGATACTTGAAAAAGATAACACTGCTTTGTTCTGGCCATGTAGCGGGGGACAGGACTAATTGGATAGGTCCTATGGAACCAAGGGAAGCATCACAAAATAGATTGAGAGTCATAGAGTCATACAGCTTGGAAAGAGGCTCTTCAGCTCAACTTACCCATGCTTTTGCCAGAGCTTTTGCAAATAACTCACTTTCTCTGAGGAAATATATATTTCATTCTTGGTTTGGGACTATCCTGATAAATCAACATTTATTCTGGGAGAGGCCGTCCAATTAAGTCAATACTTGACCCTAACATACACCTCCTAGAGGAAGTCAGCGGGTGAGGCAGCACTAGTCCATTCCCTTCACTGCCTGACCCACTAAGTTTCTCCAGCACTTGGGGTTTTGCTTAAGATTCCAGCATCTGCAGTTCCTTACATCTCTATATACCTTCCATTTCCAACCAACCTCATTGCAGACAATAGACTTTTCCTCTGTAACTGTACCACTATAATGCTATATTCTGCACTCTGGTATGTTTCTCCTTGCGCTACCTATAGTACTTGTGTATAATAATAATAATAATAATAATATATCTTTTATTGTCATTGCACGTCAGTGCAACGAGATTTAGTGTGCAGCTCCACTGATGTACAAGAAAGGTAAATAAATACAATACATAAATAAGCAGGCTGAATTGATTAACGTGACCATCTGAGGGAGACTGTCCAAAGGGAGTGGGTGGGGGGGGGGGCACTCATTAGGGCCGGTAATCTATGGCTGGATTCATGTATAATATGATTTAATTCGACTGGATAGCATGCAAAGAAAATCACTTCTTGGCACATTAATATCAAACGTTAAAATAGTTGGCCAATCAAACATGTATAAAGCGCAAGCATAAATGTTTTGCTAATTATTAATGACTTGAGGAAGGGGAAAAGTCATTGTCAGAGTGATATAGCATGGAAACAGGCCCTTCAACCCAACTTGCCCACACCAGCCAACATGTCCCAGCTACACTAGTCCCACCTGCCTGCGCTTGGTCCATAGCCCTCCAAACCTGTCCTATCCATGTACCTAACTGTTTATTAAACGTTGGAATAGTCCCAGCCTCAACTACCTTCTCTGGCAGCTTGTTCCATACACCCACCACCCTTTGTGTGAAAAGGTTACCCCTCTGGTCCTAGATTCACCTACTCTGGGCAAGAGACTCTGTGCATCTAGAGTGTAAAGTATCAAAGTTTTCTGATGACGCTAAAATAGGCGGAAGGTTGCATTGTGATAAGAATATTTGGACTGTGTAACAAAATATATGATTGGATCGAGTGAGTCTGGAGAAAAGGAATGGTAATGTTTTGGGTTGAGACCTTTCTGCAGACCGAGTCAGGGAAGAGGGAGTCTAGGGTTAGCAGATGATGATAAGGAAATGTAGAATGGTTCATTGTTGGATGAAGGGAAGGTGACAACAAGGCATATAATCAGTAAAATTAATCAGAACTGTGACACTAGTCAGAGAATTACGGTGGGAGGGACGGGGAGTAAGAGGGAAAGCCGGGGTTACTTGAAGTTAGAGAAATCAATTCTCATACCACTGTGTTGTAAACTACCAAGTGGTAAATGAAGTTGGGCTTGACAGCATTGATGTACAGAGGGATATTGCCATCCAAATCCATAACTCTTTGAATGTAGCAACACATAGCTAAAGTTGTAAAGGGGGCATATGGTACGCTTACCTTCATTGGTCAAGGCATTGAACATAAGAATCAGGAAACTACGAAGCAGATTTATGGGATTTTATTTTGGCCGCATTTGGTGTATTACATGCAGTTCTGGTCATCCCATCACAGGAAGCATGTGGAGGCTTTGTAAAGGGTGTAGAGAGGTTTACCAGATTGTTATCAGGATTAGGGAGTATTAGGTGCAGGATTAGGGTAGTATTAGGTACCAACTGAAAAGGTTATTGGCTGCAACCTTCCCTCCATTGATGAACTGTACACTGCAAGGGCCAGGAAGCGAGCGGGCAAGATCATCTCTGACCCCTCTCACCCTGGCCACAAACTCTTTGAATCACTTCCCTCTGGAAGGCAACTCCAGATTGTCAAAGCTGCCACAGCCAGACATAAAAACAGTTTTTAACCACGAGTAGTTGCTTTACTCAACAGCCAAAAATCTGTTGCCTCTCTTTGATCTGGTATTTTGTTGGTTCACATGCTTGATAAATGGTGTTTTTATCATTATTATTTTATTATTATTAATGTTTAGTGTTTTCTGAGTCATTCGTAACTGTCACTGCATGTCATGTTGTTACTTGTGGGCGGAGCACCTAGGCAAATTCTTTGTATGTGAATACTTGGCCAATAAACTTACTTACTTACTTAGCTACAGGGAGAGATTGGATAGGCTTGGGTTGTTTTCTCTGGAATGTCAGAGATGGATGGGGCCAGCAACAACTATGATGGGTGAGGAGTGAGGAGAGGGAATAGGGGTTTAACCTACCACGCCCTGGTTGTCGGCTGCAGGAAGCACCCCTGGGGAACAAAGGTGGATGGGCGTGTAGAGGGATGTGTCGTCCAAGGAAGGAAACGACTGGAGGCCTGCAGCAGCCTGGGACTTGCCTGGAACAAGCACCACTCATAAGAATCAGAGCATGGACTTTGAAAATAGTGCCAAAACACGGCACTTCTTGCATTCAGGCTCCGGAAACTATTTCTGTACACTTGCTAATCGGAGATTGAGGGGTATGGCAATACTGTCTGTAAGATAATTAAATTTCACTGTGATAGCACGTTCCACATGTGACAATAAAAGGTAGCATTGAACAAGGGTGGAGGTAGAAACATAGGAAATAGGTGCAGGAGTAGGCCAGTCCGCCCTTCGAGCCAGCACCACCATTCAATATGATCATGGCTGATCATCCAAAATCAGTACCCCGTTTTGGCTTTTTCCCCATATCCCTTGATTCCTTTAGCCTTAAATCTAACTCTCTCTTGAAAACATCCAGTGAATTGGCCTCCACAGCCTTCTGTGGCAGAGAATTCCACAGATTCACAACTCTCTGGGTGAAAAAGTTTTCCTCATCTCAGTCCTAAATGGCCTACCCCTTATTCTTAAACTGTGACCCCTGGTTCTGGGCTACCCAAACATTTTTTCTTACATCTAGCCAGTGAATTTGGCGATAGTGGTGTTTAAGAGGCTTTTACACGGGCACATGGATATGGGGGGAACGGAGGGACATGGATCATGTGCTGGCAGATAGATCCGTTTAACTTGGCTTCATGTTGGGCGCGGATATTGTGGGCCGAAGGGCATGTTCCTGTGCTGTTCTGTACTAACATGGCTGCATCACTGAACGAAGGGCAATGATCAGCCTGACCTGAATGTCCGTGAACTCTGTAACTGATGCATGGTTATACTGGGGGTGGGGGGGACGCCCCACATGTCCTACCGCATCTGGGAATCCCGGCTCCCCGAACAATCACCGTCTGTCCAATCGCGACAATAATCTAACACTAATTCAATGAGAACAATGATCTAACGCTGGTGGTCACCCCGGTGCCCAGAGCCGGCCGCCACCTTCCCCCGGCCCCCATGAAGGACAGCGGCCGCCGGGGCTAGCATAGAGAGGAGGGGGCCGGGCGGCCGCCGTCCTTCAGTGCCTCTCTCCCCCTTCTCTCCCCAGCCGTCGCCGCCGCCGCCGCCGCTCCGCTCCCTTCACCTCACCTGGAACTCGGAGAAGTCCTGGCAACTGGGCCACTCGGTGGGCGCCGCCATCTTCCTCCCCTCCCCTTCCCGCCCCCTCCCGGCCCGGCCCGCCTCAGGCCCTGGGCCCGCCCTCACTTCACCTCCACACACACACAGTTAGTTAAACCCTCACTCCAAACATAACAGAAATCCTTGCTCCCTTGACGGTGTTAGGGAATGATTCCTATAGTTTTATAACAGTTTTTTTTCTTCAGCTAGGTGGTTGGTTCAACGTTGGGGGGAGAGAGCAGCTGGGTCCGGGCGGACATGGCGGCTAGCGGCGGCGGCTCCGGCTCTCGGCCTCCCGCACCGGCCCTCACCCCCACACTGTCCCCGGCCCGGACACGGACCCTGGCTCCGTCCGCGGCTCGCGGGCTCCTGGCCGGCCTCGGCCTCGGCCGCTGGCTCACGGGTGACCCTGGCCGGAGAGACACGGAGACGGCAGCGCGGAACCACCCGGTACCCGGGGGCAGAGCTGAAGGTCGGTGGTGTGTGTATGTGTGAATGGGGAATTGGTTGTGTGTTTGAATGGGGAGGTGGGGTGTGTGTGAATGGGGAATTGGTTGTGTACAGTAATGGGAAGGTGGGGTGCGTTTGAATGGGGAGGCGGTGGTGTGAATGGTGAGGCGGTCATGCTAATGGTGGGGGGGGGGGGGGGGTGTGTGTGTGAATGGTGAGGGGATGTGATGGGGGTGTGGGCGCTGAGTTGAGGGGCGTGTGGGCGCTGAGTTGAGGGGCGTGTGGGCAGAAAGGTGTTGGATGGTGAAGGAGAGGGACCTCGTGAGATCGGAACAGGGAGGTTGGAAACGACCGATATTTCAGCTGCGTGGTCCGACATGAAGGAATGCATTAATTACAGGTTGGGATGGGATGTTGCTTGAGGGATAAACATCAGCCAAGTTAATGGCGTGGATCTTACACCAAAATGAAGGAATGGCCAGAAGGATGGGGATTGTCCATCTCAATTGATGGTTGGGTTGCAATACAGTGAGCATGTTCAATCTGCCTCTAACTGGGGAGAGTCCAGACCATTATTCAGAGAGCACTCTGTCATGGGAAGAGAAGGGCAGATTTAAGGATATCTTCAAAGCCTCTTTGGAGAAATACAACATTGCTAGTGAATCCTGGGAATCTTGAACCCAATTACTTAGCACATTGAGGCA
The DNA here is from genome assembly GCF_010909765.2 of Amblyraja radiata. NCBI lineage: Eukaryota > Metazoa > Chordata > Chondrichthyes > Rajiformes > Rajidae > Amblyraja > Amblyraja radiata. Next base: position 57,442,860 of record NC_045969.1, read on the forward strand.
TTTGGGCTTGTCATTGAGGAATTACTAGGCCCAGTGTAAACAGCAAGAAACCACCATGCAAACTACCCAGTGCAAGAGTTTACAGTTCCCATTATTATCCATATTACCAACTTTAATTACACCTCAACCCTCCTTAAATCCCAAGGAAATCTCTTAAAGATAGAATGGGACCCTTTCCACTAATGCTCTATTGTAATAGTATTTTGGTGCAATGACCATTTTCGCAGAGAGAAAGGAATAATTTTAAGGCCTTATTTAAAGATTGGCACTTCAACAATTGAGCATCCCCTCATTATTGCAGTATCAGTTTTTGATTATTTGAAATGTCACACACACACACACAGCTGAGGCTGTTGAACTCAAAAAGGAACTGCAGATGCTGAAATCTTGAACAAAATACAAAGTGCTGGAAGAAATCAACAGGGCAGGCAGCGTCTGTGGAGGGAATGGACATGTAATGTTTGAGGTTTGGGCCATTCCTCCGACTGATGCTATTTATTTCCAATTTTAATGTAAAATTAACTGCTTTGTCATTCTATTAATATTAGAAAATGCTGGAAACATTCTGTAAATCAGGCAGAACCTGTGAAAAGAAAAGAATTTCCTGTTTCAGGTCTTTGCTAGCATCTGTTTTCCCTCCAGCACTGCCAAGTTCCTCCAGTATTGTGTATTTTTTTTATGTCCTTTTAAACTTGTCTACATTTATTCAGGATCCCCATCTTTCAAAATACCAGGACTCAAACCTTCGAATTTTGATAAAAAGTTTTTGTTATGGACTGGTCGCTTCAAACGGATAGAGGATATTCCAGCATTCGTTTCGTAAGTGAGCAAATGGGCATGGGATTTTAGTGGTCAGTGGCTTTTCCCACAGCGTGCTGTTGCTCCTTTCTTTGTTAAGTTTTATTCACTTATCACTTCGCTGCTTACACACAGAAAGGCCAAAGTCAGCATTGTTTTGTGAAGGGGAGATCTTGCCTGACGAATCTGCTGGAATTCTTTGAAGAAGTAAATAGCAGGACAGACAAAGGAGAGTCAGTGGATGTTGTTTACCTAAATTTTCAGAAAGCATTTGATAAGGTGCCACATGTGAGACTGCTAAAGAAGATGAGCCCATGGTATCCAAGGGCAGACACTAGCGTGGATAGCAGGTTAGCTGGATGGCAGAAGGCAAAGAGTGGCAATAAAGGGGGCTTTTTCTGGTTGGCTGCCAGTGACTAGCGGAGTTCCGCAGGGGTCGATGCTGGGGCCGCTGCTCTTCACGTTGTATATTAATGATTTGGATGAGGGGATTGAAGGCTTTGTAGCCAAGTTTGCAGATGATAGGAAAATAGGCGAAGGGGAGGGAAGTGTAGAGAAAGCAGGGACACGCAGAAGGACTAGGACAGGTTGGGAGAGTGGGCAGAGAAGTGGCAGATGGAATATAATGTAGCAAAGTGTGGAGTCATGCATTTTAGTAGGAATAAGGACAGACTATTTTCTAAATGCGAGAGATTCCAGAAATCAGAGATGCAAAGGGACTTGGGAGTGCTGGTGCAAGATTCCCAAAAAGTTTATCTGCAAATTGAATCGGTATTAAAGAAGGCAAACTCAATGCGAGCATTTATTTCAAGAGGGCTTGTATACAAAAACTGATGTAAAGTTGAAGCTCTAAGGCGCTGGTCAGGCTGCATTTGGAGTGTTGTGAACAATTTTGGGCACTATGCTGGCTTTGGAGAGGGTCCAGAGCAGGTTTACAAGAATGATCCCAGGCATATATATGATGATGAGCGTTTGACGGCACTGGGCCTGTACTCGCTGGAGTTTAGAAGAATGAGGGGGGACCTCATTGAAACGTACAGAATAGTAAAAGGCTTGCATAGAGTGGATGTGGAGAATATGTTTCTACCAGTGGGAGAGCCTAGAACTGGAGGTCATAGCTTCAGAATTGAAGGACGTTCCTTTAGGAAGGAGATGAGGAAGAATTTCTTTAGTCAGAGGGTGGTAAATCTGTGGAATTCTTTGCCACAGAAGGCCGTGGAGGCCAAGTCAAATTATATTTTTAAGGCAGAGAAATATACATATATATATTCTTGATTAGTACAGGTGTCGGGCGAAGGCAGGAGAATGTGGTTAGGAGGGAGAAATAGATCAGCCATAATTTAATGGGGGAGTACACTTGATGGGCCAAATGGGCTAATTCCACGCCTATCACTTATGACCTTATGTACTTTTTCCTTTTGCCTTCCAGGTACTTACTAGTTTTATTTCCTAGGTAGACAAAAGAGCTGGAGAAACTCAGCGGGTGAGGCAGCATCTATGGAGCGAGGGAAATAGGCAATGTTTCGGGTCAAAACCTTTCTTCAGACTGATGTGAGGGTGGGGGGGGGCGGGAAGAAGAAGGGAAGAGGAGCCAGTGGGCTGAGGGAGAGTAGAGAAGGAGAGGAGAAAGTGGGGACTATGGAGCGAAGGAATAGGCAACATTTCGAGTCGAGACCCTTCTTCAGACTGAACTTTTATTTCCATATATGGTATTACTAGCTTTAAACACTCAAGACTTCACAATTACACATTTTTTTCTTAGTCTGCTGCTGGCTGAATTGCATTATTCTACAACTATTCTTAACAGCACTTCACCCTTTCTTACCACCACACCACAGAATACAATTATCTTTTTGGCTGCAGCCATCTCTGCAGCCAGCACAGACTTTCAATCACTGTCTGCAAATAATCATTTACAAGCTTTGAAATGGACAATTGATTTCACCAAGCTCCAACCAGTTTACATTTACATCACATTAATTTTGCATTTAGAAATTTACCACCAAGATTGTAAAGAAAACTAGACCAAGTACAGACCCGTTGGGTCTGTTCCCGCAACGCACGGTTGCAAGGGGGGGGGGGGTGGCCTGACGTCATCACGCAACGCCACGCGCTAGGCGTACGCCGTCAAGACGCTGCGTACGCCCTCAATGCGCCTGCGGGCCGACAGTCCGTTGACGCGCGGGATTTTCAGACAGTACAAGCCAGCGGGGACGGCGAAAAGCAGCGGGGGAGAGCCGGGCGGCAGCAGCCGTTATGGTGGCTGGCCAGCAGGAGGCGAAAAATGAGTGGGGGGGCAGGATTTTATTTTAAAAATGTGCATAAAAACGACGAAATTTAATGAGGAGTGGATATGCGAATGTAAAAGTGAAATCGCTAGCGAAATGGAAAAAATCTCGGGGTTTTTGCGTGTGGTTTTGGCGGACCAACGAATCAAAGGCCAAAAATCTAATCTGAAAATCTAACCTGACATACACCCACAAAGTTTTAATAGTATATAGATATGAAGAAGGGTCCCGACCCGGAACGTCACCTATCCATGTTCTCGAGATGCTGCCTGCCCTGCTGAGTTATTCCAGCACTGTGTGTCTTTCTGCAAATTTGGTATTCATTGGAATCTCTCTAATGAGATCACTGTGCCATCACTGGACCTGAAATATAATCAACGTCAGGTTATTTGGAAAGTACACACTTTGGCCTATTGCCAGTGCAGACCACCTGCATGACAATTCTTGCCATTTTTCCTTCATTCTCAAACGTTGTATACTGAACTGTGTGATCATCTCACGTGCAACCAATTTATTTGTTTCAGACTTGAGACAATTAATGCTGCAAGAAACAAGATGAGAGTGAAAGGCTGTTTTTTAATGGTGGTCGTGTCCATAATAGGGTGCTTTGCAACAGTTATATCGGGAAAGAAGGTAAGTCAGTGTTACTCATTGTCGCAAATCAAGTTCTGTTAAACTAAGTTCCTTTGCTCTGCTTACTTACCCATACAACATGGAAACAGGCCCTTCAGCCCAACTTGTCCATGCCAAGCAAGATGCCCCATCTACGCAAATTCCATCTACCTGCATTTGGCCCCTAGGCCTCCAAACCTTTTCTCTCCACCCTCTGTGAAAGAATGCCCGCACAGGGTAATTGGCCTCTGTAAATTGCCCCTGGTGTGTAGGGAGTAGATGAGAAAGTGGGATAACATAGAACGAGTGTGAACGGGTGATTGGCGTGGACTTGGTGGGCCGAAGGGCCCGTTTCCATGCTGTATCTGTAAACTAAATTGAAAAATGGACTGAGTAGGTCTTGTTCACATAATAAATTCAATCTCTCTAATTACTGTCCAATCAGTCAATCTCAAGTCATCAAATAAATGAAAGCTGCTATTGATGATGAGATCACGTGGCACGTACACATAGGTCCTAGTTTAGGTCACTCAACTCCAGTCTACACATTGACCAAAGAACCATTTTGACCAGAGGTACAGTGCCCTCCATAATGTTTGGGACAAAGACCCATCATTTATTTATTTGCCTCTGTATTCCACAATTTGAGATTTGTAATAGAAAAAAAAAATCACATGTGGTTAAAGTGCACATTGTCAGATTTTATTAAAGGGTATTTTTATACATTTTGGTTTCACCAAGTAGAAATTACAGCTGTGTTTATACATAGCCCCCCCTCTTTTCAGGGCACCATAATGTTTGGGACACATGGCTTCACAGGCGTTTGTAATTGCTCAGGTGTTTAATTGCCTCCTTAATGCAGGTATAAGAGAGCTCTCAGCACCTAGTCTTTCCATCACCTTAGGAAACTTTTATTGCTGTTTATCAACATGAGGACCAAAGTTGTGCCAATGAAAGTCAAAGAAGCCATTATGAGACTGAGAACCAAGAATAAAACTGTTAGAGACATCAGCCAAACATTCTGCTTACTAAAATCAACTGAAGAAGGGTTTCGGCCCGAAACGTTACCTATTTCCTTCGCTCCAGGGTGAAACCAAAGTGTATAAAAATGGCCTTTATTAAAATCTGACAATGTGCACTTTAACCACATGTGATTTTTTCTATTATAAATCTCAAATTGTGGAGTAAAGAGGCAAATAAATAAATGATGGGTCTTTGTCCCAAACATTATGGAGTTCACTGTAAGGTCAGAATGACTACCCTGGACATCAGACAATGTTGAGAGTGTGTGACACCTAGGCACTCTGGTAAAACTGAATGCTGTGGACAAAGGAAGCATCTCACACAATGATTATGGAACCATGAGGCAAGTCACCCCCACCCCAGCGGTGCAGGAGATGGTCGGGACCTGCTTGCACTGTGAGGGCAGAAGTGAGAATGCTTGCCGTGCATTGCACATGTTCAACTCTTCAGCAAATGAATGGAAAACATTTTAGATAAGACACCAGATGCTGGAGTTACTCAGCGGCATCTCTGGAGAGAAGGAATGGGTGACGTTTCAGCTCGAGACCCTTCTTCAGACTGAGATTACTGCAACATTTTAGTTTGTTACGTGCAAAGCTTTTTGTTGTGTTATCCAGTCAGCTGAAAGACTATACATGATTACAATCAAAAGTGTACAGATACAGGATAAATGCTTAATGTAAGATAAAGTCCAGTAAAGCCAGATTAAAGGTCTCCAATGAGGTACATTGTAGGCCGGGTTTCCTCTCTACTTGTTGGCAGGATGGTTCAATTGCCTGATACCAGCTGGGAAGACATTGTCCCTGAATCTGGAGATGTGCATTTTAGCACTTCTGTACCTCTTGCCTGGTAAGAGAGGGGAGTGACCGGGGTAAGACTGGTCCTTAATTATACTGGTGGCCTTGCCGAGGCAGAATGTAATGTAGATGGAGTCAGTGGAAGGGAGGATGGTTTGTGTAATGGTCTGGGCTGCGTCCTCAATTCTCTGTCATTTCTGGCGGTCTTGGATGGCGCTGTTCCCAAACCATGTTGTGGTGTCATAACATTCACAAATAAACTGTTTAAGAAGGGACTACAGATGCTGGAAAAATCGAAGGTAGATAAAAATGCTGGAGAAACTTTGCGGGTGAGGCAGCATCTATGGAGCGAAGGAATAGGTGACGTTTTGGGTCGAGACCCTTCATAGGTGATGTTTCGGGTCTCGACCTGAAACGTCACCTATTCCTTCGCTCCATAGATGCTGCCTCACCCGCTGAGTTTCTCCAGCATTTTTATCTACTTTCACAAATAAACTGCTCTATTGTGGGCTCCAAGCACCAAAACACAAACTGCAAAATTGGCGAGGAGTGGCCAAGAAGACACATCCAGCCTTAAGGGATAGTCCAATGAAGATTGTAGTCACAGCAGCGAGGTTAACTTAGTATGAAACATAACATTCAGAATATTTCAAAGGCTGAAAGTCTCTCCTTTCCATTTGCAGGCTGCAAGGAGACACGAATCGCTGACAGCCATGAACCTGGATAAGAAAGCCAAGCTGAAAGCAAGTCAGCAAGCAGTCCCAAAGAGCCAATGATGGAGTATGGACTGAGGCAGAAATGGATGCTACTCAGCTCCATGGCTGCATGTGGACGCAACACAACGTACAAGCAGAATACTTGTATAAAACTGTTATTCCCAGCGCTGCAGCTACACTGCCTAATTTTTGTCGTTAAGGAGTGAGAACCATTTAGAAATTATAGCTGCTTTGCAGTGAGGTTCTACACCTGAAACTATATGTAAAAAACGGAAATATCGTAGCAAGTAGTTTCCAAAGAATATTTGACATATTTATGTTCAACATTTTGTTTCAACCAATCTAACCAAACTAGAGAGCTCTCAAAATGTCAGTTTCCTGTAAAGACATTAATTAATTAGCAGGGATATTCCTAGTGAGCCTATTACAATTATTTGCTTGTCTTTCTTAACCAAAAATTAAAATGCTAAATAAAATCCACCTGTGTTGCAATAGTTGGCTTGGCTAGCTATTAATAATTTAACTTCTGTTTGCTTCAAACTGGGACTCATTGTCAAGAGTCTGGAGTTCACAGTGCCAAATATTCACATGGATCTTAAAAAGGATTGATACCGTCAAACAACATACATCACAAAGTGAAAAAGTACAGGATACCTTAGCTACAGTTGCTGAATTACCAGTGATTACCTTGCGCCTTGAGTATTAGAAAGGCGCTATATAAATCCCATCCATTATTATTATTACCTTGGCTCTTCTCTAACTTGCTCGTCGCCTTCCTTACAGGTCTAAATAATTTTGTTGTGCCTCTTCTATGACATTCACTTCCTTAGCGGCAACTTATTAGTTCTGCACTATAATAAAAAGTTGTCCTTACAGTCAGATAAGAGTAAACGTAATTGCAAAAGTGAAAGACCCTTTGCATCTGATACCAAGTGTTACTTTAGAGATACAGCATGAAAACAGGCCCTCAGCCATGCTGAACAGCGATCACCCCGTATACACTAGCACTATCCTACACACTGGGGCCAATTTACAGGAGCCAATTAACCTACACACCTGTACTTTTATGGTGTGGAATGAAACCGAAGCACCTGGAAGAAACCTACACGGTCATGGGGAGAACGACAAACTCCATACAGACAGCACCCATAGTCAGGATGGAACCCGGGTCTCTGGCGTTGTAAGGCAGCAACTCTACCGCTGCACCACCGTGCTGTCCAAAGCAGACATCATGCAGTGCTTCACTAAAGGGGTTGGTGATCACTGCTAACAATGTACGACAGGTAAATTCTATTTCAAAAGACTCAAAAACTGTCCAGGCCACATAGCACCAAATGAAAATTAATTGTTTAATTAAACTTTGTTCTTAACTATTGTAAAGAACCTACTATTTAGACTAAACAGGAAAGAATATCTACAAGTGGCGCCCACAACTGGTTGAGGGTTCTACTGCATTAAGTACAAATAGAAAATTCAATGCACATTTAAAGGTGAAGTACACATTTAATTTAGATGAGCCAAACATAAATAATGATTCTATTATACAAGATGTTCCTGCCACCTACCTGCTATCAGAGGTATAGGGCCGTTCCCAGATATCGAGGCAGATGCAGGTGAGCATAGATGAACATCCATCTTGAAGGAAGAGTTTCTTTCGGTGTAGTAACAATCACGGGTGCATGTCACTAAATTGTTTACCTTTACTTTGAGCTCAACAAGACTGTGCATTGTGAAATTTGGCAGAATTGAGCAATGTATTGTAAAATGCTTTAAGAAAATAATTGCACATCCGAGTTATGGACTGTTCCATTCAAAATAGCATATGATCAGCCGAAGCACAAAAGACATTTACTAAAAATTACAAGTGGAGGGATACGAATCACATGCAGGCAGAGATCAGTTTAACTTGGCATCATGTTCAAAAGGGAACTGCAGATGCTGGAATATCGAAGGTACACAAAATTGCTGGGAAAACTCAGCGGATGCAGCAGCATCTATGGAGCGAAGGAAATAGGCGACGTTTCGGGCCGAAACCCTTCTTCAGACTACAGATGAGTCAAGAACTTCAAGAACTTGGCATCATGTTGGGCACAGACACCGTGGGCTGGAGGGCCTGTTCCTGTGCTGTACTGTTGTCTCCACATTTCTTTGCACCGCTATATTCTTACCCGTTGAACAATAAATAAACATTTTGTTCGCTATGTATCGATCCCATTTATATCAATGGGCGGAAAGAGTCAAGAACTTCAAATTCCTGGGCGTGCATATTTCTGAAGATCTTCCCTGGTCCGTGCACACTGATGCAATTATAAAGAAAGCACATCAGCGCCTCTACTTCCTGAGAAGATTACGGAGAATCGGTATGTCAAAGAGGACTCTCTCGAACTTCTACAGGTGCACAGTAGAGAGCACGCTGACTGGTTGCATAGTGGCTTGGTTCGGCAACGTGAGCGTCCAGGAGCGGAAAAGAATGCAGAAAGTTGTGACCACTGCCCAGTCCATCATCGGCTCTGACCTCCCCACCATCGAAGGGATCTATTGCAGTGGCTGCCTCATCAAGGACCCACACCATCCTGGCCACACACTCATCTCTCCGCTGCCATCAGGTAGAAGGTACAGGAGCCTGAAATCTGGTGCATCCAGGTTCAGGAACAGCTTCTTTCCCAAAGCCATCAGGCTATTAAACAAACTCTGAACTATAACAGTCTATTGCACTTTATCTGTTTATTTATGTGCATATATATGGTCTATGCTATTTAGACACACTGAACTGAATTCCACAAATTCACAACTCTCTGGGTGAAAAAGTTTTTTCTCACCTCAGTCTTAAATGGCTTCCCCGTTATTCTAAGACTGTGGCCCCTGGTTCTGGACTCGCCCAACATTGGGAACATTTTTCCTGCATCTGGCTTGTCCAGTCCTTTTATAATTTTATGTTTCTATAAAAATCCCCCCTCATCCTTCTAAACACCGCTAAACTCTAAATGTCATTGTCCTATCTGGGACACATGACAATAAACTCTCTTGACTTGATCTTGAACTGCACGATTATTCGAAAGGACACCATCCGATGTTTATTGATGAAGTTTGCCAAACTGTAATCGGAAAGCTTTTCCAGACAGTATTATATTTTTGTGAATTTTGATCTTGGCATTTTTGATACTTGTGTTACTGGCTGATGTGCAGCAACAGCAACAGTTTTCTTAACATTCAATGGTGTTTGATTACTGCGGGCAGTCCCCAGACTTTTTGTCCCCCAAAACAACTTTTTTACTGCCGGTCAATTTCAAGAGTAACTTTTAAGTGGTCCACTAGTCGCTGACTAAAACTGCGTTATAACCAGTTTGGCCCATGTAATGCAAGTAGTGTTCTCTAATCTAGCACTCACCTTGTTTCCCATTCATGGTCACAGAACTACCTCTAAACCACAAACTATTTCTAATGCCCCACTGTGCTCCCAGCTGGGACTTTTAAAAAAATCCATCCAAATTCCAATATTTTAATCCAAGGTAATATTTCAAAAAAGAATTTAAACGCTTCTTGTCGCACTTCTGTATACTAAATTTCATCCATCACACTAAGAATGGCATCTTTGAAAATATTTCAGAAATGAATACATTTCAAAATGGATCAAATAAGCAGAATGTCAGTCCCCAAAGTGATGAACCTGTACATTTCCAAAAACAAATGTTCATCAAAACTGTAAAGTGGTGACTTATACACACCAGCTGACCCAGATTCTAGACTGTTATTAGTGTATTCACCATTGTCTCAATTTACAGCCTAATTATTTGATTATGAAAAGCTGAGTAAATATTCTACCATCGATTTGCCAGCACCTCCTATAATCCTAACAAAATTACAAGAGCGTACTTAACTCCCCCGGCAGTCCCCACGAAATAGTGATGCCTAGGCCTGGTGAGGCGGCCGATCTCGACTTCATTGGGACTTCTACTCCAATCAGCAGGTTGAATTTGCCCCCTGTAGCCGGGGCTCTGGAACTCTGGTCCGGCCTGGCAGATCCGTTCCCATAGCCGACTTTGTGGGCCAGTATCTGGGCTCCTCAGCAGACCGTTCTGGTACCACTGAACTCCTCAGAGGCCGCAACCTCTGTTGGTCCAGGCAATATGGATAATCCAGAAAGGCTCTGGATTTAAGGATGTCAGAATATCAGTGGTGGACCTGTATTATCCTCTACCGCATTACTTCTACAAGCACTTCGCAGGACTACAACATTAAACAAGTTTATAGACCAGATTTGAAGAAGCAAGTATATTTGCTTTAGGTTATTTAAATTAACTGTACAGATGAGAAATCTGTGGATCAAAACCCAAATCTCAGGAGGCGAGATAGATGTTGTAATTATTTAATCTGTATTCTGGAGCAGAAAATGAAATGGGAGTTTCCCATTTTGTTTTAAGTAAACAAAATTAACCACTGCTTTCACAAATCAAATTTACATTGGTTCAATAACCCACACTTGGATTTCACACATCCACCTAGAAATAATATTTATTATTTTGTCATTGTGCACCACATAGCAAGCCTTGGGCTATGTTCATGTAATCGGTCATGAAAAGCAGAAGGGCTAAACTTTGTAGTGATTTAAGCTGACATTTTAACAAGCTATCAAGTTCGACAAATGGACAGCTCAAGTGCCCAAAAGAATATTAAATTCATATTCCTGGAAACATAACAAGTTTGAATTCACAACACAAGAAAATCATATTCTAATAGATGCTGCTGAATCCTTGCTGCAGTCTATTAACTTTTAAAACATGATAACTAATTAATCCCGTATTAAAACGCACAGAATGTAAACGGCTGAATGCTCACCTTATTGCCAAACATGTTTTCACCAAAAAAGTTATCCCATGGATAAAATGAAAAAGGTTGTGTAAAGAACAAGATATGTATGGAACAGTTTTTAAAGACACAAAACATATGCATTGTTACCTTAATAAGGGACACACAGCTTGTCAGAATATAATTATTTACTCGGGTAGTCCTTTGAACTTCTTGGCATAGAGCTTTTTTTTGACAAACATTTCACATTATAAAAAATAAAAAAAACTATTATATGGACAAAAAGAAAGTTTTTTTGCTCAAACTATCTTCACTTTCCTGTCAATCGCAGAAATAGAATAAGACTGGTCCAGAGTGCAATATGAAATAAAAAGTACGAGATTGACTTTCAAAACATTTACAAAAGAAATACTTTAAGATAAATATACTCTTAGGATACAAACTTAGAGTGTAAAGTTGTTCTTTAAACAATAAGTGAAGGAATTCTATTTGGTCAAAATAAATAAATCTTTCGAATGATGATTTCCCCACACAATCGTCCTGCTAACACTTTTGTTTGGGATGCTTTTTAAACTGGGCAACTCTGGGAAAAGCATGTCCAAATACAATAAACACAAATTACACTGGAAACTTTGCACCAACACAGATTATATGTGCAAGCTTTGTTCAAGACTTTGTTCAAGAATATGTCACAATGCCATATTATTCTAGCAGTATCATAAAGTGTAAAGATTGTAGATGCTGATTAATACACAAATGGACACATGGTGCTGGAGTAACTCAGCAGGTCAGGCAGCATCCTTGGAGAACGTGGATAGGCCATGTTTTGAGTCAGGACCCTTCCTAAGACTTACTCCAGAGATGCTGTCTGACCTGCCGAGTTACTCCAGCGCTTTGAGTCCTTTTGAGTATCATAAATTGGCTACTCTCAAATAAGGAAACTAATTTTGCCACTGCAAATTGTAACCCAGCATTTTAAAAGTTACGACAGCTAGCTTTAATACTGACATTGTGCTGTTAGAGGGGTACAGAGAATCAAAGCTGAGATTTCATAATGGAGGGAAGAGAAACAAACAGATAAACCTATGCTAAAGTTGGAGTAGAATGAGGATATGATCGTTCAATCTGTTCACTTTGTTCAACTGGCGATTTCAAGTTAAATCTTATTAAAAAGGTACCATCCAGTGTCTTAGTCCATGTCTCTATTGTCACATGACAAAAGAATTGCAGCATCATCTCGTGGGAGGCAAATTAATTGGCTTCAAACACTGATTGCCGAAAAGAAATCTTCAAAGGGAAATGGCATATTTAAGGTAGACACAAGGAACTGTAGATGCTGGTTTACAAAATAAAAGTGGCACAAAGTGTTGGAGTAACTCAGCGGGTCAGGCAGCATTTCTGGAGAACATGGATAGATGATTTTTCAGGTCAGGACCCTTCCCAAAATGTTGCCTATCCGTGTTCTCCAGGGATACTGTCTGACCTGCTGAGTTACTACAGCACTTTGTCTTTTTTAATATTCAAGGTAGTTTTTTCAAAGCAGGGTACCTCTACTTTATGACAATTGTATCTTGGAGCAGTGCAAATTTATATCCTAGGAAGAAATAGTAACAAGTACGGACTGGACACAACAGTTGTACTAACAAATTACATCTCCACAACCATGAACAAAAACAGAAAGCCATATGCAGGGATTGTGAATTATGTACGATGTAAGAACCATCCCTTGACATTTATTTACATGTGCAACCTGTGATATGATGATCATGTTCAAACTTCTAGTTCGCAAGCGTAATTCTCCAGCCTACTTGCTGCATCAAGGGAAACTGCGTGCTCTCCGAATGATGAATGCAGGCAGCAATAAAGAGAAACTAATGACAAAGCACGTTAAATAGGATGAATACAAATTCTGTTGCACCAACTAAAGATTTGTCCTGCAGAAACAAAACAAATGACACCCCCTGCAGCAAGTTGTTTTGTTGAAGGTCTTATCTGATTCTACTTGCTTCCCAGATATGTTTTAGTGTGCCAACTCTTCAGTCCTCGCCTCCTTCAAGTTTGCACATACCACGTTTGGTAAATTGCACTGCTGAACTAACCTGCACACAAAAAAGTTGAGGAAGTCTTTTTTTTTGGGGGGGGGGGGGGGGGGGGGGGGGACCTGACTTAATGATCTTGCTCTGGAAAGAATGGCAGTTCTATTGCCCAGAATATTTCCCCGAAGTTTTTTTACCTGAACAAGCAAGTGAATTTTGGTTCCAACAAATGCAGCACACACATCTTAAAAGTACAGTCACAATGGAATGAGGTCTCCCCTGTGACTCGACAGTGCAGTGCACTAACTTTGTAAAGTTCGGAGATAATTCCTATTGTCACCTTGCTGCTTTTCTGTTGGGTGCAATATGTTCAATCACTGCTTGGATTGGACAACCTTTGACTGGTGCTGGACTCATGACCAAGTAATCACAGCTTTACAACCTCAGCAGATATCCAAATTTGACAAGAGTATTTTAAAATATGAGAAGCCCAAAATCTCTCGTACATTATATTATGGATTGCCACAAAATTAAAAGTGGTTCATGGACCTTGTCTCTGGCCCCATTTGTTGTACTAAAAAAAAAGCAGCAGAATATCATGTCCAAAACAGCAAGATCAATCAGCTCTCAATTAAACCACAGCAAGGAAAGATCACGACTGTGTAACTGATGTATCATTAATTGGATAAAGTGGAAATGAAATGTTATTAATTGATGGCAGTTCTAGGTAGGCAGTCCATCAGTCAACTTCTGTTAATATTCCACCAGCTCGAATTGTAAAAAAAATCAGCAGTATTAAACATCACAATATGAAGGACGAGTCACAGCAAAGGATGCAAGTTTTGAAGTTGGAAGAGTCGGGTGGTGCAAATTTGCTCAGATTTCCCTAACCCCAGTTTGAATGTTTATATACATATCATTAATATACACGCAAGAATATAATCTTCATATTTAACTTTGTGTATGGTTAACAAATGTTGCTTCGTAGAGAGTACTGTACGTGGGTACGTGCTTCCCTATTCATCAACATACACCCTTTGGCTAGTGAGAACGATTCAGTTGCCCGAGCTTGTTCTTACCAGCACAGCTTACCAGCAGAGGTGTGTGTTTTATCCTTGTGTTTAGGTGTGGCCTTTTCTTTCTCCTTCCCCCCCCCCCCCCCCCCCCCCCCCATGATCCTGTCCGTCCCAGCTGCCGTGGGAGAAGTGCGTGTGCGTGGGGTCAGTGGTCCACTCGAAGACCATGCTTACAGTTGAAAGCCCTCCATCTGAGCTTCGTGTGGTTGGAAGATGTATTGCTGTTGATTGAGATCAACTTGTGGGACAATAGAAGTGTCCTCCTCCTCTTCTGTACCAAAATAATGTTCTATTAAATCAAATGCTTTTTGATAAACATCCTGGTTTTCATGGCTTTGCAGAAATTCTATCTTGTCCAAGCCTGGAAGAGTAAAATGAAAAAAAATTGCATTAAAAACAAATGAAAATTGTGTACAAATGGAAACTGGCCTTTTATTATTTTTAAAATATATTCAGAGCCATACGGCACAGAAACAGGTCCTTCGGCCCAACTCTTCCATGCTGACCAAGATGCCCCATCAAAGCCAGTCCCACTTGCCCACGTATGGCCCATATCCAAACCATTAAAACATTAATTTGTGATAGAAATAGATACAGACATAAGGAACTGCAGGGGCTAGTTTACTAAAAAAAATGCTGGAGTAACTCTGCGGGTCAGGCAGCATCTCTGGAGAACATGGATAGGTGATGTTTCACAGAGTGCTGGAGTAACTCAGCAGGTCAGGCAGCATCTCTGGAGAACATGGATAGGCAACGTTTCACAGAGTGCTGGAGTAACTCAGCAGGTCAGTGGATAGGTAACATTTCAGAGTGCTGGAGTAACTCAGCAGGTCAGGCAGCATCTATGGAGAACATGGATAGGTAACATTTCAGGTCGGGATGCTTCCCAGGGTAAGTTTCTTCACAGCTTTCATCGGGTAAATTAACCATTCTATCAACAACTATGAAGCAGTCCTGAGCTACTATCTACCTCAATGGAGACCCTCAGACCATCTTTACTCAGACGTAACTGGGGTTTATCTTGCACTAAACGTCATTCCCTTTATCCTATACACTGTGGACGGCTTGATAGTAATCAAGTATAGTCCTTCCACTGACTGGATAGTATACGACAAAAGGCCTTTTACCGTACCTCAGTATACGTGACAATAAAGTAAAGTAAACAAAACATCACCTATCCATGTTCACCATGGAGGAGCGAGAAACCTTGAATAGAGGCGGAGGTGGGGCAGAGCCTGACATGTGATCGGAGGGTGCAGATGAGGAGGGTGGGTGCGATTGGCAGATGGAGGGAGATTGCTGCAAAGGCTAGAGGTGAAATGGAGACAAAAGGCTGTCACATAAGGAGAGGGGGAAAGTGAAATGTAAAGCCAAAGGGAAATATATGTGGAAGGGGATGGGGAGGAAAGGGGAGCAAGAGAGTGGGAGAAATGGGTGCGCACCAGGGTTGAACAGAAAGGGATAAGGGTCCAGCTTTCTACCCCCACCCACCAACCACAGCAGTCGAAGATGGGTCCCGACTTGAGACGTCATGTATCCATGTTCTCCAGAGATGCTGCCTGACCCGCTGACTTACTCCAGTAATTGTGTCTTTTTTCTTTAAACCAGCAACTGTGCAGTTCCTTCTGTCTCCATGCTGTAACGAATGCTGGTTTGCGCTGATAACATCAGTGCAAAATAGGTGAGAGTGGGCACATCAGTGATTGGAACGGGGAAGTTCAGATGCACTTTATGTTGGACATTATGAACTGTCTGTGGTCTTTAATGCTAAAGCTATACTTGCTCACAAACTGGCCTTTCCCTCAGTTCCATAACATGGATAGTAGCTCCTGCTGTAATAGCAACCAGGAGTTTGTTCTGCAAACGTACAGAATCACAGCAAACATAGGGTGTGGAAGGAGCTGGGGAAGGGTGGCAGAGGTTATGGTAGAAGGCAGGAAAATGGGGTTAGGAGGGAGAGATAGATCAGCCATGATTGAATGGCGGAGTAGACTTGATGGGCTGAATGGCCTAATTCTACTCCAATCTCTTATGATCTTATGGTAATTTTATGTGAGGGCAATAAAGCTACACCCACACCTGTTTTCTCTGCACATAAGCTCAGGGGTGACCGCGCCTTTCCGGTTGCAGCTCCTAGACTGTGGAACAGCATCCCTCTTCCCATCAGAACTGCCCCCTCCATCGACTCCTTTAAGTCGAGATTAAAAACTTATCTGTACTCCCAAGCCTTTCTTGACGTCCTCTGAGCGAGGGCTATATGTATGCAGTTTGTTTGTTTATACTATTCTTATAACAAATGTAAAGCACTTTGGCCAACGAGAGTTGTTTTTTAAATGTGCTATATAAATAAATGTGACAACATGACATTTGAAGATTTGTGTTCCATTCACCCAGGCACGTTATTAATACACATTTTTTTTAAATCCCAAAAGTCTTGGGGAAGTCCACTGTACATTCCCATAAGAACTGTTCAACACCACAAAAAAACAACTGTTCAGCCAATTGTCTGTACATATTGATTCTGATCTTTTAATTCAACAAGCTTCAATTTAATGCAAGTAGATTACGCCATACTTTATCAAAGTGCCAAAGTCCTCATACATCAAATCAACAATATTTCCTCTTTAGCCCTTTCATTACTCAAACTCTTGTTAACATACAATTTGCTTTTAACAAATTGATCTACACTTTCTGAGAAACGGTAATTTTATTTGAATCAGTCCGAAGAACAGTTCAGACCCAAAACGTCACCTGTCCATTTCCTCCACAGATGCTGCCTGACCCGCTGAGTTCCTCCAGCACTTTGTGTTTTGATCAAGATTTCGGCATCTGCAGTTCATGGCAATTCTATATCCGATTATCCTTTCTGCAACCTCCGACACCAAGGTTGCCCTGGTCGGCCAGCATTTGCCGAGTCTATTCTTGCACCCACTTTTGAACAAGTATGTGAAATGAGCAATTCTCATGTCCTCTGACACCACCTTTATGCATCCAGAGACATGTGGAAGATTATGACCATCGCTCATGCAATATCCACCCTTCCCTCAGCAGCGGATGATAGATTTCATCTTGAATGGGTGGATTATCCCCTTTCAGTTGAGCTAGCAAGTCTAGCACCTCCTTTCTATCAATCTCTAACCCACCAGGTATCCAAATCACATTTTTCTTTACTGCGAGACCAACATGGATAGATACAGCATGGAAACAGGTTGTTCGACCCACCATGTCCACGCCGACCATCGATCACCCTTTCACACTTTATTTATTGATGACTTTAGTACTTTAGAGTACTTTACTTTAGTGCTCCAGTTTCCTTCCATATTCCAAAGATGTGCGGGTTATTTGGCTTCTGTAAATTCCCCCAAGTGTGTAGGGAGTGGGCCTATTTCTAAGCTGTATCTCTAAACTAAAGTGTGGTGGCTGATTTTATCTGTTCTAGCAAAGGCTAGGCTGTCAGAAGCATTTTTAAGTAAAGACATTTATTTGAGTGATGTAGCTTAATTTAGTTTACTATTGGTTACTTACATCCAGTTGCAATTCCACTTTAAGACAATGAACGTCAAGAGCTCAAAAAGGATGAGTATGTAGAAATAATATAATTTGGTAAAAAAACAAGTAACCAAGTCATTGTGCAACTTATCAGTTAAATTTGCAAATAATATTCTTGATAATTCGGTTTCCAACTCACCATAGGCTTCCTCTATTAGTGCACAATATGGATTTATTCCTGTCCCATTCTGTTTGGCTTCCTGTTCACCCAGCCGAAGGATGTTCTCCAAACCATTCAAGGAGACCTGAACGATTTTAGCATCCATAACGGTCAGAAGGTCGCATAACGGTTTAACACAGCCCAACTCCACGATATATCTGAACAAGATTATTAAAGGAGATACAATCAAAGCCTAATACACACCTAAAAAGACACAAGATGGTGAATCTGTGGAATTCATTGCCACGGACGGTGGTGGAGGCCAAGTCATTGGGTATTTTTAAAATGGAGATTGATAGGTTCTTGATTAGTAACTGCGTCAAAGGTTACAGGGAGAAGGCAGGAGAATGGGGTTGAGGGGGAGGAACAGAATGGTGAAGCAGGCTCAAGGGGCTGTATGGACTGATTCTGCTACTCTCTTATAATCCTTATGAACACACAGGATCATAATTTGCAGGTGTGGGGTAAATCACCTCATTTGACCAACAGCAACATACTGGTTTTGCAGTGAAAATAAGGCCCTAATCCTGACAGCATCACTCTACGGTGCATCTGCTGAAGTTGGTAAGAGTCTTTTGAGCCTTGCCAAACTTCCTCAGACTTCTCACGAAATAGAAGACATCCATATTCACTCAGTTTTGCTAAATTTCCATTTAGATTGAACAAAATTCACCCACAGCATTGGCATGGTTTAGCATAAAGTCTAATATATTCTATGCCATCTGGTTACTGAATATTGTTTTACGCTATAATCTTACAGTAAGAAGATTTAACAGGAAGATTTGGTCATTTAATACAGATCCTAAATTAATATAGTTATTTTGTTGCTTGGAGCACTGCTGCATATGCTTTAGCTCAGTTTCATTCTGCTGCAACTTAACACCTTTATCGCAGAACGCAGTGAACCAGAGCAGTGCCATGATTTTAAAGCTTTGTTTTATTAAACAGGAAGGGTTAGTTCTCTGCCTCAAACACAGAGAGTCGTGCCAATCTCAGGCTGAAGAGCACATCATATAAGAATTGGACAGACTTGAGAATCAGTAGGAAAAACACCTGAAAGTCAGATGCAAATATCATATGGTGCATCTGTAAAAAAATATAGATTTGGTGCAGAGAAATATCTTACTTGATCTGTTCAGGAGTTCCACCAGATGTTGCATTGGTGATCGCCCACGCCGCCTCTTTCCTAGTACGGAACTCTGCTGTCTGTAGGATGCTTATTAGGACCGGAAAGATGTTGGCATCGATTGCTGCCTGTAAACGTTGCAACGTACAATATGTTTACCACACACCAAACAACTAAACAGTGTTCTTTGTGACAGAACAGCATTTTAGCACCTCTGCAAAGTTTACAAACTAGATTCACAAAATTTTAATATTACAAAAAGATTACCAAAGATTCAAAATTAATATTTATTAATATTATTAGATGGTTGAGCCATTAAACAGCTTATAGGCGACAATTCGCCAGACACCAGCAGCAACGAACGATATACATACCAGCACTTCTTTGTATACAAACAAAACTCTGCTTCTGGGAATCAGTAAAATTGTACACTTAATATTTGGAAATTGTCACTTTTCAAAATTGATATACACCACTGTGAAATAATGTTATGGAAACCAGTTAAACTTTCGGGGCAACACAGTGGCGCAGCTGGTAGAGCCGCTGCCTCTCAGCACCAAAGCCCCAGGTTCGATCCTGACCTCTGGTGCTGTCTGTGTGTGAAGTTCTCCCTGTGACCACGTGGGTGTCCTTCGGGTGCTCCGGTTTCCTCCCACGTCCTAAAGACGTTCAGGTTTGTAGGTTAATTGGCCTCTGTACGTTGCCCCCTAGTGTGTAGGTTAGTGGTGTAATCTGGGAGAAATTTATGACAATATGGAGAATAAAATTGGATTAAATTAGTGTAGAATTAGAGTACACGAGTGGTCGATGATCAGCGTGGACACGATGGGCCAAAGGGTTTGTCTCCATGCTGTATCTCTATGACTATGAGTAATCCATTCAACCGATATGAAGATAAATTGATGCAGCCAACAGAACAAAAATAAGAAATATTAGGAGTTGCTAATCAGCCACAAAACTGAAGCTTGCCTGTATCTGTGCTCTGTTCCCTGCTGTGATATTTGAGATGGTCCAACATGCTTCCTTCTTGATTGATTCTTTTGGACTGCTCAGTAAATGTAATAAACTCTGCAAAGCTGAACAATTTAAAATTACCTGGAGAAAATATAAATTGAAGAGTGTGATCAAATAAGTCAAGTTTGAGTGTGCATGGCTATAAAAAGCAAGAGTGAATTTGGGAGAGGAATGCTGAAAGATACTGAGACCATGTGATGGAAGATCTCAGTCTAGGCCGTGTTTGTTTTGCTAAGGGCCAAATACTGCGCAACTGGGGATGCTGCCTCATAGAAGAGGCCAACGTCATCAAAGACCCACCCTGTCATTCCTTCTTTTCCCTGCTCCCGTCCAGCAGAAGGTACAGAAGCTTGAAAGCGCATACCACCAGACTCAGGAACAGCTTCTTCCCCTCTGTTATTGGGCTCCTGAATGGTCCTTCCACAAGCTAAGGTCCTGTCCGATTCACCTCCACCCCATTGTGGGCTTTGTCTATGGAACAGATGCGCTACAATGCCGAGAAGTACATACTGCTCTCTGTATCTTCCCCTTTGCTCAACCTATTGGACTCGGGTTTGATTTGATTGTATTTATATATGGTATATATAAATACATGTTTTTATATGTTTGGACAGCATGCAAAACAAAGCTTTTCAGTGTACCTTAGTAAACGCGACAATAATAACCCTAAACACAGGATCTTCTAGGCATCAGATAAATTTTCCAAGGGATTTTCCAAATGTTGCTCAATCAGCCCTCCTTTCCCATTCACTCAGCAGGTCGGGTTGCTAATCTTTAATCACTATCCCCACCGGACTCTGCAATCTCCGTAACCCCCCCCCCCTCCCCCCCCCCCAACAACATATTAACGTCAATTTTCAGAGCACCAAACATATCTGGATACAACGTTCTGCACAAGTGGTGCTATATAAAGTTTCCTATTAGGTTCTTAACATTTTACTGACAACAAGGCTCTTCCCTTCCTGAGTTGGGCAGCATGGTGGCGTAGCAGTAGAGCTGCTGCCTTACAGCGCCAGAGAACCGGGTTCAATCTGGATTATGGGTGCTGTCGATACAGAGTTTGGACCTTCTCCTTGTGTCCGTGTGGGTTTCCTCTGGGTGCTACAGTGTCCTCCTCCTCCCCCCCCCCCCCCCCCCCCCCCCCCCCCACACTCCAAAGATGTGTGAGTTTGTAGGCTCATAGTGGGTTTGTAGTCTGGTGAACGGTCTCGACCCGAAACGTCAAATATTCTTTTTCTCCAACGATGCTGGTTGACCCACTGAGTTATGTCTCTATCTTCGGTGTAAACCAGCATCTGCAGTGTAGGATAGTACTAGTGTACATGGTGATCGCAGGTCGGCATGGACTTGGTGTGCCAAAGGGCCTGTTTCCACACTATATCTCTAAAGTCTAAAAGCATATGAACTCTTTCTTTATATTCTACCACTCCATACATAAGTGCACAACATGGTGCCCATGCAAACCTCTGCCTTCCATCTCCCCCCACTCACCTGAGTCTGTATATCGTCACCTGTCACAATGTTTCCTACTGCGCGCAAGGCTGGCGAGATCACTTTGAAGTCACAGTGCCTGTCAGAAAGGCACAGAGAAGAAACAGGTTACACATTCCAACGGGATGCAACACTAGTTGCTCTTCACCTTACAGTAAACACCCAGATTTCAAAACGACTGGCTTGGACTAATTTAAACCGTCACACTGGCCCTGTCCTAGAATGTTGGACCTGATCCGACATTATGGAGAGTTTCAGTGTGCATGGACATTAAAAGCAAGAGTGAATTTGGGAGAGAAATCCTAATCTTAATCTGATAGATACTTGTTTGTTTTGCAATGGGTGAAATAGAGCTGCAGCCTGTTCCTGTGAAGCCAGGTCCAACTGTTCATCTCATACATGCATCATCTGGTATCCGACAGCTTTTCCAAGGCATTTCCCAAATGCTCCTCCTTTCCCATTCTGTCACCATGACCAGTTGCTAATCCTTTAATCATTATTAAATAAACCTGAATCTGCACCCACCCCCACCCTCTATTCCTTCTCCAATCTCCAAAGGATGAATCCCCCCTTTAACAACATATTCTTGGCCCTTTTCAAAAGCAGCCTCCCTCTATAAGCATCACCAACATATCTGGATATATCTTTTGCATGCCATATTTAGTTTTAATTACTGGTTTATTTTTCATTTATCCAAACAACCAAAGTGCAGTAATTTTGTTTGAGCCGCGTAGTTGAACTATAGTGACTTGACAGGCAGATGTTTACGTGTGCGGCAGTACTGAAGGCTGAACCATAACTCAGCACACATCCACCTTTACATGGTGTACAATTTTGGTCGCCTAATTATAGGAAGGATGTCAACAAAATAGAGAGAGTACAGAGGAGATTTACAAGAATGTTGCCTGGGTTTCAGCAACTAAGTTACAGAGAAAGGTTGAACAAGTTAGGGCTTTATTCTTTGGAGCGCAGAAGGTTAAGGGGGGACTTGATAGAGGTTTTTTAAATGATGAGAGGGATAGACAGAGTTGACGTGGAAAAGCTTTTCCCACTGAGAGTAGGGAAGATTCAAACAAGGGGACATGACTTGAGAATTAAGGGACTGAAGTTTAGAGGTAACATGAGGGGGAACTTCTTTACTCAGAGAGTGGTAGCTGTGTGGGATGAGCTTCCAGTGAAGGTGGTGGAGGCAGGTTCGTTTTTATCATTTAAAAATAAATTGGATAGTTATATGGATGGGAAAGGAATGGAGGGTTATGGTCTGAGCGCAGGTATATGGGACTAGGGGAGATTATGTGTTCGGCATGGACTAGAGGGGTCGAGATGGCCTGTTTCCGTGCTGTAATTGTTATATGGTTATATGGTTTACACAAAACTGGAGAATCACAAGGAGCCCGGTTTCTACATTTGAACTCTATTTAGTTTTCTGGTTACGAGTTCAAAATGGTCACAAAGGGGTAAATTTAAACAAATATAATATACATGAGCAAATGCATATACATTAGGACTTTTAAAAGACATTTGGACATATACAAGGAGAAGGAGGCTTGAGACACCTATGGGCCAAATACAGGTAAATGGGACCAGGCCATAATGTCAACTTGGTCAGCACGGACAAGGTGGGCCAAAGGGCCTGTTTCCAGCTCTATGACACTGTGAAAACATTCCTAGACATACAAAGAATCCAAATTGAGACATTTAAAAATGTGCTCACATTAGTAGTTCCACTAATCTCCTGCACACCCCCGAGTCTATCACTGCTTGAATTTTATCATTGGGCCCATCAGATAAATATGACAGGGCCCAGCAGGCATCCGCCAGGACATCCACATCGTTGAGGAATAGCAGCCAGGACACCACGCTGAGGCATGGAGATACCTGCGGCAAGAGAAATGGAAAACAATGTCACAGCTTGTGCGTCATTCATACAGTCCAACGGCAAACAGTTAGTTGCCTTTATTAACAATGTGTAGGAAGGAACTGCAGATGCTGGTTTACACCAAAGATAGGCACAAAATGCTGGCCGAGACCCTTCCACAGTCGGGAGAGGGAGTTTAGAGAGACGGAGGGGTAAGGTGTGAAAATGACAGATCAAAGCAGACGTTAAGGAAATGTAGAATGGTTCATTGTTAGCTGAGGAGAAGGTGAAAAGCAGCATACAATCAGTAGCATTAATTAGAAGGACATTAGAATAGAGAACGAGGGTGGGGGAGGGATGGAGAGAGAGGGAAAGCAAGGTTTACTTGAAGTTAGAGAAATCAATATTCATATCGCTGTGTTGTAAGCTGCCTAAATGAAATATAAGGGACTGTTCCTCCAATTTTTATTGGACCTCACTCTTAGTTTATTAACAAAAGCATTTCAATTACATTATCAAAGCATACTTGGTATTGACCATTAGGATAGACTTATTCCATAATTTACAGCAAAACAAGAACTCAGTGGGTCAGGCAGCATCTCTGGTGGGAAATGGACAGACCTAGTTTCGGGTCGGGAACCTGCTTCACAATCAGTCTGAAAAGTCCCGATCCAAAATGTAATCTGCTCATTTTTCACTGCAGATTCATCCTGCACTTTGTGTTGTGGTCTAGGTTCCAGCATCTGTAGTTCCTTGTGGCTCCATGAGTTACAATATTAGGAAATAGTAAAAGATAAATTCATAATTTCTTTCCAGGAGTCCATACAAATCAAGAATGGTCTTGACCCGAAATGTCACCTACCCATTCCTCTAGAGAAATATTTTATCCATTCTAATGTAATGCATGTACTCTCTTAAAGCAAAGTAATTTGGGTGTTTTTTCATCATATGTCAACAGTTACAACAGTCACAATGTATAGAATGGAAATGTTGTTTGCTATTGCATATTTCAAATAGCAAAGTCACCAGAATGTCTTTGATGCAGGAGGGACCATACCTTTGCAAAGTCTGGAGGAGGGTTCTTCCCTCTGCACAGGTTTGAGAGTGCCCACACAGCATTTCTTGTCATTGTCAATCGGTTGGGTTTTGATAGCAACCTGAATGTTTAAAAACAAAGATAACTCAGATTAACAGATGAAAATACAGGTTTTCCAGCAACTGGTGGTGTGGCCCCTCCTTTAATCCGAAAATACAACGACTCAGACCCAGCTGGGGCCGGCAAATCCATCCCCAAAACCCGAATTCCGCGGCCCACTATCTCAGCCCCTCCAAAGTCAAGACCTCTGTTGGTCCAGCAATAATACGGCATGGATCTTGAACCAAGTTTGCCAGAAAATTGGTGATGTGTCTGTACCTCGAAGAAGCCTCACTGCCCATAAACATGGATTGTCCAATGGCTTAGGGCTTTCTAAATGGACCCGTGTAATCAGTTTGAATGCATTATTATTTGTTTATTCGCATCTCTGCTGGGGTGGACGGACAGAGGACAGATCCCAGCGTAATTGGGGCAACCTGATCTCATGCAAAACAAACATGCCAACATTCTCTGGCTTGGATTACACAAGCAAAATGCTTCAAGCAACAATTGGTCACAAACACTGGCACCTGGAAAACTGAATACAGCAAGTACTTTAACCACTTAAAAATGGAGGAATCGAGAAAAATAGAAAAGTGCAGAAAAATCTGGATTAGCCGATCTGCATCCAGTTTTACTAAAATTGATAGTAGACAAATTCTAAAAAATTAACACAAAAATGTTAATCTCAATGTGCTTGAAAAATGTTCGATTCTGCAGTAAAATTCTAGCTAGGCAGTGAATTTTCACACATTGTTTAATGACTTACTGAATGAGAGGAGGAAGGATATTGCAGTCTAACACATAATCCCTGTACATCGTGCTGTCTCCTGCAATATTCCCCAGAGCCCAGATTGCCTGCAATTGAAAACATAAACAGAGCAATCAAACACCTGATTGCTTAAAATGTAAAATTTTAAATAAACACATTGTTTTGTGTATTTTGTTTTAATATATCAGCCTCTGCAGTTCCTTGTATCTCAATGTCTGCTCAATAGTTATTTATGGATGCAGTAACTGCTAATATTTACTGATATTATTCAATCATAACTGGTAATTGACTGGAGCATAAGGTTACCGTCTATTTAAGAGAATTAATAATAACTATACGATCTTTAAAAGTATGTTGAAGCCTGTAAGAAAGCTTTAAAATCACTTTCTCAATTCAAATGTAGTGATGAAGACAATGAAACAATGAAAATGTTTTCAGTACAACACTACAAACAGAAGCAGGTATTAATCTAATGCATTTCCCCAAATGTTTAAACAAGCCTATGGTAATCAATTCTCAAAATACTGCTGACCACTCTATTCGAAAATAAATGATTTCTACTTGTTATTTTTTTCTATGAGCACTTCACATATATTTATCTTCTACAACAATATAGCTTCTGAATTCTGTCCCTGTGTTGTCCAAGCAAAAGACGAGCCAGCAATCCATATTAATAAAGGAAAAGTTTTTAAAAAAAGGGTATTGTGCAGCACAGCACAGGAACAGGCCCTTTGGCCCACAATGTCTGTGCTATACATGATGCCAAATTAAACTAATCTCCTCTGCCTGCACATGATCCATATCCCTCCATATCCACGTTCACATCCCAAAACCTCTTACATGCCACTATATCTGGAGAATCATTTTGTAACAAGAAAACTTTTTTCTTTCTTATTTCCATGAAATTAGTGGCAAAGATTTTGAAAACATTGACAATCATTCCCAAGATATAACTTTAGCAATTATAATTCCTAGGATGCAATTTAAATTACTTTACAGCTAACTGCTTTACAAATAAAACTGATGAATCCATTAAAAAATTCATTGAAAGCAGCGAAATTAACAAAGGTTACCTGTTCCTGCACATCTTCAAAATCTGACATTAACAGCTCGATAAAGACAGGGACAGCACCAGCCTTAATAACCTCCCGGGTCTGTAACGAGCTTCCAGATGCAATGTTGGTAAGCACCCACGCTGCCTCAAACTGCACCAAAGCAATCAGAAACCACAGTTACATGCAGCAGACAGCTACACTTTTGATCAGACAAGTTCAAATTAATTTTAAAAACTTGGATGGAAACAGTCGCAGGCACAACATAATTTAAAAGACACTTGGACAGGTACATGGATGGGAAAAGTTTACAGGGACAGAATATAAAGAATACAATGTCAACATTTCTGAAAATTACAATATACTTAATAATTTCATAGACTGGCTAATTATCCACAAAAAAATATTTTGCTGTATAAAACCTGCGATTCTAGAAGTAATTTCCGGGAAATAGGTTACAGGACAGCCCGCAGTTATAAACAACTGATTAATGAACATTAGTACATACGAACAAGCTTCCATTGTATTAAATTCAAAAGTCTGATGTACGCATATATGCTTGTTCGGTAGAACAAATGTCCTCTCTCTCCATTCCTAGTGAACAAAGGAGGCTTCAGAGAGTGATGGACACTGCCCGGTCCAGCACAGGTACTGACTTCCCCACCATCATGGATCTACAGGGCGGCTGCCTCAAAAAGGCAGTCAGCATCTTCAAAGACCAACACCACACTAGCCATGCTCTCATCTCGCTGCTACCATCAGGAAGGTGGTTCAGGAGCCTGAAAGCCGTTCCAACCAGGTTCAGGGACAACACAACAGGCTCTTGAACACAGCACTGACCATAACTCTACCCCAGCAATGATCTGCTATGAACTTGGTTTTGGTTGCAGTGTACTTTGGTTTTTCATTAATATGGTCTAGTTACCTGGTATTACTGGTTATTAATTTATAATATGGGGGTGGGAGATTGCAACCTTCACGTGGTCCGCCTTGATTAGACGAATGCAATCAACCTAGCGTGCACAATCAAATAAGATCAAATAGAACAAGTTGTCCTACAACTTTAGGCTGTGCACGCCATACGCAAGAAGAAGTATTTATAATTTAATGATAGTTTATTTATTGTTGTGTTATTGGGTTAATGGCTGCAACAAATATGAATTTCATTGTTATGTTGCTGATACACGTGACAATTAAACACTTTTGTCTCTACAAAGGGATGAATTTTATTAAACATTCCAGAGTGCTCAAAGTTACCTGCAATGTGCAATTTTCTCTCCTTTTGAGGAATTCTACAAATCTTTCAACCACTCCCTGTGTGTTGATCACTTCGTCAATTGGAGGATTCGGCTCTGTTTAAAAATAAGAGAGCTATGTCACATTCAGGGATTAAGTGGTTTCTTGATGGAGTGTATGTCTTTTAATGAAAATGTGCTGACTGTCTGGTTGACATGCAGATTAAAACCTTCGATTAACACAAACAATCATCATAATCATACTTTATTCACCAAGTATATTTTGCAACATACGAGGAATTTGATTTGCCAATGGATTGTCCTTCAATAACAACTGGATTAATTAAGTAGTAATGTTATATTCAACATTGTTGGAAAGACTTTCAGTACAAGGTTTACATTTTGCCGAATTCCCAGACCCGAGGCAGGCAGTGTTACCATCAATCCAAGTTGGTGATTGTTACCTTCCCCAAATGAGATCAGGAAACTATAGGCTTCCAAATTATTTGAGAAAAAGTTTAAAAAAATCTCTTGAAAGCTGCATCAAATGTATCTTTACCTTTGGAAAGGAGCTTCCGAAATTTCTGGGTAGCAGCCAGCTGCAGTTCAGAATTGTTGGAGAAAATCATCTGCACCATATCAGAGGTGATTGCGCCAGTCTGTACATACACAAGGTAATAAGGTGAATTACAACTGCAACTACACATCAAGCTGTACAATAAAATAGCTGTCAAATTACTCAATCTCTAGAAAAGGATAGTTTTGGTATTACTTTGATATTACTACTTCACGTCCTATTACCCATCATAAATGGAGGAACGTGCTTCTTGGAAACAAAAACTTCAAAATATAATCGCAAACTGATCATAAATTGCGCTTTAATGTTCTAAGCATTTAGTTTAGAGATACAGCATGGAAACAGGCCCATCAGCGCACTGTCCATGCTGTTCATTGATTCACAATAGTTCTATGTTATCCCACTTTTTCCTTCCTCCACACTCGGGGCAATTTACACAAGGCCAATTAACTAACAAACCCACACGTCTTTGGGATGCGGGAGCACCTCTAGGAAACCCCGCATGTTCCCAGGAAGAATGTTCACACTCCACACAGAGAGCACCCGAGATCAGGATGGAAGCCGGGTCCCTGGAGCTGCGAGGCAGCAGATCCACCAGCTGTGCCACCCCCAAACACAAAAATGCTTAAATACACAAAACCACTCGAGCTAACAAACATCTATCATTGTTAGTGCTGATGTTAACAAATGGTGATCAGTTTTTAAATCGTAAGTGCAGCTGAGCATAGCGTGCCGTCTATTAGAACAGTGCATAGCCACGTGTGGGTTTGGAAACTGATCATTGTTTTTACACAGACAATGACTGGTTTCACAGTGTACATGTACATCAAATATACCTGTTAAAAAAAATCTAAGAGCTACAAAAATCGCTTTTCCTTGGACTACCAGAATTCACCACAATAATAAACCACTTGAGGTCCGAGTCATGCAGTATATAGACAAATGCAGCAGAAAACAACACGTGTTCCATCCCCTGACATCAGTCTGAAGAAGAGTCTTGACCCGAAACTTCGACCATTCTTTCTCTCCAGAGATGCCGCCTCACCCGCTGAGCTACACAAGGCCAACTGATTCCGCGACGACCAGCGATCACCCGAATACTAATTCTATCCTACACACTGGGAAGAATTTACAGAAGCCATTTAACCTGCAAACCTGCATGTCTTTGGAATATGGGAGAAAACCGGAACACCCAGCCAAAACCCACATGGTCACAGGGAGAACGTACAGACAGCAGCCGAGGTCAGGATCCAACACGGGTCTCTGGCACCGTAAAGGGAGCAACTCTACAACTGTGCGACGCTGAAATGTGTCCATTGCTCCATTCACTAATAAGCATGGGAACCTGTACAGACAGACTATAAGCAGATGAACCTCAAATCTATAAAATGTGATGACACGTCCTCCTTCGTGAGCCCCTCTGAACTCTAGCACCGGTACACACGCCAGGAGAAGCCAACCACCAACACCATGAACAGCGCCTGGCTGCCGGGTAACACCGGCACCATGGACAGAGCTCAAGACTGAGCCGAGGCTGCACCTCATCAACACACCCCTTACATCCACTACACTTCCAGCCTGGGTGGGGAAAAGGAGAAAGTAGGTGACGTTTTGGAATGGGACTCTTCTTCAACCTACCATTTTGTTCAATGCATTTTATAATTTTAGATGAAACTACACAAGCAAAAAACACTAAATGAGCCAGAGTTTCTCAAAAGATTTGGAGGAGAATCATGATTTACAGTTTTGCACAGGACAAGCTGTTTATCGAGATGGTGGTAAATCTGTGGAATCACCACAAACAGCTGTGGAGGCCAAGGTATTGGACATTAAGGCAGAGATTGACAGATTCTTGATTAGTGAGGGTGTCAGGGGCTATGGGGAGAAGGCAGGAGCATGGGTTTGAGAAGGAAAGACAAATCAGCCATGATTGAATGGTGGCGTAGACTCGATGGGCCGAATGGCTTACTTCTGCTCCTGTGACATATGAACTTACGAGATGAAATTTGTGGAAAATGTATAAATGTTGTTCAATAGTTGATGTAACATTGCCTACCATTGCCATTTCCATAGTTATTTGCGATTCATGGAATCCACTGTCACTCATTACCTCCTCCTCTTCCTCGTCCTGTTCCGTGTGTGCGACATTTCTACGTTTGAACAACTAAAAAACACAATGCAAACAAAATGTATAATATTAAATATAAACAGAATTTTTAATTATTCAGCAAGTCAGGCTTCTGGATTAATAATACATAATTGGACACAAGCAAAATTAATAAGAGTAATGAAAAGACATGTCACAGAAATGAAGATAGCGTACCACGTTTTGGCATTTGTGCCACCAGTGTGCAACCTGGGAATAAAAATTTGCAGAAAACGGAACCTTCAGCAAAAAATAAAGTGCGTCAGGCAGCGTCTGTGGAGGGAATGGCCAGGCAACATTTCGGGTTGGGACCACTTCAGACTGATCATAGAAACATAGGTGCAGGAGTAGGCCCTTTGAGCTAGCACCGCCATTCAATATGATCATGGCTGATCATCTAAAATCAGTACCCTGTTCCTGTTTTCTCCCCTTTGATTCCTTTAGCCCCAAGAGCGAAAATCTAACTCTCTTGAAAACATCCAGTGCATTGGCCTCCACTGCCTTCTGTGGCAGAGAATTCCACAGATTCTGAACTCCCCCAACATCGGGAACATTTTCCTGCATCTAGCCTGTCAAATCTTTTAAGAATTTTATATGTTTCGATAAGATCCCCTCTTATCCTTCTAAATTCCAGTGAATACAACCCCAGTCAACCGATGCTTTCATCATATGTCAGTCCCGCCATCCCAGGAATTAACCTGGTGAACCTACGCTGCACTCCCTCAATAGCAAGAATGTCCTTCCTCAAATTAGGAGACCAAAATTGCAAACAATACACCAGGTATGGTCTCACCAGGGTCCTGTACAACTGTAGTAGGACCTCCTTGCTCCTAAACTCAAATCCTCTCACAATGAAGGCTAACATGCATGCTTATGTTCAGTGACTGATGTACAATCACACCCAGGTCTCACTGCACCACCCCTTTTCCTAATCTAACGCCATTCTGATAAAAATCTGCCTTCCTGTTCTTGCCACCAAAGTGGATAACCTCACATTTATACACATTATATTGCATCTGCCCACTCACCCAACCTATCCAAGTCACCCTGCAGCCTCATAGCATCCTCATCGCAGCTCACTCTGCCACCCAGCTTTGTGTCATCCTCAAACTTGGAGATGTCACATTTAATTCCCTCATCCAAATCGTTAATATATATTGTAAATAACTGGAGTCCCAGCACCAAGCCTTGCGGCACCCCACTAGTCACTGCCAGCCATTCTGAAAAGGACCTGTTAATTCCTACTCTTTGCTTCCTGTCTGCCAACCAGATCTGCCTATCTATACCCTACCCCCAATACCATGTGCTTTAATTTTGCACACTAATAATCTCTGGTGTGGGACCTTGTCAAAGGCTTTTTGATTGTGCCGAATGAATAGTAGGATTGTCAGTGAGATGTATGCAAAAAATGAATTTCACTACTTTTCAATACACGTGACAATGAAGTATCATTGAAACATTTAAGTATAATATATTAGCCAGTCACAAAATTGTGGGTACTTTCCACCTGAATGGGATTGGGACAATATCTGAGGGAGAATCACTGCATCATGTTACTAATCATTGATCATGGGTGATCGATGGTTAGTGTAGATTGGGGACTTGATGGGCTGGATGCCTGTTCTCATGCTGTATCTCTGAACTAATCATGAGACTTAAGATGGGGAAACTGGGTAAATAGAATTGAATGGTGCAGAATCAAGTGAAAAGGTATGGTATGATAATTTATGCAACATGTACTGAGGTACAGTGAAATTCATTTTGTATACAGTTCAGAAGTCAAGTCGTCGCATTTATTTATATAGCACATTTAAAAAACAACTCTCGTTGGCCAAAGTGCTTTACATTTGTTATAAGAATAGTATAAACAAACAAACTACATACATATATACATATAACCCTCGTTCAGTGGACGTCAAGAAAGGCTTGGGAGTATAGATAAGTTTTTAGTCTTGACTTAAAGGAGTCGATGGAGGGGTCAGTTCTGATGGGAAGGGGATGCTGTTCCACAGTCTAGGAGCTGCAACCGCAAAGGCGCGGTCACCCCTAAGCTTATGCCTAGACCGCGGGATATTCAGCAGCCCCAAGTCGGCCGATCTGAGGGACCTGGAGGTGGAGTGGTGGGTGAGAAGACTTTTAATGTAGGAGGGGGCAAGCCAATTGAGGGCTTTGTAGACATAGAGGAGGGTCTTGAAATGTATACGGAACCGCACAGGGAGCCAGTGGAGCGAGGCCAGGATCGGGGTGATGTGGTCCCTTTTTCGGGTGCCCGTCAGGAGTCTCGCTGCGGTGTTTTGAACCAGTTGCAGGCGGGACAGGGAAGATTGGCTGATGCCAGTGTGAAGAGAGTTGCAGTAATCTAGGCGGTAAAGTATCACTGTGCATCCACACTTAGATAAGTATCTCAGATACATTACAAGTGTATAGCAGTACTACTAGTAGGTGGCACCGTGGACGAGATTATTATCTCATAAAATACATGGGTGTTCACGGCCAAACCATAGACAAGCAATTCCCTATCAAGCTTCATGAGACACTATCTACTTAGTATAGATCTGCCCAATAGATCTATCAGGTATAGATTATTGACAAGAGGCCTGTATGATAGCTTATATTAAAAAATAATTGAATTTATTTCCAAATTGATGCATCTTGTGTTAAAAATCAATTCTACAGACATATACATGGGAATGGTTCTTCCACTTCCCCAAGCATTGTGGAGAATGGAAAGCCAAGCCGACGCTGGCAGCTAAGCAGTGCTTGTACCTGTTCTTCACGTTTCTGTTTCCTCAGCTGCAGTCCTTCTTCTTCCCTTCTTCTCCTCATCTCATCCGGATTGAGAGAGTTATTTTTGTAGCTTTTCAGTCGAAGGTTTTCTTTCCCTGCACTTAACATGGCCTCAAGCAAGCTGAAAAGACAAGAACAGAAATATTAACTTACATTTCAACTAAATTCACAGCCCGTCTCCTTGCTGCTCAAGATGGTCCAGGCTTTTAGCTATACTATTAGGAGGAATTAATGTTCAAAGGTTAAAAGCCATAAAAACATTTTTTAAAAACCAAACAAACAAGGAAACATTATAATGACACAGTGACGTGGGATACTGCACCCTGAGAAACAGAATGTGCAGCATCACCAATGTCTTATACAACTATAACATGATGCCTCAATCTATACACTCAATTCCTTGACTGATGAAGGCCAGCATGCTACCAGCCTTCTTGACCACCTTATTTATCTGTGTCACTACTTTCAGGGAACTATGTACCTGTACTTGAAGATCCCTCTGCTCTACAACACGCAACAGAGCCCTGCCATTCACTGTGAAGGTCCTGCCTTGATTTAACTTCCCAAAATGCAAGACTTTTCCACATTAGATTCCACCAATCATTCCTCGACCGACTTGCCAAGCTGATTTAGACTGCACTGTAATGCTGATAACCATCTTCACTATCCACACTCTATTCTAGAGTAATCTGCAAACTTACTAATTATGCCTTGTACGTTCTCATAGATGATATGGATGACAGACTGCAATGGGCCCAGCACCGATGACTGAGGCACACCAGTATTCATTTGTTTCAGTGCAAAAAAATATTCCACCACCACCACTCTCTGCTTGAAGTCAATTCTGTCCTTTTCTGTATTCAGTTAGATAGATCTCTCTGGACACCCTGTAATTTAACCTTCCAGAGCAGATTACCATGTGGAACCTTATCAAAGGACTTGCTAACGTTCATATAGACTACGTCTTTGGCGCTGCCCCCAGCAATCGTCTTGGGTCACTTCTACAAAATTCATGTTTTCTGGACGTCTCTTTGCCTGCAAATACTTTTTGCAAGCTCCTGTCTTATACTCCACAAACTCCACAACTGCGGTCACTGGTTCCCAAAGGATTCCTCATGAACACTTCAGTCACTTGCCCTGCCCAATTCCCTCATAGTATGTTAAGCTTTGTTCTCTCCCTCGTAGGGCCCTCTACATATTACCGGAGGAAATTTTCCTGAACACACTTCAAATTTCTACGGCTGTCCCAATCTATATTGGGGGAAACTTGTCTACGACAAGCCAATGCAGCTGTCTGCAATCTCCTGCCATATTTGTTCCTCTAATTCATTGACTATTTGGGGTCCAATCCCAACAAGGTCAGAAAATAAGAACCAATCTACTGCCAAGATAGGGTCATCAAGGAAATATAGCTAAATGCAGGTAATATTACACATATGCCTTCTTAGAAATTAGTGATTTTACACTCAATTAGCATCCCTAAGTGCCCACCACAGCTGAACTAAAAGCTGTTCTCAACCAGAATCTACTGACAAGCACTTCTTACAGAAGTCACTGTGCTCTCCATTGATCTGGAATGATGTGGATAATTTCTGACTTGTACAAGACTGGACAGAAACAGGGTCCAGTCATTCGTTTTCTTCATGGACAATTCATTTTTTTCGCTCTTCCTTCCATTTCTTTTTCATTGCAACCATTTGCTATCACTATTTGATGAGTAATGAGATCCTCAACGTTCAAAACATAACCACCAAGTGTACAAAGAACAGTCAATTGGGCAAAAACACAAAGTGCTGGAGGAACACAGTGGGTCAGGCAGCATCTATGAAGGCAATGGACAGGCGACGATTTTGGTCGGGATCCTTCCATCAGACAGACTGTGGAAGGGGAGAGAAAGCTGGAAAAAGGGAGGTGAGACAAAGTCTGGCAAGTGATAAGAGGATACAGGTGAGGTGTAGAGTTGCAGCCCTGGTATTAATCCCTATGGTACTAACCAGTAACTGAGTACCAATGATTCATTTATCCCCATTCTCTTCATTTTTCATTAACCACTCCCTTATATTTTTCTCAACCCTCAATGAAATAACTTTGTGTACCCATCCTTTCCCAGCCATTGTTGTAATAGGTGGCATAAACTATTTTGCATTGGATCTACCCTCCCTGTAATGGAATCTTATAGTACTATGTGGTCCAACCTGCATCACACAACACAATAACAATGAGGAACAGTACCACACATTCTGCTTGGGTAGCTTACTACCCAACAATATGATGATTTATTTCTCCAATTTTAAGTGTTACCCCCTCTCTTCCCTCTGCCCACACCACACTGCACACCCATACTCCCACCGTCCCTCTACACCTCATCCCCTTCCACACATATCCCTCCCTCTAGCTTTACTTCTCATTCCTCCTCTTCTCTCCCTATCTGAAATATTTTTGCCTTCTCATCTCTGGCCTTTGCCCACCCATCTGCCAATCATCCATTCCCTCACCTGTATCCACCTATCACTTGTGTAGGAAGGAGCCAAGTTACTCCAGCTTTTTGTATTATCAAGAAATGCTGATTTAAACTGAAGATAAACACAAAAAGGTGGAGTAACTTAATGAGTCAGACAGCGCCTCTGGAGAAAAGGAACAGGTGACGTATTGGGTCTCGGCCCGAAATGTCACCTGTTTCATTTCTCGAGATGCTCTCTGACCCACTCCAGCTTTTGGTGACCACCTATCACTTGTCAGGTTTTGTCCTTCCCCCCACCACTCTTTTCCTGCTTTTTCCATCCAATTCCATCTGCCTTAACAGTCCAAAATGTCATCTGCCTATTCCCTCCGCAGATGCTGCCTGACCCGTTGTGTTCCTCCTACATTTTGTGTTTTGCTCAAGATTCCAGCAACTGCAGTTCCTCAGTGATAACCACTAAAAAGCATTAGACCGGTGTCAAAATGACACTTAAAGGCCACTTAATGATTATATTGGTCACCACAAAAAGCACATCATGGTGTGCAAGGCTGTGTACACTTTATCTGTAACACTAGATATAACCTACACTGCTCAATTTAACAACTTGTAAACGTTACTAAAACATTTCATTCTTCACATATTTCTATTATAATGTTTTATTTTTAATTGTCTACTGTATATCGTGTTGTTACTTGCGAACAAAGCACCAAGGCAAATTCCTTGTATGTATACATACTTGGCTAAAAAAATGTCATTCAATTCAATATACTGCTCAATCAAACCCCGGGAATGTGTCGGGTGTGGGAACCAGACCCGGGACTCTGCCAGACACAGGCAAGTTTACAGACAACCCCAGCAGTCTCGGACACAGACTGAGCGCAGTGTGATCCAGTTTACTGGCCTGAGATTCAGATTGTGTCGGGGACAGGCTGGGCGCAGTCAAGCTGATATTGGCGGGGACATGCTGGGCCAGGAGTCTTGGACATACACGGGCTGGGTGGGCCTGACTGGAGGAGTGTGGGACGCGGACGGTGGAGCCAGGCCAGGCCGAGTGCCCGGTTGCCCCGCAGCCGAGCCGGGCCCTGCCTGGTGTGAACGCGCCACCACCTCATGCCGTGGATAGGGAGGGGAGCGGGCGGGGCCTACCTGGGCGCCGCGGTGCGCTCCGTTCGCTGTGGTGCTGCCGCTTCTGCCGGTGTTGTGTCCTGTCCTGTCCCGGTGCGGGTGTCGGTGCCGAGAGCCGCCTCACCGCCCGGCCCAGCCCAGCCCACTGCGCATGCCCAGGCCGCGCCGCAACGCCTGCTGGGCCAGCGACGCCAATCGACGTCATCCCGTGCCCACGCTCCGTGACGTCAGCCGGCGCTAGCGTTCATCGCCACTGACGTCATCCGGCTCTGACGCCCGCCGGCTGACGTCAGCGGGGTCCGCACTGCTGACGCGCCAACCGACGCCTGGATAGAAACATAGAAATTAGGTGCAGGAGTAGGCCATTCGGCCCTTCGAGCCTGCACCGCCATTCAATATGATCATGGTTGATCATCCAACTCAGTATCCCGTACCTGCCTTCTCTCCATACCCTCTGATCCCCTTAGCCACAAGGGCCACATCTAACTCCCTCTTAAATATAGCCAATGAACTGGCCTCAACTGGTTGTGGCAGAGAGTTCCAGAGATTCACCACTCTCTGTGTGAAAAAAGTTCTTCTCATCTCGGTTTTAAAGGATTTCCCCCTTATCCTTAAGCTGTGACCCCTTGTCCTGGACTTCCCCAACATCGGGAGCAATCTTCCTGCATCTAGCCTGTCCAACCCCTTAAGAATTTTGTAAGTTTCTATAAGATCCCCTCTCAATCTCCTAAATTCTAGAGAGTATAAACCAAGTCTATCCAGTCTTTCTTCATAAGACAGTCCTGACATCCCAGGAATCAGTCTGGTGAACCTTCTCTGCACTCCCTCTATGGCAATAATGTCCTTCCTCAGATTTGGAGACCAAAACTGTACGCAATACTCCAGGTGTGGTCTCACCAAGACCCTGTACAACTGCAGTAGAACCTCCCTGCTCCTATACTCAAATCCTTTTGCTATGAAAGCTAACATACCATTCGCTTTCTTCACTGCCTGCTGCACCTGCATGCCCACTTTCAATGACTGGTGTACCATGACACCCAGGTCTCGCTGCATCTCCCCTTTTCCTAGTCGGCCACCATTTAGATCACGTGGTGCATCCTCTGGTGCCCATACCACGTGGTGCAGCCTCTGGTGCCCATACCACGTGGTGCAGCCTCTGGTGCCCATACCACGTGGTACATCCTCTGGTGCCCATACCACGTGGTGCAGCCTCTGGTGCTCATACCACGTGGTGCAGCCTCTGGTGCCCATACCACGTGGTGCAGCCTCTGGTGCCCATACCATGTGGTGCAGCCTCTGGTGCCCATACCATGTGGTGCAGCCTCTGGTGCCCATACCACGTGGTGCAGCCTCTGGTGGGGTTGCCAACTGTCCCGTATTAGCCGGACATCACGTTTTTTGGGCTAAATTGGTTTGTCCCATATTTGACTGCTACTTCCCTGAGCACTGATGCCCCTTAACTCTCCCGAGTGCCAGCCCCCACAGGAGCAAACACATGGCGAATTGTCACAGCAGGTAGCAGCTCTGAGATTTTACCAACCGGCTCATCAGATCATAGAAGATTGAGGGGGGATCTTATAGAAACTTACAAAATTCTTAAGGGGTTGGACAGGCTAGATGCAGGAAGATTGTTCCCATTGTTGGGGGAAGTCCAGAACAAGGGGTCACAGTTTAAGGATAAGGGGGAAATCTTTTAGGACTGAGATGAGAAAAAAAAAATTCACACAGAGAGTGGTGAATCTCTGGAATTCTCTGCCACAGAAGGTAGTTCATTGGCTATATTTAAGAGGGAGTTAGATGTGGCCCTTGTGGCTAAAGGGATCAGGTGGTATGGAGAGAAAGCAGGTACAGGATACTGAGTTGGATGATCAGCCATGATCATATTGAATGGCGGTGCAGGCTCGAAGGGCCGAATGGCCTACTGCACCTATTTTCTATGTTTCTATCTGTTGCCGTTCGATGTCCATCTCGCCTCCTGCAAGATTCCTCACAAGTCCCTCCCGCGTCGCTTCCTCGCACGGAAAGGCTAACGCGGTTCTCTTATCTCCCTGCAAAATCTCGCCATACGCCAACCTCGTCTTCAGTCCTGAAGCTCGCTTCTTTTGTATCCACTGCACGCTTTCTCTCTATCTCTATCTCTATCTCTCTCTCTATCCTCAGCTCAGGTACCTCGCATACAAAACAGCTGACTCAATCGAACTTACATCAAGACATATAGGAGAGAAAGTGCACAGGCTAGCGTTAGATACTAACAAGTCAGCTCAGGCGAGCGAGTGCGTCTGCTCAACAGAGCAGGCATAAATCTAAATAGACCACAGGAAAGCAATTTTAATTAAGCATTACCGCTTAAATTATCAACGCAGAACTAACACTGCCACGAGGCCAGGCTAGTGAAATACAGTTTCTACTGAACGTGTATCATTTTTGCACCATCGTAAAGTCGAAATATCGTAAGTCGAAGCATCGTAAATCGAGGAGCATGTGTACTCTAATCACCAGAGGGCCACTCTTACAGACAGATCCTAGATCTGATACAACAGCGTGCATGCGTGTTGCATGTAATGTTGACGTCACCCACGAGTGATTCACCTGTCATCCAATCGCAGGTACCTTTATGCGCATCAGCTGTACACTATATTTTGCCAATTCCTGCCAAAACAAAACGTTTCAGTAACGTCTGGTGTTCGGTCGGTTTGGCATGTGCAGATATGGATAAACCTGCAAAAAAGAAAAGACTGTGCAGCTATTACAATGGGAACCAAAAAAGACTTGGGTTAAGCCCGTCAGCGGTGACTCCACAAAGGTTCATCTGTACTTTATCGTCGGGAATTTGTCCCTTATTTTGACCTTTTGTCCCATATTTGGAAGTGAGTTGGCAACCTTAATAGGAGCAGAATTAGGCCATTCACCCATCAAGTCTACTCCAACATTCAATCATGGCTGATCTATGTTTCCCTCCTAACCCCGTTCTCCTGCCTTCTCTCCATAACCTCTAATTTTGGCATTGTAAACTACAAGTTTTTGCTTTTCAAACCACACATGACATGCCTTTCTGCCCACTACTTTCCCATTAAGAATGTCCTGTAGATTCCATGTCTTAAGAAAATGATTTTTTATTTAAATAGCCTAAGTATCCAAATAACAAACTA
This sequence comes from Amblyraja radiata, assembly GCF_010909765.2. NCBI lineage: Eukaryota > Metazoa > Chordata > Chondrichthyes > Rajiformes > Rajidae > Amblyraja > Amblyraja radiata. The sequence goes on from NC_045969.1 coordinate 57,482,649, forward strand.
ATCCCATTCACACAAGAATTCACAATATAACATGATTTTTAAATCTCACTGTCATGAATTTATATGCCAGATGGAAGGAATTTAATGTTTAATTCCCATAAATTAGGAGATTTACTAGAATGTTGCCTGGGTTTCAGCAACTAAGTTACAGAGAAAGGTTGAACAAGTTAGGGCTTTATTCTTTGGAGCGCAGAAGGTTAAGGGGGGACTTGATAGAGGTTTTTAAAATGATGAGAGGGATAGACAGAGTTGACGTGGAAAAGCTTTTCCCACTGAGAGTAGGGAAGATTCAAACAAGGGGACATGACTTGAGAATTAAGGGACTGAAGTTTAGGGGTAACACGAGGGGGAACTTCTTTACTCAGAGAGTGGTAGCTGTGTGGAATGAGCTTCCAGTGAAGGTGGTGGAGGCAGGTTCGTTTTTATCATTTAAAAATAAATTGGATAGTTATATGGATGGGAAAGGAATGGAGGGTTATGGTCTGAGCGCAGGTATATGGGACTAGGGGAGATTATGTGTTCGGCACGGACTAGAAGGGTCGAGATGGCCTGTTTCCGTGCTGTAATTGTTATATGGTTATATGGTTATATGGTTAATCTAGAAACATCCACTAAATATAAGTCAAATTATTATTTTTGTGCACAATACATGGGACTAAAACTGATATTTAGTATAAAAATATTGACTATGGGTAGACAATAACACAAAATATGAACGATTTAGATGCTCTTATGACATGATTGTCCAAAAAAAGAACATTTAAATCATCTTGCGAGTGGGTTTTTCTGGAACGCGATCGATTGGAACGTTGCATTTGCGGTGAATTTGAACTCCATATCAGCAGGAAAAACACCGCCGGTTCGTATGGGGCCCAAATCACATTTTCGTATTTTAAAATTTGATTAAAGCCATCCAAAGAAACAAGTTTATATGCAAAATAAACGACTTACATTTTGTTTTTTCCCATTCATGCGACCCGTTACGTTCTAGGTGTTGAGGGCGTTAGAAGTCGCTTTTTATTTTAATGTAATTATTAAATTGTCTCGCGATTAAATAAATTTTAAAAATCGGGAACGGAAGTCCGATCGATTGTTCTTCAGCAGCTAGCAGCCCAAGGAAGTCGGCCTCCGATAAGCAGGAGAAAACGGCATTTTAATCTCTCCCCCCACCCCCCCTCCCTCAAAGGCGTCAAAGTCGCGCACACGGCCAGTGGCAGAACTGCAGCGCCGCTGAAGGTAAGTTTTTTAACATCGCTACTGTATGGCAAATCAAATTCTTTATACTTTGCAAAACATACTTGGCTAATAAATTACACGAGTTACGAATTAGTGGAAACATCTTCTCCACATCCACTCTATCCAGGCCTTTCACTATATGGCAAGTTTCAATGAGGTCCCCCAAAGTAGACAAAGTCAGCGGAATCAAGTTCTCAGCTCACCCACACAGCCCCTGCAACATGTTTTTCAGCATTCACGGAATGACAGTAAATGACTCTAATAGTATTACTAGATTTTAAAGTCAAAGAGCAAGAGAGTCATTGAGTGATACAGTGTGAAAACAGGCCCTTTGGCCCAACTTGCCCACACTGGCCAACTTATCCCAGCTACACTAGTCCCACCAGTCCACGTTTGGCCCATATTTTCTATCCCTCCAAACACATCTTACGGGAGTAACTTCCCAACTACAGATGTTAAGCTCACTGGCCTACAGTTCCTAGCATTATCCCTGCAGCCCATCTTGAATAGAGGCACATTTCCCCTGCACCACGTGGTACAGATTCTGTGCCCTGTACCCATGTACCACGTGGTGCAGCCTCTGGTGCCCTGTACCCATGCACCACGTGGTACAGCCTCTGGTGCCCTGTTCCCATGCACCACGTGGTACAGCCTCTGGTGCCCTGTACCCATGCACCACGTGGTACAGCCTCTGGTGCCCTGTACCCATGCACCACGTGGTACAGCCTCTGGTGCCCTGTACCCATGCACCACGTGGTACAGCCTCTGGTGCCCTGTACCCATGCACCACGTGGTACAGCCTCTGGTGCCCTGTTCCCATGCACCACGTGGTACAGCCTCTGGTGCCCTGTACCCATGCACCACGTGGTACAGCCTCTGGTGCCCTGTACCCATGCACCACGTGGTACAGCCTCTGGTGCCCTGTACCGCTGCATCACTTGGTATAGCCTCTGCACCACGTGGTCCAGACTCTGGTAAACTGTATCCCTGCATCACGTGGTAAAGCCTCTGGTGCCCTGCACCATGTTCACCTCCAAGTCAGTGTAAATCCCATCACAAAGAATCCTCTCCCACAGTTCATAAACTTGTGATAGGAACAGAATTAGGCCACTCGGCCCATCAAGTCTACTCCGCCGTTCATTCATGTATTGTCTTTCTTCTGACTGGTTAGCACGCAACAAAAGCTTTTCACTGTACCTCAGTATATGTGACAATAAACTAAACTCTCCTCCCCATAAACCCTGACACCCGTACTGATCAAAAACCTATCCATCCCTGCCTTAAAAATATCCATTGAAAAATATCAATTTCTTACCACGCCCTGGATTCCCTGGATTCTCTCTAAAGGCCACTCTCCTCCAGTCCTCCAGGACTGTGCCGACTGTGAGTGCCATACAAATAAGGCAGTGGTCAGCAGTAGAGCTGGCGATGCTTCACATGGACATTAGGTGGTCCATCGGAATAACAGCACTGGCATATTTACACAATTTTGATAAATGATATTGAATTTGCAGGGTGGAATATTGAGGAATGTAGTAGTCATAATTGAATGTATAAACAGTAGTAGCTCTCTTCCAGAACAAATGCATTTGCTCACATTACCATTTTGATCTTTGGCTAATACCCAATGGTTGATCATTGCCAAGCAATTTGAAGACATGTAGATATTAGTCTGAAGGAACTGTCCCGACTTGAAGCGTCACCTATCCATGTACCCCAGAGATACTGCCTGACCCACTGAGGTACTCAAGCATAGAGTCATGGAGTCAGAATGTTACAGTGTGGAAACAGGTCCTTCGGCCCAACTTGCCCACAACTGACCAACATGTCCCAGCTACACTAGTCCCACCTGCCCACGTTTGGGTCCATATCCATCCAAACCTGTCCTATCCATGTACCTGTCTAACTGTTTCTTAAATACTGGGATAGTCCCAGCCTCAACTACCTCCTCTGGCAGCACATTCCATACACCCACCGCCCTTTGTGTGAAAAAGTTACCCCTCAGATTCCTATTAAATCTTTTCCCCTTCACCTTAAACCTATGTCCTCTGGTCCTCGATTCACCTACTCCGGGCAAGAGACTCTGTGCATCTACCCGATCTATCCCTCTCATGATTTTATATACCTCTATAAGATCTCCCCTCATCCTCCTGCGCTCCAGGGAATAGAGACCCAGCCTACTCAACCTCTCCCTTTTGCTCACTCCCTCTTGTCCTTGCAACATCCTTGTGAATTTTCTCTGTACTCTTTCCCACTTGACAACATCTATATTACTAAATCTCTGCTCTTGACCGCTTTTGGCCAACTGGGCTGCGATTTCCGACAGAACGTCGCCACCTACGGCTGTCATTTTTCACCACCTCGCTCAGAGCCCCCCTCCACCTTACGGGTGCGGAGGACTTTTCCCATCGATGACAAATCAGAGAGATATTAATGTTTTTTAAAAATTCACCATTCTCTCTGCTGCCCCTGCTGGAGGGAGGGGGAGGGACTATAAAACCAGGAAGTGGTGTGCCTCACACAGTCTCTGAAAGATGGATGAAGCCAAGGGTCACATCTCTCTGAATAACACTGAACAAATGTCTACACAACAGTGAGTACCCTTAATGTGGTTTGAAAATGAAAATATGGTTTGTTTGAAGTAAAAAGGCACTGCCTGCAAATGGTTGTTTGGGTGCTTTGACTTGAAGTTGAAAGGCACTACTTACTGCAAATGGTGGCTTGGGTGTTTGGCTTGAAGTTGAAAGGCACTACATACTGCAAATGGTGACTTGGGAGCTGTGGTTTAAAGTTGAAAGGCACTACCTACTGCAAATGGTGGCTTGGGAGCTTTGGCTTGAAGTTGAAAGGCACTACTTACTGCAAATGGTGGCGGGTGTTTTGGCTTGAAGTTGAAAGGCACTATTTACTATAAATGGTGGCTTTGGAGCTTTGGCTTGAAGTTGAAAGGCACTGTTTACTGCAAATGGTGGCTTGGGTGCTTTGGCTTGAAGTTGAAAGGCACTGTTTACTGCAAATGGTGGCTTGGGAGCTTTGGCTTGAAGTTGAAAGGCACTACTTACTGCAAATGGTGGCTTAGGAGCTTTGGTTTAAAGTTGAAATGTACTATTTACTGCAAATGGTGGCTTAGGAGCTTTGGTTTAAAATTGAAAGGCACTACTTACTGCAAATGGTGGCTTGGGTGCTTTGGCTTGAAGTTGAAAGGCACTACTTACAGCAAATGGTGGCTTGGGTGCTTTGGCTTGAGGTTGAAAGACACAACTTACTGCAAATGGTGGCTTGGGTGCCTGAAATTGAAAGGCACTGCAAATGGTGGCTTGGGTGCTTTGGCTTGAAGTTGAAAGGCACTACTTACTGCAAATGGTGGCATGAAGTTGAAAGGCACTACGTACTGCAAATGGTGGCTTGGGTGCTTTGACTTGAAGTTGAAAGGCACTACTTACTGCAAATGGTGCTTTGGGAGCTTTGGTTTAAAGTTGAAAGGCACTACTTTCTGCAAATGGTGGCTTGGGAGCTTTGGCTTGAAGTTGAAAGGCATTACTTGCTGCAAATGGTGGCTTGGGTGTTTTGGCTTGAAGTTGAAAGGCACTACTTACTGCAAATGGTGGCTTGGGAGCTTTGGCTTGAAGTTGAAAGGCACTACTTACTGCAAATGGTGGGTTAGGTCTTTTGGCTTGAAGTTGAAATGTACTATTTACTGCAAATGGTGGCTTAGGAGCTTTGGTTTAAAGTTGAAAGGCACTACTTACTGCAAATGGTGGCTTGGGTGCTTTGGCTTGAAGTTTAAAAAAAATCTCCATTCTCTCTGCTGCACCTGCTGGAGGGAGGGGGAGGGACTATAAAACCAGGAAGTGGTGTGCCTCATTGTCTCTGCAAGATGGATGAAGCCAAGGGTCACATCTCTCTGAGCTCTGAATAACACTGAACAAATGTCTACACAACTGTGAGTACCCTTAATGTGGTTTGCAAATGAAAATATGGGTTGTTTGAAGTAAAAAGGCACTGCCTGCAAATGGTTGTTTGGGTGCTTTGGCTTGATGTTGAAAGGCACTTCTTACTGCAAATGGTGGCTTGGGAGCTTTGGCTTGAAGTTGAAATGTACTATTTACTGCAAATGGTGGCTTAGGAGCTTTGGTTTAAAGTTGAAAGGCACTACTTACTGCAAATGGTGGCTTGGGTGCTTTGGCTTGAAGTTTAAAAAAAATCTCCATTCTCTCTGCTTCACCTGCTGGAGGGAGGAGGAGGGACTATAAAACCAGGAAGTGGTGTGCCTCACAGTCTCTGTAAGATGGATGAAGCCAAAGGTCACATCTCTCTGAGCTCTGAATAACACTGAACAAATGTCTACACAACTGTGAGTGCCCTTAATGTGGTTTGAAAAGTAAATATGGTTTGTTTGAAGTAAAAAGGCACTGCATGCAAATGGTTGTTTGGGTGCTTTGGCTTGAAGTTGAAAGGCACTACTTACTGCAAATGGTGACATGCAGTTGAAAGGCACTACTTACTGCAAATGGTGGCTTGGGTGCCTGAAATTGAAAGGCACTACTTACTGCAAATGGTGGATTGGGTGCTTTGGCTTCAAGTTGAAAGGCACTACTTACTGCAAATGGTGGCATGACGTTGAAAGGCACTACTTACTGCAAATGGTGGCTTGGGTGCTTTGGCTTGAAGTTGAAAGGCACTACATACTGCAAATGGTGACTTGGGAGCTGTGGTGTAAAGTTGAAAGGCAATACTTACTGCAAATGGTGGCTTGGGAGCTTTGGCTTGAAGTTGAAAGGCACTACTTACTGCAAATGGTGGCTTGGGTGTTTTGGCTTGAAGTTGAAAGGCACTACTTACTGCAAATGGTGGCTTGGGAGCGTTGGCTTGAAGTTGAAAGGCACTGCTTACTGCAAATTGTGGCTTGGGTGATTTGGCTTGAAGTTGAAAGGCACTACTTACTGCAAATGATGGCTAGGGTGCTTTGGCTTGAGGTTCAAAGGCACAACTTACTGCAAATGGTAGCTTGGGTGCCTGAAATTGAAAGGCACTACTTACTGCAAATGGTGGCTTGGATGCTTTGGCTTGAAGTTGAAAGGCACTATTTACTGCAAATGGTGGCTTGGGTGCTTTGGCTTGAAGTTGAAAGGTACTTCTTACTGCAAATGGTGGCTTGGGTGCTTTGGCTTGAAGTTGAAAGGCTCTACTTACTGCAAATGGTGGCATGAAGTTGAAAGGCATTACTTACTGCAAATGGTGGCTTGGGTGCTTTGCTTGAAGTTGAAAGGCACTACTTACTGCAAATGGTGGCTTGGGTGCTTTGGCTTGAGGTTGAAAGGCACTACTTACTGCAAATGGTGGGTTGGGTGCTTGGCTTGAGGTTGAAATACACTACTTACTGCTAATGGTGGCTTGGGTGCTTTTGGCTTGAAGTTGAAAGGCACTACTTACAGCAAATGGTGGCTTGGGAGCTTTGGCTTGAAGTTGAAAGTCACTACTTATTGCAAATGGTAGCATGAAGTTGAAAGGCACTACTTACTGCAAGTGGTGGCGTGGGTGCATTGGCTTGAAGTTGAAAGGCACTACTTACTGCAAATGGAGGGTTAGGTCTTTTGGCTTGAAGTTGATAGGCACTACTTACTGCAAATGGTGGCTTGGGTGTTTTGGCTTGAAGTTGAAAGGCACTACTTACTGCAAATGGTGGCTTGGGTGCTTTGGCTTGAAGTTTAAAAAAAATCTCCATTCTCTCTGCTGCACCTGCTGGAGGGAGGGGGAGGGACTATAAAACCAGGAATTGGTGTGCCTCATTGTCTCTGCAAGATGGATGAAGCCAAGGGTCACATCTCTCTGAGCTCTGAATAACACTGAACAAATGTCTACACAACTGTGAGTACCCTTAATGTGGTTTGCAAATGAAAATATGGGTTGTTTGAAGTAAAAAGGCACTGCCTGCAAATGGTTGTTTGGGTGCTTTGGCTTGATGTTGAAAGGCACTTTTTACTGCAAATGGTGGCTTGGGAGCTTTGGCTTGAAGTTGAAATGTACTATTTACTGCAAATGGTGGCTTAGGAGCTTTGGTTTAAAGTTGAAAGGCACTACTTACTGCAAATGGTGGCTTGGGTGCTTTGGCTTGAAGTTTAAAAAAAATCTCCATTCTCTCTGCTTCACCTGCTGGAGGGAGGAGGAGGGACTATAAAACCAGGAAGTGGTGTGCCTCACAGTCTCTGTAAGATGGATGAAGCCAAAGGTCACATCTCTCTGAGCTCTGAATAACACTGAACAAATGTCTACACAACTGTGAGTGCCCTTAATGTGGTTTGAAAAGTAAATATGGTTTGTTTGAAGTAAAAAGGCACTGCATGCAAATGGTTGTTTGGGTGCTTTGGCTTGAAGTTGAAAGGCACTACTTACTGCAAATGGTGGCATGCAGTTGAAAGGCACTACTTACTGCAAATGGTGGCTTGGGTGCTTTGGCTTGAAGTTAAAATGCAATATTTACTGCAAATGGTGACTTGGGAGCTTTTGATTAAAGTTGAAAGGCACTACTTACTGCAAATGGTGGCATGACGTTGAAAGGCACTACTTACTGCAAATGGTGGCTTGGGTGCTTTGGCTTGAAGTTGAAAGGCACTACATACTGCAAATGGTGACTTGGGAGCTGTGGTGTAAAGTTGAAAGGCAATACTTACTGCAAATGGTGGCTTGGGAGCTTTGGCTTGAAGTTGAAAGGCACTACTTACTGCAAATGGTGGCTTGGGTGTTTTGGCTTGAAGTTGAAAGGCACTACTTACTGCAAATGGTGGCTTGGGAGCGTTGGCTTGAAGTTGAAAGGCACTGCTTACTGCAAATTGTGGCTTGGGCGATTTGGCTTGAAGTTGAAAGGCACTACTTACTGCAAATGATGGCTAGGGTGCTTTGGCTTGAGGTTCAAAGGCACAACTTACTGCAAATGGTGGCTTGGGTGCCTGAAATTGAAAGGCACTACTTACTGCAAATGGTGGCTTGGATGCTTTGGCTTGAAGTTGAAAGGCACTATTTACTGCAAATGGTGGCTTGGGTGCTTTGGCTTGAAGTTGAAAGGTACTTCTTACTGCAAATGGTGGCTTGGGTGCTTTGGCTTGAAGTTGAAAGGCTCTACTTACTGCAAATGGTGGCATGAAGTTGAAAGGCATTACTTACTGCAAATGGTGGCTTGGGTGCTTTGCTTGAAGTTGAAAGGCACTACTTACTGCAAATGGTGGCTTGGGTGCTTTGGCTTGAGGTTGAAAGGCACTACTTACTGCAAATGGTGGGTTGGGTGCTTGGCTTGAGGTTGAAATACACTACTTACTGCTAATGGTGGCTTGGGTGCTTTTGGCTTGAAGTTGAAAGGCACTACTTACAGCAAATGGTGGCTTGGGAGCTTTGGCTTGAAGTTGAAAGTCACTACTTACTGCAAATGGTGGCTTGGGTGCTTTGGTTTGAAGTTGAAAGGCACTACTTACTGCAACTGGCGGCTTGGGTGCTTTGGCTTGAAGTTAAATGGCACTACTGCAAATGCACTTCCTGTTTGCACTGTATAGTCAAGTCAAGTTAAGTTTATTTGTCACACACACATACGAGATGTGCAGTGAAATGAAAGTGGCAATGCTCGCGGACTTTTGTGCAAAAAGACAAACAACCAAACAAACTATAAATACAATCATAAACACACATATTCTTTTACATAATAAATAATGGAAGGAAATACGTTCAGTAGAGTTAGTCCCTGGTGAGATAGGCGTTTACAGACCGAATGGCTTCTGGGAGAAACTCCTTCTCAACCTCTCCGTTCTCACCGCATGGCAACGGAGGCGTTTGCCTGACCGTAGCAGCTGGAACAGTCCGTTGCAGGGGTGGAAGGGGTCTCTCATGATATTGTTGGCTCTGGAGTTGCACCTCCAGATGTATAGTTCCTGCAGGGGGGCAAGTGAAGTTCCCATAGTGCGTTCGGCCAAACACACTACTCTCTGCAGAGCCTTCTTGTCCTTGGCAGAGCAATTCCCAAACCAGATGGTAATATTCCCGGACAAGATGCTTTCCACCGCCGCTAGAGGATCCTCGGCGACACTCTGAATGTCCTCAATTGCCTGAGGTGGTAAAGGCGCTGCCTTGCCTTACTCACGAGTGCTGAGGCGTGTGATGCCCATGTCATATCCTCGGAGATGTGGACTCCCAGATATTTAAAACAGTTCACCCTATCCACAGGATTCCCATTTATCTTCAATGGAGTGTACGTCCTCGGATGATGTGCCCTCCTTGTATATTGATTTTAGATAAAATGCTACACTTACGGCTGTGATTTTTGGCCATCTTACTCAGTCCCCCCTCCGCTGAGCAGGTGCAGAGAAAATTCTTCCCATCAATTAAAAATAAAAGTGTTTTTAATGTTTAAAAAATGTTGAGAATCTCTCTCCTGTCAATCATGCCCTGAAAGCCACACCTGTTCCGGTGGGAGGAGCGGGTTATAAAACCCGGAAGTGTGGGTGTGGCTCAGTCTCTGCATGATGGGGGAGGGAGAGGTCATGACTGCTTGAACTGTGAATCAACTGAACACACTGAATGTCTTCTGAACTGTGAGTTTGGTGTTTTGTGTGGTTTTATGGTGGTTTCACCCTGCATGAAATGATATGAAGCTGCATTTGAAGCAGTGGCCTTGGACCCTGCTTGAAGTGGAATAAAACTGCACTGAATTTGGTGGCCTTGCACCCTGCTTGAAGTGGTATGAAACTGCACTTGAATTCGGTGGCCTTGAACCCTGCTTGAAGTGGTTGGAAACTGCACTTGAATTCGGTGGCCTTACACCCTGCTCATAGTGGTAAGAAACTGCACTTGAATTTGGTGGCCTTGCACCCTGCTTGAAATGGTAGGACCATGGATTTGAATTTGGTGGCCTTGCACCCTGCTTGAAATGGAATTTCAAGGAATAGTCATGAGTCAACTGCCAGCCCACCAGCTGTGAGTGAGCTGCCAGCAGATCAGGCTTGAGGGACTGAGCTGCCACCCCAAGAACCCATACCAGCACTCCAGAAAGCCCCCCCACTGGCCACCAATATTGGAATTGGTGGAGAGGTGGAATATTGCATCGGGGGACCAGCCCTCCCATGTGAACATGGGACCCAACGGGTCCCACTTAGTCTAGTCTATATTACTAAAAGTCTGATCTTGACCGCTTTTGGCTTACTGTGCTGTAATTTCCGAGAGAAAGGCGCCACCTACGGCCGTGATTTTTGGCCACCTCGCTCAGAGTCCCCTTCCGCCCTCCTGGACCAGAGGATTTTGGTAATGGTGGCTTGGGAGCTTTGGCTTGAAGTTTAAAAAAATCACCATTCTCTCTGCTGCCCCTGCTGGAGGGGCAGCAGAGAGAATTGAAAGTTGAGTTGAAAGGCACTACTATATATCTCCAAGTTTGCGGATGACACTAAGCTGGGGGGCAGTGTTAGCTGTGAGGAGGATGCTAGGAGACTGCAAGGTGACTTGGATAGGCTGGGTGAGTGGGCAAATGTTTGGCAGATGCAGTATAATGTGGATAAATGTGAGGTTATCCATTTTGGTAGCAAAAACAGGAAAACAGACTATTATCTAAATGGTGGCCGACTAGGAAAAGGGGAGATGCAGCGAGACCTGGGTGTCATGGTACACCAGTCATTGAAAGTGGGCATGCAGGTGCAGCAGGCAGTGAAGAAAGCGAATGGTATGTTAGCTTTCATAGCAAAAGGATTTGAGTATAGGAGCAGGGAGGTTCTACTGCAGTTGTACAGGGTCTTGGTGAGACCACACCTGGAGTATTGCGTACAGTTTTGGTCTCCAAATCTGAGGAAGGACATTATTGCCATAGAGGGAGTGCAGAGAAGGTTCACCAGACTGATTCCTGGGATGTCAGGACTGTCTTATGAAGAAAGACTGGATAGACTTGGTTTATACTCTCTAGAATTTAGGAGATTGAGAGGGGATCTTATAGAAACTTACAAAATTCTTAAGGGGTTGGACAGGCTAGATGCAGGAAGATTGCTCCCGATGTTGGGGAAGTCCAGGACAAGGGGTCACAGCTTAAGGATAAGGGGGAAATCCTTTAAAACCGAGATGAGAAGAACTTTTTTCACACAGAGAGTGGTGAATCTCTGGAACTCCCTGCCACAGAGGGTAGTCGAGGCCAGTTCATAGGCTATATTTAAGAGGGAGTTAGATGTGGCCCTTGTGGCTAAGGGGATCAGAGGGTATGGAGAGAAGGCAGGTACGGGATACTGAGTTGGATGATCAGCCATGATCATATTGAATGGCGGTGCAGGCTCGAAGGGCCGAATGGCCTACTCCTGCACCTAATTTCTATGTTTCTATGTTACTGCAAATGGTGGCTTGGGAGCTTGGGTTTAAAGTTGAAAGGCATTACTTACTGCAAATGGTGGCTTGGGAGCTTTGGCTTGAAGTTGAAAGGCATTACTTACTGCAAATGATGGCGTGGGAGTTTTGGCTTGAAGTTGAAAGGCATTACTTACTGCAAATGGTGGCTCCGGTGTTTTGGCTTGAAGTTGAAAGGCACTGCCTGCAAATGGTTGTTTGGATGCTTTGGCTTGAACGTGAAAGGCACTACTTACTGCAAATGGTGGCATGAAGTTGAAAGGCACTACTTACTGCAAATGGTGGCTTGGGAGCTTTGGTTTAAAGTAAAAAGGCACTGCCTGCAAATGGTTGTTTGGATGCTTTGGCTTGAACTTGAAAGGCACTACTTACTGCAAATGGTGGCATGAAGTTGAAAGGCACTACTTACTGCAAATGGTGGCGTGTGATTTGGCTTGAAGGCACTTTTTACGGCAAATGGTGGCTTGGGTGCTTTGGCTTGAAGTTGAAAGGCACTACACTGCAAATGGTGGCATGAAGTTGAAAGGCACTACTTACTGCAAATGGTGGCTTGGGTGCTTTGGCTTGAAGTTGAAATGCACTATTTACTGCAAATGGTGGCTTGGGAGCTTTTGTTTAAAGTTCAAAATGCACTACTTACTGCAAATGGTGGCTTGGGAGCTTTGGCTTGAAGTTTAAAAAAATCACCATTCACTCTGCTGCACCTGCTGGGGGGAGGGGGAGGGACTATAAAACCAGGAAGTGGTGTGCCTCACTCAATCTCTGCAAGATGGATGAAGCCAAGGGTCACATCTCTCTGAGCTCTGAATGACACTGAACAACTGTCTACACAACTGTGAGTACCTTTACTGTGGTTTGAAAATGAAAATATGTTTTTTTTGAAGTAAAAAGGCACTGCCTGCAAATGGTTGTTTTGGGTGCTTTGGCTTGAAGTTGAAAGGAACTACTTACTGCAAATGGTGGCTTGGATGCTTTGGCTAGAAGTTGAAAGGCACTACTTACTGCACATGGTGGCATGGGTGCTATGGCTTGAAGTTGAAAGGCACTTCTTACGGCAATTGGTGGCTTGGGTGCTTTGGCTTGAAGTTGAAATGAACTACTTACTGCAAATGGTAGCTTGGGTGCTTTGGCTTGAGGTTGAAAGGCACTACTTACTGCAAATGGTGGCTTGGATGCTCTGGCTAGAAGTTGAAAGGCATTACTTACTGCAAATGGTGGCTTGGGTGCTTTGGCTTGAAGTTGAAAGGCACTACTTACTGCAAATGGTAGCTTGGGTGCTTTGGCTTGAGGTTGAAAGGCATTACTTACTGCAAATGGTGGCTTGGGTGTTTTGCTTGCAGTTGAAAGGCACTACTTACTGCACATGGTGGCTTGGGTGCTTTGGCTTGAAGTTGAAAGGTACTACTTGCTGCAAATGGTGGCTTGGGTGCTTTGGCTTGAAGTTGAAAGGCACTTCTTACGGCAATTGGTGGCTTGGGTGCTTTGGCTTGAGGTTGAAAGGCACTACTTACTGCAAATGGTGGCATTCAGTTGAAAGGCACTACTTACTGCAAATGGTGGCTTGGGTGCTTTGGCTTGAAGTTGAAAGGCACTACTTACTGCAAATGGTGGCTTGGGTGCTTTGGCTTGAAGTTGAAAGTCACTACTTACTGCAAATGGTGGCTTGGGTGATTTGCTTGAAGTTGAAAGGCACTACTTACTGCAAATGGTGGATTGGGTGCTTTGGCTTGAGGTTGAAAGGCACTAACTGCAAATGGTGGCTTGGGTGCTTTGCTTGAAGTTGAAAGGCACTAACTGCAAATGGTGGCGGTGATTTGGCTTGAAGTTGAAAGGCACTTCTTACTGCAAATGGTGGCTTGGGTGCTTTGGCTTGAAGTTGAAAGGCACTACTTACTGCAAATGGTGGCATGAGGTTGAAAGGCACTACTTACTGCAAATGGTGGCAGGTGCTTTGGCTTAAAGTTGAAAGGATCTACTTACTGCAAATGGTGGCTTGGTGTTTTGGCTTGAGGATGAAAGACACTACTTACTGCAAATGGCGGCTTGGGTGCTTTGGCTTGAAGTTAAAAGGCACTACTGCAAATGCACTTACTTCCTGTTTGCACTGTATATTGATTTTAGATAAAACGCTACACTTACGGCTGTGATTTTTGGCCTTCTTACTCCGTCCCCCCCCCCCCTCCAAATGAAAAATAAAAGTGTTATTAGTGTTTAAAAAATGTTGAGAATCTCTCTCCTGTCAATCACGCCCTGGAAGCCACACCTTTTCCGGTGGGAGGGGGAGTGGGTATAAAACCCGGAAGTGTGGGTGTGGCTCAGTCTCTGCATGATGGGGGAGGGAGAGGTCATGACTCTGTCTGAGCTGTGAATCAACTGAACACAATGAATGTCTACTGAACTGTGTTTGGTGTTTTGTGTGGTTTTATGGTGGTTTCACCCTGCATGAAATGGTATGAAGCTGCATTTGAATTTGGTGGCCTTGGACCCTGCTTGAAGTGGAATAAAACTGCACTGAATTTGGTGGCCTTGCACCCTGCTGAAAGTGGTTGGAAACTGCACTTGAATTCGGTGGCCTTGCACCCTGCTCATAGTGGTAAGAAACTGCACTTGAATTTGGTGGCCTTGAACCCTGCTTGAAATGGTAGGAACATGGATTTGAATTTGGTGGACTTGCACCCTGCTTGAAATGGTAGGAACATGGATTTGAATTTGGTGGACTTGCACCCTGCTTGAAATGGAATTTCAAGGAATAGTCATGAGTCAACTGCCAGCCCACCAGCCGTGAGTGAGCTGCCAGCAGATCAGGCTTGAGGGACAGAGCTGCCACCCCAAGAACCCATACCAGCACTCCAGAAAGCCCCCCCCCCCCCACTGGCCACCAATATTGGAATTGGTGGAGAGGTGGAATATTGTGTCGGAGACCAGCCCTCCCGTGAGAACATGGGACCCAACGGGTCCCACTTAGTCTAGTATTTTTTATAACATGGTGCCCAGAACTAAACACAATACTCTAGATGTGGCCTCATCAATGTCTTATACAACTGCAACATGACTTCCCAACTTCTATACTCAATACTCTGACTGATGAAGACCAATGTGCCAAAAGCCTTTTTGACCACCTTATCCACCTTCAAGGAACCATGCACCTGCAAAAAAGCACTTTGAATTTTTTTTTGTAAACCAGCTGTTCCTTGTGTCTACAGTGAAGGAAAGACTTCCTGAAGGTCAAAACTCAGTCTCCATTAATGTTTGTTGAGATAAAGCAACATCGATGTGCGAATATTTTGCCCTCACATTTGGCATGGCGTAGTGATGGAATCAGATGGAGCAGAGGAAGATGCTTTGCTCACTGACATCACAGTAAACACTTGTTAGAACAGACCAGAGTGGGGGATGGTATCTGTTCTTGCCGATTGTCCGCTATAACAAAGTGTCACAGGTAGCATTTCATGTGTGGAGACCTAACAATAACATTTAGGCCAAGCAAGAACTGCACTGAGAGAGAGGTGCCTTTATTCAGATGAAACATTAAAGCAAAGCCTTACCTGCCATAAGCAACAAAGCTCCAAGGTCGCAATACAGGCGGTGGCAGCAACCGTGGAGACTGTGTAGGCCGGGGATGGTGTCGGCATTCCGGTCTGGTGGTGAAGTTCAACAAGTCTGTCCTCTATAACCAAAATCCATGACAGAGATCCGTAAAAGAGTCTTTACTGAACTTGAAATAATCTTGGAGCATTCATTCAGAATAACTTGAGATACAGACAACCCCAGATTGTCCAGGGCATCTGGAAGTTGATAATAATCCGGTTCAGTTCAGTTTAGTTTATTGTCATGTGAAAAGGTTTTGTATCGTGCTATCCAGTCAGCAGAAAGACAACACATGATTACAATTGCGCCATTACAATGTATGATAAGGGAATCATAGTTAAAGTAAGAAATGTTGCAGTAGGAATAGAGATTTCAGGGTTTACCACAGGGTGGCGCCCGTAATAGTCACCTCGCCATCATTCTGTCTCATCCATTCTTTGTTTTTATTATTTTAAGTATGTCTTAAAAGAATGTTTTAATGTTTCTTGGTATGTTTTATGTGGGGGATGGGGAGGGGGATCAGGGAAAACTTTTTTTAGCTACTTACCTCGACGGTGATGAGATTTTTCTCCATGTCGCATCTCCGTCCTCCCCTGTGGCCTACAACGTGGAGTGGTGCGGCCTTTCCTGGAGACTGGCCCGGAGCTTCAAGCTGCGGGCGCAGCGCGGATTTTAACATCGCGGAGCGGGCGATCCATTGTTGAGGAACGCCAGTGAAAGGGCTCCGACCACGGAACACCGTGAAGCCGCGGTCACCAGTAAGAAGAGGACGATCGACGCCAGAGTTTCGACCATTACGACTTGAGGGCTTTGGACATCAGACCGTCGGTAGCGGTGAACTACGGAGGGTTCAAAGGCCCTGACCACGGGTGAACCAAGGAGGAAGTTGACTGAACTTTATTGCCTTCCATCACAGTGAGGAATGTGGACTCACTTGCCTGCGCTTGGTCAATATCCCTCCAAACTTGTCCTATCCATGTACCTGTCTGTTTCTTAAACGTGGGGTAGACCCAGCCTCAACTACCTCCTCTGGCAGCTTGTTCCATACACCCACCACCCTTTGTGTGAAAAAGTTACCCCTCAGATTCCTATTAAATCTTTTCCCCTTCACCTTGAACTTATGTCCTCTGGCCCTCGATTCCCCTACTCTGGGCAAAAGACCCCGATCTATTCCTCACATGATCTTATACACCTCTATAAGATCACCCTTCATCCTCCTGCACTCCATGGAATAGAGACCCAGCCTACTCAATCTCTCCCTATAGCTCACACCCACTAGGTAGACACAAAATGCTGGAGTAACTCAGCGGGTGAAGTCATCTCTGGCGAGAAGGAATGGGTGACATTTTGGGTGGACACCGTTCTTCAGACTGAAGAACCACCCTAGTCCTGGCAACATCCTCGTAAATCTTCTCTGAACCCTTTCAAGCTTGACAATATCTTTCCTACAACATGGTGCCCAGAACTGAACACAATATTCTAAATGCGGATGGCTGCCGTGAAGAGAGAGTGGACGCTGGCGCGCTTTGGCTGCCACTGCTCTCTCTTCACACTGTGTTTTTGATTTTCTGTTTTTGGATTGAATTCTGTTTTTAATTTGTGTCTCTGTGATGTCTTTATTACTTGTTATATTCCGATAATATGTTATTCCGATTACTATGTAAGGTGTCCTTGAGATGTCTGAAAGGCGCCCATTAAATAAAATTTATTATTATAATACTCTGACTGAAGGCCAAAGTGCCAAACGCCTTGTTGACCACCTTATCCACCTGTGACTCAACCTTCAAAGAACCATGCACCTGTACTCCTAGATCCCACTGCTCGACAACACTACCCAGAGGTCTACCATTTACTGTGTAGGTCCTGCAATTGTTCGACGTCCCAAAATGTAACACCTCACACTGTTTTGTATTAAATTCTATCAACCATTCCTCCATCCACCTGGCCAATCGATCCAGATCCTGCTGCAATCGTTCATAACCATCTTCACTAACTGCAAAACCACTAACTTTAGTATCATCAGCAAACTTGCTAATCTTGCCCTGTATGTTCTCATCCAAATCATTGATGTACATGACAAACAGTAACGGGCCCAGCACCGAACCCTGAGGCACACCAGTAGTCACAGGCCTCCAGTCTGAGAAGCAACCTTCCACCATCACCCTCTGCTTCATTCCATGGAGCCAATTTGCTATCCATTCAGCTATCTCTCCTTGGATCTCATGCGATCTAACCTTCCAGAGCAGCCTACCATGCGGAACCTTGTCAAACGCCTTACTGAACATTTACAGCTCTGCCATCATTAACCTTTTTGGTCACATCTTCAAAAAAATCAATCAAATTTGTGAGACACGACTTCCCATGTACAAAACTATGCTGGCTATCCCTAATCAGCCCTTGCCCATCCAAATGCCTGTATAACCTATCCCTCAGAATACTCTCCAGTAACTTACCAACTACAGATGCTCAAAACACTGATCTCAAAAGGCTCCTCCACAAACGCTTCATTCACTTTCCCGTCCCAATTTCCCCATACTAGATCCAGCGTTGCCCTCTCACATTTGGGGGCCTCCACATACTGCTGGAGAAAACTCTCCTGAACACTTTTGAGGAATTGCACCCCATCTAAACCCTTCACGCTATGATTTTCCCAGTCTACATTGGGAAAGTTAAAATCCCCTACTACAACAATCTTATTTGACCTGCAGCTGCCTGCAATCTCCCGGCACATTTGTTCTTCTAATTCCCGTTGACTATTCGGGGGTCTGTAGTACACCCCCAACACGGTGATCATCCCTTTCTTGTTCCTCAGCTCCACCCATTTAGCCTCACGGTCCGTAATGTCACCTCTGAACATCCTCCTTAACCAACAATGCACCCCCCCCCTCCTCTTTTTCCTTTACCTCTGTCTCTCCTGAAGCTCCTGTACCCCAGAACATTGAGCTGCCAGTCCTGCCCCTCCCTTAATCAGGTTTCAGTCATGGCTACAATGTCCCAGTCGCTCGTACCTATCCATGCCCTAAGCTCATCTGCCTTACCCATCAGGCCCCTTGCATTAAAATACGTGCAGTTTAAACCAACCCTCCTTCCTCTCTCTCTGCTTTTCACCTGTCTATTCTAGCGTTGTTAGAAAACCTACCATCAGCGGCGCTACAGATCTGCCACTGCCTGTACGTGCGATTCCGGAGGCTTGGGGGAGGGGGGGGGGATTAAAATGCAGGTTTGTATTGGTTGTCAGAGAGGAATTTCCTTGGGCTGGTAGCTGATGAAGAAAAAATCGTTCGGCCTTCCCTTCCCGGTTTAAAAAAAAAAATTGCTGGACGATTGCGTCGCTGCATTGAAGTTAAACGCGACTTCTAACGCCTTCAACATCACGGATCGCAATATCAAAGAAAAGGTATGTCCTTTATGTAACATATTTATCTTGCTTTTTAGTGTGGTGTAATTTTAATCTTATGGTGCAAAAAATGTTATTTAGGCCCACATAAGAATCGGCCATGTCTTGCCTGCCGATGGGGCTTAAAATTAATGGCAACAGCAACATTCCAATCGATCACATTCCAGAAACATCCATTCTCAAGATAATCAAATTCATTATTTTTTTTGCACAATCATGTCATAAGAACATCTAAATCATCTATATTTTGTGTTATTGTCTATCCATGATCAATATTTTCATACTAAATATCCACAGTAGTTTTAGTCAGATGTATTGTGCAAAAAATAATGATTTTGATTATCTTGAAAGTGGATGTTTCTGGATTAATTTATGGAAATTAAACATTCCTTTATGGGAATTAAAAATTCCTTCCATTTGGCAAATAAATTCATGACAAAGTGAGATTTAAAAATAATGCTATATCGTGAATTATTGTGTGAATGGGATCAGTTTGCTATTTAAAAGTTTTAGTCTCTTCTTAAGAAATGGATAGATGTTTAGATTTAGTATAGAATTTAGATGAATTTAATTAATTAGATGAATGTAATTGATTTGATAAAACTGATTAATATGAATTTTTTTGTTGGGTATTTACTATTTGTTTTAGCATTTAACTTTATCATTTCAACCTTTTTTCTAAATCTGCAAATAATAACTTGTTTCTGTTAATGCTGTTCCGTGTTTTTTTTTCTTTACATTTTAAACAGATGTCTCAGAAGAAGAAATGCAAAATTGTCAATCCAAATGCCCAGCAAAAGAGACTGATTTAGACAGCATTTGCAGAGATTATCCGAATTTGGACTCCTCCAAATGTGATGATAAACAGGACATTCTTAATGGGAAAGTAGTGGGCAGAAAGGCATGTCATGCGTGGTTTGAAGAGCAAAAACCTGTAGTTTACAATGCCAAAATTGAAAAGTTGAGGAAAAACAAGGTGTACAGAGTTGCTTATTGGTTACAATCTGAGGAATATGATGATGCTACTGATTATGATATGCCGATGTACCAGCTAGCAACTGATCTTCTCCATAAAGACTTGGTCATTTGCTAAAATTGTAATTTCTTTACCTGTATGTTTACGGACTTATAGCATATAATACAATAATATTAAAGTTCTGATCTTGAGAATATCACATTATTGAATTTAAGGCAGTCTGGGTGTGTATCACTATTTCCTTCACAACGGTCAATTTTGTAATTAGCTACAATTAGGTAACTATCTAATTAAATGCTTTAATTTCAGGTCATCCAAGTAGGATGTTTCATATTTGTTTCAGAATGCTTCGATCTATAATCAAAAATTTCATTCAGTTCTCTTATTTTTTTAAGAAAGTTATGGCTTTTGACTGTCCTCAATCACAGCTTTTGTGTTAAGTCAATGGCAAAGCAATACGGAACAAGATGCTAATTTCCAAGTATGAAAATGTCCACAGCTTTTTTTAATACTGAAGATATGAAAGTGAATTAGGTATCAAATTAAAGTTTTTTTTATGCTTTATCTGATGGGATAAATTACAGGCTTGATTTTTTAAAGTCTCAACATGTTGTAACATTCCTGCCTATTCTGTCCACTAGCCTTTTCCACAACACCCTCCATACCAACTTCTAGCCTCTCACATGGCTCTGTCCTGCAAAAGATTCCCACCCTCCTGCCAATCTAGTTTACATGACAATAAAGTATTCCTATTCCTAGGTAGAGCAAAGGGGAAGATACAGTGCAGAATATAGTTCTCAGCATTGTAGCGCCACAGTTCCAGAGCCACAGTCCAATGTTCACAATGGGGTAGAGATGAATCGGACAATATCCTAGCTTACGGAAGGACCGTTCAGAAGCCTGACAACAGAGGGGGAAAAGCTGTTCCTGAGTCTGGTGGTGCACAATTTCATGGACGGCAATTCGGCTTCAATTGGAGCTATGATAGTAACCAAGAGAGGATGAATCTCATGAGTGCCTCACATCGCCGGTGACCCTGGTATGATCCTGACCTCGGGTGCTGCATAGAGTTTGCTTGTTTTCCGTGTGGCCACATTGGTTTCCTCCGGGTGCTTCGGTTTCCTTCCACATCCCAAACTCGTGCATTAATTCGCTTTGTAAATTGCCCGGGGTGGAAGATTGCAACCTTCACGTTTCCTTGTTTTGACTAATGCAATCAACTCGACGTGCACAAACGGAAGATCAAATAGAACAAGTTGTCCAACAACTTTAGGCTGTGCACGCCACACGAAAGAAGAAGTCAATTTCCCCAAGTGTGTAAGGAGTGGATGAGAAAGTGGGATAACATATATCCAGTGTGAACAGGTGATCGATGGTCAGCATGGACCCTGTGGGCAGAAGGGCCTTTTTCCATGCTGTATCGCCAAACTAAACTAGTCTAATTATTAATTTGCAAAAATATTGAGCGATATTGAAAAGTATTTTAAAAAATGCAAGCATTGTTCCCCCTTCACGTTCATTATTAAAAATCCAAACAATTAATAGATTTGGCACGTAAATTAGGAATGTTCATTTTTATTGATACATTTGTCTTGAAGAGGTGCTATCATGTAAACAATAATTGGAGAATGGACGTTATTCAGACATCATTTTGTAAACCCCTATATCTTAAAATAAGTTCAGATTTGAACATCCATAAATCTAATCATTTACTATGAAAACAAGAGTTCCATTCATGTAAATGCTTTGACGATAATGGCCTAAAAATGACCTCCAGGTGATAAAGCAAAAAGATTTCTTGTATCATTATCCTTTATTCCTCTGATCAATACTACACGTTGATTATTGCAATTATAAATGGCACTTGTTGTATGGAGCAAAGCACACACTTAGCACGTGAAGTCGCTAAGTAGACAAAAAATACAACTTGCTTATGCAGAGAATAGCTCTTCAAAATATCCAAGTATACAAAATATAAAATATTTTAAATATTTAAACACTGCATGAAAAATAGAAACCGTATCAAAATAATTTCTTTAAATCCTTTCTCGCCAATCCCCCCCAACCTCCTGTTGGGGTCTCCTAATGAGATTTCAGTCCAATGGTACCGAGAGGGTAAGCATATGCTTTGCCAAGCACGATCCGATCCCGTAGAAGTTTAAATAAGACATAGTAATTACAAAACAGTATCAAAGCCAAGGAAAGTATATGGTTCCATTTTTCTGACCGAAGCAGAGAGTATAGTTGATACAGGACCATGCTGCCTTCTATCAGGATGAGAAGATTCAGCATCCGTAATGGCTTGTGGAATAAAAACTGTAAACAAGACAAAAAATAATAATAATCAGTTCAACTTTTTCAGTGGAAGACACAGAGTGCTGGAGTAACTCAGCAGGTCAGGCAGATATCAGGAGAAAGGTAACGTTTCAGGTCTGGCTCGTATCTGCCTCCATCAGGCCTCCGAGGAGGATTCCAAGAATGGTCTCAAACTGAAACGTTACCTATCCATGTTCTCATGAGATGCTGCCCGACTTACTGAGTTACTGCAGCAATTTGTATCTTCTTTTTTAAACCAGCATCAGCAGTTCCTCGTTTCGATTCTTTTCTGCTTTTACCGTATTGTCCTGACTGAATGGAGGGGTACAACCAGTGCTTATTGCAGACAGAAAAGATGCCGCTACACATATCATTCCTTGTTGTGTCAATTGTACATCGTTATCTTATAAGCTGCTTAAGGGCCTGACCACCTCATTTACTTCATACATTTTAATTTTTTAATCTATATATTATTAAAATTAATAAGACTGTACCTGGGTATAACAATTATAAATTGGCTGAACAAGAAAAGCTAAATTGAAATGCTCCAGTCAACTTGAGCACATAACAAAAGAAGCAGAACACAAGTTCCATCACCAGAATGCAGTTGCGGTGTTACCTACAAATCTAATTCCTTTATAAACAAGTTAACAACATTGGATTGTTTTTCTCTGGAAAACAAGGGGTTGAGAGGAGCTCTGATATACATATATACAATTATGAGAGGCATAGATAGGGTAGACAGTCAGAACCTTTTTCCCAGGATGGAAATTATAAAGATTAGTGGATATATCTTCAAGGTGAGAGGGGAAACTACGTAAAGCAGGTCTCCCCACTACACATCTACGAACTTTTTATAGGGGGACAATCGAGAGCACATTAACCAACGGCATCACTTCCTGGTTCGGGAGCTGCAAGGCGTACGAACGGCACCAACTTGACAGGATTGTGAAGACCGCCAGCAGGATTATTGGTGCTCCACTCCCTTTCTTGCTGGACATATACAGGAAGAGATGTATCAACAGAGCCATCTCCATCATCAAAGACCCCTACCACCCATCGCATCACATATTCTCCATCCTGCCATCTGGGAAGAGGTACAGGAGCATTAGCTGCAAAACCAGCAGGATGCTCCTCAGCTTCTTCCCGCAGGCTATAAGACTGATAAACGGACTTAGCCCCCTGCCAAAGTATCGCGCACCAACCATCAACCTGGACACACTGCAGCAGCTGTCGATCGGAACGCCTGTTGATGTTTAGTAGAGAGTAGAGTGTTTAATTTAATTTGTTCATGATATATGTTTTTTATTTCTAGTTATTTGTTGTTATTTGTACTGCACACTGAATGGACACTGGTTGAGCAACGTTTTTTTGTTTCCTCAGGAAAATGACAATAAAGATATACTGATACTGATACTGAAAAGTTTAAAAAGAGGTGCAGGACAATAGACTGGTGGGTGCTTCTTAAGTGGTTCTTAACAGTGCTTCTTAAACTGGTGAATGGTTCTTTTCACCCAAGGGTGGATGAAACGAGAGGGGTGAATGAAAGGAATGACTTAATTTATTCAGATATTTATATATTTTTTTCTATACAGGTGCACAACCTTTTATCCGAAGATCCAAATAACGAAAACCTCCGAATAGCGGACATTTTTTCGGTCCTTGAAGAAAGGTCCTTGAAAACGTTCACCGAGGGCGGCCCGCAGAGGTGACAGCGGAACCTCCGGTCGGTCCTCGAAGAAAGGGGAACTAAATCCCCATTCATAAAAGAGAAGGTGAGGGTATATTGCGCGGGAGGGTTAATAATTGACAATATGCTGCTGCCTGCCCGCTGAGTTAAAAAGTTCCCACGGTAGACTCACGATACACAGTGTATCGTGAGTCTTGCGTGGGAACTTTTTAACTCAGCGGGCAGGCAGCAGCAGATTGTCGCTCCCTTAAGTTTCACCCCACCTACACCCCTCTGCTTCCCGGCCATGTGTGTGACTCCTTCCCTCCCCAGCTCCCCGCCCATTGCACCGGCGCGGGGGTTTGCACTGTCTTCACGTCGACGATAACAGCAGGTCAGTGCCAGTCACCGGAGACGTCAGGACCAACGGGACACCTACCCCCAGGCCCACTGCAAGCACGGAGATCCCAGAGACCCACAGCCAGCAGCAGTCCAGCCCCGTTCCAACTCCAGAGGAAAACTGCAAACTGGCCGGAGACGTCAGGACCACCAGAAGCCGTTCCCCGAGCTGCGCCCCCTCATCGGGACACCGACCCCCAGGCCCACTGCAAGCACGGAGATCCCAGAGACCCACAGCCAACAGCAGCCCAGCCCAGCCCCGCTCCAACTCCAGAGGAACACGTAGGGGAAGAAGCTGATGGTGTGCAAGGTACGTCTTGTTCTTGGGGTGGCGGATGAGGGGGCGCAGCTCGGGCTGTGGGCAAACTGCCACTTGTCGCCGTAGCGGCCCATCGGGGAGCGGATTCCTCTGGAGTTGGAGGGGGAGGGGGGTATTGTGCTGTTTGATCGCCCCCTGCTATCCCAGGGACAGGGAGACACAGCGGCTTTTTAGACTTGGTGGGCAATCACTTCCAAAGTTCTGCCCACACAGTCAGTACATCTCTCCTACACTGCATTTCATACAAACATTTATTCTGCAAGAAAGAACTACATTGAAGACACAAACACGCGACCGAGTAACTGCCAGGATCGAGGCGCAAACTCGCGACCTAGCTCGGGGATTCAAGAATCCCCGAGCTAGGCCGCCTAAGGGCATGTAGCCCCGCTAGGGTGACATGAGTGCGAGAGGTGATTCAATGCTGCGGGCACATTTACAAATTCAGGAACTCATTCAACACACTGCATTTCATACAGACATTTATTCTGCAAGAAAAAACGACATTGAAGACTCAAACTCGCGACCGAGTAACTGCCGGGATCAAGGCGCAAACTCACGACCTTGCGGATATGAGCCGAGCACTCTACCACTGAGCCAGCCATTAAAATCTACGCTAAAAAATTTCCATTCCGAAGGCCGACAAATTCTGAATTACGAAAAGTGTCTGGTCCCAAGGCTTTCGGATAAAAGGTTGTGCACCTGCACTTAAAAAAGGCATTGACATTAAAGTGGTTAGTAAGCTCTTATTGGTTTTAATGACAGTGGAGCTGGAAATTTTATGTTTTTTTCTCTCTACCTATGGTTTTCTAATTTCAAAGTAGCAGGATATTTCCCAAGTTTACTGTAATATGACCTTTTAGGGAAGACCAGACGAGCTAGTGGGATCATAAATTTATAAATAGCAACACTGGAGGATCGCCGTAGGCAACTGTTGAACTGTAACTTTACTTTGTGTAGCAATTAAGCTACCAAAGTTGATATTTGGTGGTATTGTGAGCTTTCGTCGGGGAGAGTTATAGAAATTTATTAGTTGGATTGTAATATATTAAATTGCATACTCCATGGTTTTTTGAGGTAGTTTTCCAAGAAAAAAAACTGCAATAATCAAAGGTTGAAAGGGTAGGATGGGACTGAAACCCAGTGTTTAGACATTGGAATGTTTTTTTTTAATCATTCTAATAGAATGATTTTCCAACTCCAGTGGTAATTAACCTTTTTTTCTCCACTCCTAGTTTTCTTTACATATTTTTAGGGTGTTCAAAAAGTTGAATAAAATAAACACTTAAGAAATGAGTTAATTTATGTTTTTTGCTCATGTGACAAAATTAATTATATAAAATTATACACAAGGGAGAATAAGATGAAAATTACCAAAAAACATAAGAAAATTTAGTCAAGGGTGAATGAAAATTTGTGATAAAGACTCAAGGTTGAATGACACTGAAATAGTTTAAGAAGCACTGGTCTAGAAAACGCTGCCTGGGTGGTGGCAGAGGCAGATGCGACAGTGGTGTTTAAGAGGCTTTTGGATAGGTGCATGGAAATGCAGGGAATATAACCATATAACAATTACAGCACGGAAACAGGCCATCTCGGCCCTACAAGTCCGCGCCGAACAATTTTTTTCCCTTAGTCCCACCTGCCTGCACTCATACCATAACCCTCCATTCCCTTCTCATCCATATGCCTATCCAATTTATTCTTAAATGATACCAACGAACCTTCCGCCACCACTTCCACTGGAAGCTCATTCCACACCGCTACCACTCTCTGAGTAAAGAAGTTCCCCCTCATGTTACCCCTAAACTTCTGTCCCTTAATTCTGAAGTCAATGTCTATTTTATGTGATAGACCAACACAAAGTGGCGCATAATTGTGAAGTGGAAGGAAAATGATACATGGTTTTACAAATAAAAAACTGAAAAGTGTGGCGTGCAAAAGTATTCAGCCCCCTTTACTCTGATACCCCTAAATAAAATCCAGTGCAACCAATTGCCTTCAGAAGTCACCTAATTAGTAAATAGAGTCCACTTGTGTGTAATCTAATCTCAGTATAAATACAGCTGTTCTGTGAAGGCCTCAGAGGTTTGTTAGAGAACATTAGTGAACAAACAGCATCATGAAGCCTAAGGAACACACCAGACAGGTCAGGGATAAAGTTGTGGAGAAGTTTAAAGCAGGGTTAGGTTATAAAAAAATATCCCAAGCTTTGAACATCTCACGGAGCACTGTTCAATCCATCATCCGAAAATGGAAAGAGTATGGCACAATTGCAAACCTACCAAGGCATGGCCGTCCACCTAAACTGACAGGCCGGGCAAGGAGAGCATTGATCAGAGAAGCAGCCAAGAGGCCCATGGTAACTCTGGAGGAGCTGCAGAGTTCCACAGTTCAGGTGGGAGAATCTGTCCACAGGACAACTATTAGTCGTGCACTCCACAAATCGGGCCTTTATGGAAGAGTGGTAAGAAGAAAGCCATTGTTGAAAAAAAGCCATAAGAAGTCCCGTTTGCAGTTTGCCACAAGCCATGTGGGGGACACAGCAAACATGTGGAGGAAGGTGCTCTGGTCAGATGAGACCAAAATTGAAGTTTTTGGCCTAAATGCAAAACGCTATGTGTGGCGGAAAACTAACACTGCACATCACCCTGAACACACCATCCCCACTGGCAGCATCATACTGTGGGGATGCTTTTCTTCAACAGGGACAGGGAAGCTGGTCAGAGTTGATGGGAAGATGGATGGAGCCAAATACAGGGCAATCTTGGAAGAAAACCTGTTAAGAGTCTGCAAAAGACTTGAGACTGGGGCGGAGGTTCACCTTCCAGCAGGACAACGACCCTAAACATACAGCCAGAGCTACAATGGAATGGTTTAGATCAAAGCATATTCATGTGTTAGAATGGCCCAGTCAAAGTCCAGACCTAAATCTAATTGAGAATCTCTGGCAAGACTTGAAAATTGCTGTTCACAGACGCTCTCCATCCAATCTGACTGAGCTTGAGCTATTTTGCAAAGAAGAATGGGCAGAAATTTCAGTCTCTAGATGTGCAAAGCTGGTAGAGACATACCCCAAAAGACTTGCAGCTATAATTGCAGCGAAAGGTGGTTCTACAAAGTATTGACTCAGGGGGGCTGAATACTTTTGCACGCCACACTTTTCAGTTTTTTATTTGTAAAAAAATTTGAAAACCATGTATAATTTTCCTTCCACTTCACAATTATGCACCACTTTGTGTTGGTCTATCACATAAAATCCCAATAAAATACATTTACGTTTGTGGTTGTAACGTGACAAAATGTGGAAAAGTTCAAGGGGTATGAAAACTTTTGCAAGCCACTGTAGGTCCAGTGAAATTCCTTGTTTTGCATACAATACACAAAGTGAGTAAAGAGTCACCACGTATCTGGCGCCAACAAAGTTACAAAGTACTCCTGAACAGTCCCTCTTTCTTCACAAAATAACTTTGTTAAAGGATAACACATTTTAAATGTCTTTATGTTGTTAAGTTTGTGGAAGGGAGTCCTCTGACGACCCTACTTGTCCTCTACTCAATTTAACAAGGAGTCTAGATCGATCAGAAAACTGATGCCGATGTGGGCCATGATGTGGGAATTGAATGCAACATCTCCAAGTTTGCGGATGACACGAAGCTGGGGGGCAGTGTTAGCTGTGAGGAGGATGCTAGGAGGCTGCAAGGTGACTTGGATAGGCTGGGTGAGTGGGCAAATGCATGGCAGATGCAGTATAATGTGGATAAATGTGAAGTTATCCACTTTGGTGGCAAAAACAGGAAAGTAGACTATTATCTGAATGGTGGCCGATTAAGAAAAGGGGAGATGCAACGAGACCTGGGTGTCATGGTACACCAGTCATTGAAAGTAGGCATGCAGGTGCAGCAGGCAGTGAAGAAAGCGAATGGTATGTTAGCATTCATAGCAAAAGGATTTGAGTATAGGAGCAGGGAGGTTCTACTGCAGTTGTACAAGGTCTTGGTGAGACCACACCTGGAGTATTGCGTACAGTTTTGGTCTCCTAATCTGAGGAAAGACATTCTTGCCATTGAGGGAGTACAGAGAAGGTTCACCAGACTGATTCCTGGGATGTCAGGACTTTCATATGAAGAAAGACTGGATAGACTCGGCTTGTACTCGCTAGAATTTAGAAGATTGAGGGGGGATCTTATAGAAACTTACAAAATTCTTAAGGGGTTGGACAGGCTAGATGCAGGAAGATTGTTCCCGATGTTGGGGAAGTCCAGAACAAAGGGTCACAGTTTAAGGATTTCCTTAAACCTTTCCGAGAGTTTCCCTCGTGAAACCAGATCTGACTTCTGCTTCCGAAATGATTGGAACTTGTCAAGGCAAAACATGTTTGCCTGCTCAAAATGGGCAAAAAAGGAATTGAGCTTATCCGACAGAGATGAGTAGTTGACAGAGATCACCCCTGATTTTGGTCTGTAATCCATAGGCACAGCAACAGGATCAAAGGATCAATGTAATTTAGAGCTATAAGACAATACGACCTACTGTAGGAGCGGAATTAGACCATTCGGCCCATCAAGTCTACGCCGCCATTCAATCTTGCTGATCTATCTTTCCCTCTCAAACCCATTCTCGCCTTCTCCCCATAACCTTTGAAACCCATACTAATCAAGAACCTGTCAACCTCTGCCATAAATAGACATATGATGAACGAATGGATCGACTGGGTTTATATTCACTGGAATTTAGAAGGCTGAGAGGGAATCTTATAGAAACATATAGAATTCTTAAGGGATTGGACAGGCTAGATGCAGGAAAAATGTTCCCGGTGTTGGGGCAGTCCAGAACCATGGGTCACAGTATAAGAATAAGGGGCAGGCCCTATTTAGGACTGAGGTGAGGAAAAACATTTTCACCCAGAGAGTTATGAATCTGTGGAATTCTCTGCCACAGAAGGCAGTGAAGGCCAATTCATTGGATGTTTTCAAGACAGAGTTTTAGCTCTTAGTGAATCAAGGGATTTGGGGAGAAAGCAGATACTGCATACTGATTCTGGATGATCAGCCATGATCACATTGAATGGCCGAATGGCACCTATTTTCTATGTTTCTAAAAATACCCAATGTCTCTGCCTCCACAACCGCCTGAGGCAAAGAGTTCTACAGATTCACCACCCTCTGGCTAGAGATTCCTCATGTCCATTTTGAAAGTCTGTCCCTTTACTCTGAGGTTGTACTCTCAAACTTTAGTAAATTGATCGAATGAACTCGGTAACTAATTATTTAAGAAAGAACTGCAGATGCTGAAAAAAAAATCGAAGGTAGACAAAAATGCTGGAGAATCTCAGTGGGTGAGGCAGCATCTATGGTGCGATAGAATAGGTGATGTTTCGGGTCGAGACCCTTCTTCAGAACTAATTAGGTATGGTTGAGAAGTGTAGGAGAGCCGAAAGTAAAAGTAGCGCTGGCCAAATTTCACCAAGAGCATTGAAGCAGGCATGGGTTTTAACACAAATTCAAATTAGCTCTATAGAAAATAATCCCATCCTATTGCTCAAAGTTCAAATCTACTGCAACTCGAGCTATTTAAAAGCACCCCTTCTATAGTTCATTGGGCATCCAAATATCCAAGATGGCAATTCCATAAGCACGAGTGTAATGCAGTAACTACTTACATAAAATCTGGCATGTGAGACATCGGAAGGCACTGCTACATTACACGGACCGACAGCTTTATAAAGGCACCGATTGTGTCGAACCAGCACACCTTGTGGCCAAATCGTTGTGTCAGACCATCTGAAAGCAAATTTAAAATGGAAATATATTAACACGTGTATAACAAAAGCATTCATTGCACCTCGCGCACATGACAATAAACTATACTAATATAACGGCCTGGAAGCCAAGTACAATAGATGGTGGTAAAACAAAGTACTGAAGAAGATACACAAAATGCTGGAGTAACTCAGTGGGTCAGGCAGCATCTCTGGAGAGAAGGAATGGGTGACGTTTCGGGTCGAGACCCTTCTTCGGGGGGGTGGGGTGAGGAGATAGTGGGAGGGATGGGCGCACAATAGGTTAGAGTGGGAGGGTAGTTCAGTTGCTGAACATTTACTCTATTTAAATACAATAATTATACACCTCAATATATTTAAAAGCGAATACAAATAAAATTTAGCCAATTTAATTAAAAATCAAATGAAATTTTACATTAGAGAAAATACCAAAAAAGTAATAGTAATACCAAAAGTAATAATTATGTAGTAATTACTACATAATTATGTAGTAATTTTCGAAATAATAAACCATAATTTATAATTAATTATAGCCATTTAAAACTCTTATTTTAATTTTAATTCTTATTGTCAAGCTCTGCCTATAAAAGTTTTTATTTTTAAGATGGTAATTTTACATTCCCCAATATCCTGAGCTTAACTTCATTATAAACTATCATAGGACCACTTGTGCTCTTCACACTCTGCAGCCTACAATGCCTACATTAAATCAGAAGAACTCTGGCCAGTTCTAAGTGTACAATGGCCCAGTGAATTTACAAGTGCCTGCATGAACATAACGCTTACATGTGCTGCGGTGTATTACTGTAAGAACCATGCTCCATCTTCTGCCATTTCCCCAGGTGAGCAGCTGATTTGTGGAGTAGATCACGGTACCTGGGAGGCAGTAGTTGACTCATTAACATCACAAAGGCATTTACCCAAACCATGATGAGATGCTCACAGGACCACCGCATGTCATAGTACTGTGTACTCTGTAACAAAGAGTCAGGTTAGAAAACATCAGACAATACAGCGGCAAGATAGTGCAAAAACAGACTGGTTTAGTAAGTATGAATAAACCATTCATGTAATAATTTTAAAGTTTCATCCAGTGATTCTACATTTTGCCCCACATTATTACATTTAGCAGATGCTGGCTTACAAAGAGAGACAATTAACAATTGACTCCGAGGGTCTCAATCAAATCTCAGGTCAAATGTGACCCTCAGCAATATTGATGAAGACACGGTAAGAAAGGACAGTACTGGCATAACTCAGCGGGTCACAGCACATCTGGAGATCATAGAAAGGCAACGTTTTAGATTGGTACCCCTCTTCAGCTCTCCAGAAATGCTGCCTGACTCGCTGAGTTATTCCAGCACATAAAAAATAGTTTGATTTTAGTTTAGTTTAGATACAGCATGGAAAGAGGCCTTTTGGCCAAACGGGGTCCATGCAGACCATCAATCACCCATTCACACCATTCCCATGTTGTCTCACATTCTCATCCACTAACCACGAACGGGAGGGGGGGGGGAATTTTCAGAGGCCGATTAACCTACAAACCCACATGTCTTTGGGATGTGGGAGGAGACCCGGAGGAAACCTATGCAGTCACAAGGAGAACGTACAAACTCCACACAGACGGCACCCAAGGTTAGGATTGAAACAGGGTCTCTGGCGCTGTGAGGCAGCAGCTCTACCAGCTGTGCCAATCCTGCCCATGGTGCAAACTGGGAGGTGTTGCAAGTGTATGTAACTCACTTACTGGAAATAAAGTGATTCTTTGCCTCTTTCTGACAGCTGGTTTATTAGGTGCTTGGAAAAGCCACTGGTCTGACAAATCACTGAACAGGTTTTCTGACAATCTACAAAGGGCATTTCATGCAGACCAGCAGGGCTCTTGGATTTATGTCTAAGATGAATGCACCAATTAGCTCCAGACATCAGTTTAAAATAGTTGGAGCAGCTTCAGACAGTTGGGGAGGGGGCGAATGACAACACTGGGAATATGGAGAGCTAAAATAGAAAAAATCAGCCAACGTTGCACTTGGGATAATTAGTGGAATGCAGTTATGTGTTATGCAATACCACTTCTGTCCTTCAAGCATGGTCATTTGATGTTTGTAGATATTTTGTTCCATTTGAACGGCATGGTCTGATGTGAATTCCTATCGAGATTTGTTGGTCACATTACACACCTGATTGAAAACAAAATTGTGTATTTTGTAGACTTTCAAAAGCGAAATTACACAAGGTTCAGGAATTTATTCCAAAATGAATATAAATAGTCAAATTGTTGAACCAAAACCACCTTGCTAACCCATCATTTATATTTGGCTCTATTTCAGTGTCTGTAATTTTGAGGCAAAGATGTGCCAGGTCTTCAGCAGTATTCCCTTTGCTAATTGTAACACATTATCATTGCTATTGGTTCTGTTGGGCACTATTTAGACTAGAGATACAGCATGGAAACAAGCCCTTCGGCACACCGGGTCCACGCCAACCAGCGATTACCCCATACATAGAAACATAGAAAATAGGTGCATTCGAGCTAGCACCGCCATTCAATATGATCATGGTTGATCATCCAAAATCAGTACCCTATTCCTGCTTTCCCCCCCATATCCCTTGATGCCCTAAGAGCTAAATCTAACTCTCTCTTGAAAACCAGCACTATCCTACACACTAGGGACAACTTTTTGATTGAAGCCAAGTGACCTACAAACCTGTACGTATTTGGAGTGTGGGAGGAAATCGGAGCATCCAGAGAAAGCCCACGTGGTCACAAGGGGAACGTACAAACTCCGTACATGTGTAGTCAGGATGGAACCCAGGTCTATGGCGCTGTAAGGCAGCAACTCTACCACTGCACCACCGTGCTGCCCTTTAGAAACATAGAAAATAGGTGCAGGAGGCCATTTGGCCCTTCGAGCCAGCACCACCATTCATTGTGATCACGGCTGAACATCCACAATCAGTAATCCGTGCCTGCATTCTCCCAATATCCCTTGATTCCACTAGCCCCTAGAGCTCTATCTAACTCTCTCTTAAAGTCATCCAGTGAATTGGCCTCCACTGCCTTCTGTGGCAGAGAATTCCACAAATTCACAATCTCTGGGTGAAAACATTTTTTCTCATCTCAGTTTTAAATGGCCTTCCCTTTATTCTTAGACTGTGGCCCCTGGTTCTGGACCTCCCCAACATTGGGAACATTTTAATAATAATAATAATAATAATGCATTTTATTTATGGGCGACTTTTAGTTAAAACAAGCAAATTACAAATATTAATAAAATGAAACAAAAACATATACAGCAATAATACATAATTTGGAGAGATAATTCTTCCTGCATCTAGCTTGTCCAGTCCTTTTATAATTTTATATGTTTCTATAAGATAACCTCTCATCCTTCTAAATTCCAGTGAATACACGCCCAGTCTTTCCAATCTTGCCTCACACGACAGTCCCGACATCCTGGGGATTAACCTCGTGAACCTACGCTGCACTGCCTCAATAGCAAGAATATCCTTCCTCAAATTAGAGGCGATACATGTACTGTACTAGCACTAGCTTAGTGCTGGTCGCACTTGGTCCCATAACAGTTTCTCACAGGCATGTCCACCCCCAGATCTACATCATTTACAGTGGCATTTCACCATTGTTGACACAGTATTTCACAGGAACCTAAGTTCAGGCTCATTCGGCACACAAACTCCCATTTTATTGTAGAGCAGCAGAGGAGTTTGTCCTCGCACCCTAGTTTCTCAGCCAACATAAAAGATGACCCTGGATTATTCTGTCATTATCTACACTGTCTACATACAGGAACAGGCCCTTCGGCACACAATGTCTGTGCCAAACATGATGCCAAGCTAAACTAATCTCCTCTGCCTGCATGTGACCACATCCCTGCATATCCACATGCCGTCTAAAAGCCTCTTAAACACCAGGATCGTATCCGCCTCCACCACCGCCCTTAGCAGCGCCTTCCAGGCACCCATCACCCTTTCTCCTCAGATGATCATTTATTTCAGATTTCCTATATCGGCTGCATTTTGCTATTAAAAAAAATGCAATAATATCAATTCACATCAATTATGTTAAATCCGGAAAATCAGGCATAGAGGTAATCTCAAGAGAACTCACCTTAACAAAACAAAGAGGCAAAAATGCTACATAGTAGGCACTAAATAGTGAATTGAAGAGAACTTCTTTTATCCTTTTATTAAAATCAATTTTCAAACATTCAACCTCGTTCCGGATAAGATCTGGAGAGAGTGGGCAGGTGTGAGCGGGGATGGATGTTGGATTATTAAACTGTTCTCTGAATGATTCTCGGAGAAGCGTGAAGAAGTCCTTTGGCCTGATGGTGCCCGTATCGAGCTGGTCATTTAATAGAAAACCACAGTCGGCGGGCAATGGCTGGATCCGATTATCTTGGTGGAAGCAACACAGCGGCACGTAAACACCAAACCTGGAGGAGGAAAGAATCAGTGAATTACATTTAACAGCAATCTGCTACGTTGATGAGGGCAGAGCAAGCGAGCAGGGTTAAAAGCCGAGGATTCAAGAAAGTTGCCAGCAACAATGGACAATGACAGGATACTTAAAACGAGAGGAAGGGAATGGAAAGAATGAAAGCGTAGAGCAGATAGACAAAATTCTGGAGTAACTCAGTGGGGCAGACAACTTCTCTGGAGAGAAGGAATGGGTGACGTTTCGGGTCAAGACCCCTCTTCGGACTAGTACTACAGCAATAGGAGTAAGAACATGAATGCAAGTCAAAGGATCAAGTTCAAGTGAGTTTATTGTCATGTGTCCCTGTATAGGACAATGAAATTCTTGCTTTGCTTAAGCACACAGAAAATAGTAGGCATTTACTACAAAACAGATAAATGTGTCCATATACCATGATATAAATATATACACACATGAATAAATAAACTGATAAAATGCAAATAGCAGAAAGTGGTTATTAATAATCAGTTTTGTCCGAGCCAGGTTTAATAGCCTGATGGCTGTGGGGAAGTAGCTATTCCTGAACCTGGTTGTTGCAGTCTTCAGGCTCCTGTACCTTCTACCTGAAGGTAGCAGGGAGATGAGTGTGTGGCCAGGATGGTGTGGGTCTTTGATGATACTGCCAGCCTTTGAGGCAGCGACTGCGATAAATCCCCTCGATGGAAGGAAGGTCAGAGCCGATGATGGACTGGGCAGTGTTTACTACTTTTTGTAGTCTTTTCCTCTCCAGGGCGCTCAAATTGCCGAACCAAGCCACGATGCAACCGGTCAGCATGCTCTCTACTGTGCACCTGTAGAAGTTAGAGTCTTCCTTGACAAACCGACTCTCCGTAATCTTCTCAAGAAGTAGAGGCGCTGATGAGCTTTTTTGATAATTGCGTTAGTGTTCTTGGACCAGGAAAGATCTTCAGAGATGTGCACGCCCAGGAATTTGAAGTTCTTGACCCTTTCAACCATCGACTCGTTGATATAAATGGGGCTGTAGGTCCCCCTCCTACTCCTTCCAAAGTCCACAATCAGTTCCTTGGTTTTGCTGGTGTTGAGGGCCAGGTTATTGCGCTGGCACCATATGGACAGTTGCTCGATCTCCCTTCTATATTCTGACTCATCCCCATCAGTGATACGCCCCACAATAGTGGTGTCGTCAGCGAACTTGATGATGGAGTTCGCACTGTGGTTGGCTACGCAGTCATTGGTATAGAGTGAGTACAGCAGTGGGCTGAGCACGCAGCCTTGAGGTGCTCCCGTGCTGATTGTTATCGAGGTTGACACGTTTCCACCAATACAAACAGACTGTGGTCTGTGGATGAGGAAGTCGAGGATCCAGTTGCAGAGGGATGCGCAGAGACTCAGTTCTGCGAATTTGGTAACCAGTTTGGAGGGGATGATTGTGTTGAATGCCGAGCTGTAATCGATGAATAACAGCCTGACATATGAGTTTTTGTTGTCCAAGTGGTCCAGTGCGGAGTGGAGGGCCAGCGAGATCGCATCCTCCGTTGATCTGTTGTGGCGCTAAGCGAACTGCAGTGGGTCCATGTTTTTGTCGAGGTAGGAGTTGATTTGCTCCATGATCAGCCTCTCAAAGCACTTCATCACCACCGGCGTTAGTACCATTGGTGGATAGTCATTGAGGCACGTCACCTTACTCTTCTTCGGCACCGGTATAATTGATGCCCTTTTAAAGCAGGTGGGGAGCTCAGACCTCAGAAGCGAGAGGTTGAAAATGTCCGTAAAAACTCCCGCCAGTTGGTCCGCACAGGTTTTTAGAACACGACCGGGTATACCATCAGGACCAGGTGCTTTTCGGGGGTTCACCCCTCTGAAGGATTTCCTGACGTCGGCCTCTGTGACTGAGACTGAAATGCCATCACAGCGAATGGGGGATCGGGAAGGCACATCAGTATTCTGCCTGTCAAAGCGTGCGTAAAACGCATTGAGCTCGTCAGGGAGTGATGTTTCACCGACATTCGAGCTGCCTCCTGGTTTCGCCTTGTAGGTGATTGCATTCAGGCCCCGCCACAGCTGCTGAACATCTGTCTCATCCTCCAGTTTGGAGCAGAAGTCCCTTTTGGCCTTTTTGATGGCCTTACCAAGGTCGTATCTGGACTTCATGTAGGCCACTGTATCATCGGACATGAATGCCCCGTGTCTGGACTTTAGAAGAGTGCGGATCTCAAAGTTCATCCAAGGTTTCTGATTGGGAAACACTCGGAAGGTTTTTGTAGGGATGCAGTCCTCCACACATTTCTTTATGAAGTCTGTAACGACTGTGGCGTATTCGTTCAAGTCCGTTGCCGAGTCCTTGAACATTGCCCAGTCTACAGACCCCAAACAGTCCTGGAGTTGTTCTTCTGCCCCCCCCTGACCAGCTCTGTGCTGTCCTCACTTCTGGGGGTGCGCTCTTCAGAGTTGACCATGAGGCCAGGGTACGGTCCATACGAAGGATGGAGAACCCTTCAGGCTGGACCGCTGAGTCTGGGGAGCTGGGGGTGAGCCATGTCTCTGTGAAACAGAACACAGAGCATTCCCTCAGCTCCTTTGATAAAGCAGTCTTGCCCTTAAGTCCTCCACTTTATTTTCAAGGGACTGTACATTAGCCAGTAGGATAGTAGGGAGAGGGGGCCGAAGTCCCCTGCGTTTCATTCTGACCTGGAGTCCTGCCCGTCGGCCACGTTTACGGACACAATGAAGGCTTCCCCATCGTTTCCAGGTACTGTACTTGCTGTTTCTGCGGACCTGCGCTGGAACGGGGATTCCCTCACAGACGGCAGCTCCAGCTCCGTAACGAACAGGGGTTCCCTCAAAGTCGGCAGCTCCAGCTCCGTTGTTCCTGGGAGATCCAGCCCATCGGCTCTGGGGGTCATCCTGGGGTCTCCAGGTACCGTACCTGGGATCCTCAGTCGGGTCGGGAGTTCCACAGCCAGCGTGGGAAAGTTTAAAGTCCGGGTTTCCCGCAGCTGCGGGAGATCGCGAAATTGCGAGAGCCTTGAGGTGCTCAAGCAGCTTGTCCGAAACGGCACCGATTTCTGCCGTTTTTCTGATCCAGGTAAGTTGTTGGAAGTTGTAGTTGAGCCTTTTATTTTCTGGAGCTCCGCAAAAGTCGCCGCAGGCAGGCGCCATCTCGCCTTCTGTAGACTCAAGGATACTCAAGCTGCGAATTTAGGACATGGGAATATTCTATACACACAAAGAATTGATGCAGCTCTAGAAGACTTATGGTTTGACCGTATTTGGAGTACTGCCGGAGTGCTGGTCGTATCGCAGGGAGGATGTGGAGACTCTGGAGAGTGTTTACAGAGATTTTCAGAGGAAGGTTACCAGAATGATGGATTGGAGGATTTCAGCAACAAGAAGAGGTTGGACAGACTTGCATTGTATTCTCTGGAGTGTTAGAGGTTGATGAGAGACCTGATAGAAGTGTATAACATTATGAGAGTCATAGAGGTAAGTCACCTTTTTCCCTAGGGTGGAAATGTCAACGACTAAAGGATGCATCTTAAAGTGGGAGAGGCAAAGTATAAAGGAGATGCGCAGGGCAAGTGATGGATGCCAGGGGTGGTGGTGGTGGATATAATAGTAGCATTTAAGGGGTCTTTAGATAGGCACATAGATATGAAGGAAATGGATCACAAGTATTGGCAGAGGAGATTAATAGTAAGATTAAACGAGAACTTACCAGTTTGAAGTTTGATCTGTATTTTATGAGGAGTTACGATGAGGGATTACGTGAAGAACCCCGCCACGACGCATGCGTGTCATTCTTCAAAGCAGCGGTGTGAAATCACAGATAACTGTAATGACTAAACATAGTAAGATTAGAGAAGAGATACCAGTTAAGTATATGATCAAGGGTGGGAGCGGAGGGCACGTAATCCCTCATCGTAACTCCTCATAAAATACAGATCAAACTTCAAACTGGTAAGTTCTCGTTTAATCTTACTATTTTACTTCGGAGTCACGTGAGTGACTACGTGAAGATTTTAAAGCTCTGTGATTTCATGCCGTGGAAACGAGTCCATGCATCACGTCTGCCTTGATGACTGTAGGAGGAATTGTGTTAACATAATTTGGACATGAATTCGACATTGAAATCATAAAATTTATTAACACAAATTTATAACCCCTTTTTATGGGTTTAAATTAATTTACAGAACTTAAATTTGTTTCTGCAAACGTTCCAGGTTTCATTACTGGTTTATTGTAAAATAATTGGAATGTTTTTCCCCCCAGGCCATCCTGCTGCCTTGAGGATTTGGTCCATTGGTACATCCAACTGTATCGCTGCCGATGTAGCTGCAGCCCTGGTGGAATGAGATTTAAAAATATTAGTATCCACCCCAGCCTGTGTTAGCACCTGTTTCAGCCATCTTGAGATGGTCTGGACCATCACTCTTTTGTGTGGTTGCTAGTGGCTGACCAAAAAGTGCCTTCTCATTGCCTCTTAGGATTTTCGTTTTCTCCATGTATAACGACAGATGTCTTATTATACACAGACGGTCATCTGTTTGGGTATGACCTAAATTGTATATTGAGGCCTGCTGATCCCTGTCTGTTCTGCTTACTAACTCATAGATATGAAACGTAATATTTTCTGTTGAGGAAGTCATGTTGTCCAGTC
The DNA here is from genome assembly GCF_010909765.2 of Amblyraja radiata. Taxonomy (NCBI): domain Eukaryota; kingdom Metazoa; phylum Chordata; class Chondrichthyes; order Rajiformes; family Rajidae; genus Amblyraja; species Amblyraja radiata. Next base: position 57,521,809 of record NC_045969.1, read on the forward strand.
TTAGTTTATGCAGGGACTGTACCCTCTGTGCCGTGACCAATGCCATTAGCATGACTGTTTTTAATGTCAGTCTGTGTAGGGACAGAGCTGTTGCTGGATACCAATTCCTGAGCATCTTCAGGATAATACTTACATCCCATATTTGGGAGTACCTGGTTCTTGGGGGATTAGTATTAAAAATTCCTCTCATAAGTTTTGTTACCAGTGGGTGAGTCCCAACAGAGTAACGCTCTGTCCCCTGCCATAGGTAAGTCGATAGGGCACTTCTGGCGCAGTTGATGGCACTGTAACTGAGCCCCTCATCATAGTGGAGGCCTGCCAGATATTCCAGAACAGACGGGATGTTCATGTCTCTGTAGGTGATGTTGTTTTTATGGCAGTGCATCGCCCACTTCCTGATATAGGCCAGATACTGTTTTTTGGTTGACTGTCTTTGGGCCGCCGAGATCATGTTCCTATTCGGTCCGTCAGTCCCAGTTGTAGTAGAGGTGTCTTTAAAACTCTACAAATTAATAAGTTCAAATGTTTATGGCATGGGTAGCTATCCCTTGTTACGGGATGTAGCAATAAATCTGGTCTATGTCGGATGGTGATACATGGTTTTAATACCATGTTTAATACCACTGGGAACCATGGTTGAGTAGGCCAATCGAGTACTACAATACCAGACGCAGAGTCTTGTTGTATTTTCCTTAATACCCGACTGATGAGGCAGGAAGGAGGGAATGCGTAAATAAACAATTTGCCCCCCAATGCAGCGAAAATGCACCTGTCGCCGCTGCCCCAGGGTCTGGTTCCCATGAAACATAATTTGATACCTGTGGTTAAGTCTGGATGCGAATAGATCGATATCTGGTGTGGCGGCGCTGTGATACGGCTGCGGCTCACCTGCAGTCTGTCTGTTTTTACTTTGTGTTGTTTTTTTGTCTAGTTTAGTAATTTTTTTGGTTATTAGGTGGTGTTATGTGTGTGGGGGGAGGGTGAAACAGGGCTTTCTGTCTCTCCCTTCGGGGAATGCGACTTTTTTTGTCGTATTCCCCTTCTCTTCCCCCGTCTGCGCTGAGGCCCAATGGCGGAGCTGGCGGCCTCCAACCTGCGACCGACCTCGAGGGTCCGGAGGTAGAGCCAGCCAGGACTCACCAACGCGAGGCTGGCCGTCTTCGAGCTGTGGCGACGTCCGGGTAGCGGCACGACTCGGAGCTCCGGTGAGGGCGGACGGCGCGGGGCTGAGACGCTCCGGTGCGGGCGGCACGGCTACCGGCTGGAAGGCGCTCCCGTGTGAGCGGCATGGGTCCCGGCTGGAAGGCGCTCCCGTGTGAGCAGCCCGGTGCGGGGCTGAGACGCTGCCGTGTGGGTGGCCTGGCTACCGGCTGGAAGGCGCTCCAGTGAGGGCGGACCGGCTCCCGGCTGGAAGGCGCTCCTGTGGGGGCAGCCCGGTGTGGGGCTGATACGCTGCCGTGTGGGCGGCCCAGTGCGGGGCGGAGATGGTGCTCCGGCGGCTGAGGCGGCGTTCTGGCGGTGGCGACCTGGATCCGGGGCTCAGCCGCAGGCCAGTGGATGACAATGTCGGGAGCTCGCAGGTCACAGGCTGGTGCCTGTTTTCCGGAGCTCCCGTTGCAACAGCTGCGTCCGCTGGACTGGAGATCGGCAGCTTCGACCACCCACGGGCCGCGGAGCTTGAACCGCGGGACTGATACCATCGCCCGGTGGGGTATCGCCTCGGCGCAGAGGGAGAAGAGGAGGGAAGAGACAGTAACTCTAAGACTTTTGCCTCCATCACAGTGAGGAGGTGTTTGGTGAACTCACTGTGGTGGATGTTAATTTGTGTTTATTGTGTGTTGTTATTATTACATGTATGGCTGCAGGCAACTGCATTTCGTTCAGACCGAAAGGTCTGAATGACAATAAAGTAAATCTAATCTAATATTTTGCTGTAATATCAGCAAATACTTTTTACGTGACCTGGTGTCTGCCACTAAATTTAGCCTTCCTGGTAGGTAAGTGGCTGATATCCAAATATCTCTCTGGATACACCATTGCCAAATTGTATTAGCCAGATTGTCACATGATGTCGATTTGTTTCCACCCATGTGGTTAATGTATGCTACCACGGTGGTATTGTCTATCTGTAGTCTAACATGCTGGTGATATGATCCAGTACAATATGACATTAGGCCATGGAATGCACCCAACATTTCCAGGTAGTTGATGCCCAGTGTGAGTAATAATGATGCCTCCTGAGCAGTCCATCTACCTCCACAGCTGGTGATGGTATTGGTGGCTCCCCACCCAAGTGCACTGGCATCAGTTTGTAGTACCATGGAAAGGTTACTGACAATGATTGGATTGGAACAAAGCCAGATGTTATCTATCCACCATTTTATTCCATTTTAGCTTGATTGGTAGTTTCATAGGTCTGTCAAAGTGACCTGCATTAATTTAGCGTGCTTGTATTTTTGCTCTCTGTAAGTTTTGGTAATGTAGAGGTCTAAATTGTGTGGCTGGAAAGGCAGCCACCATTTGCCAATTACTTTTGTTACCAATCTGATGGATGGTTTGCTGATGTCAATGAGGTTATGCAAGCCTCTATTAAATCTCTAGCCTTTCCCTTAGGCAGAGTCACCGACATGTGAACTGAGTCAATGGTGAAACCCCCAAATAGTCCATAGTAGTGGAAGGCGTTAGTTTAGATTTAACTGGATGGATAATAAATCCCAGTTTTTCAAATAACTGTTTTGTGGCTGTTAGTTTGTTTGGCCAATTCCAAAGTTTTGCCCACAATGAGTATGTCATCTAAATATGCCATGACCATGTGTTTACGTTTCCGTAGAAACGCTAGGGCTGGTTTCAAAATTTTTGTGAACAGCCTGGGGGTGATGACCCATTTGGCAGTGCTTTATACTGCCAGAGTTGCCCATCCAGTTGAATTTTAAGTAACATCTGTGGTCACCTCGTATAGGCACTGAATAGTAAGCATCTTTTAAATCGATGCTGGCCATGAAGTAACCTTTGGAAATTAATTGTTTAGCAGTAACAAAGGTATCCATTTTGTCAGATCTATGGTGATGCGACAACCACCATCTTTTTTGTTTTTGATAAATATATTGGACACGAATTCTAATGGTTCGTGTTGAGTTTTCTCAATTACACCTTTTATGTAAAGCCGCTCCAGTTCAGCTTGCGCTTTTGATTTTTCTTTATCAGAAGGCACGAACATTCGGTTCGGTATATGTTGAACTGGAGGGCTGTACTTGTGTATAAACTCTATTGTATATCCCTGGATACTGCTTAAGATGTAAGTATCGGTTGTTAACATGCTCCATGCATTCAGAAAAGAGTGTAGTCTCCCCCCAACCTCTATTTTGTAGGGAACCAGACCCACCTACCTCCATAGTTACCAGTGGCAGGTTTACTTCTTTTTGTAGGTTCTTCGCTGCTGTTGTTGCGCTGGTGTCTGGATTTTCGGTTTGGTTGGCGTTGGAGGTCCCCGCACCTTCCAAGAAGGCCGGCCTGGGCCATGGCCTAAAAAAACTCATGTTTTGAATACCGGGCCTTCGAGCTTTCACCAGTTCTGCTGGTGGGTGCGTAGGGGTGCTGTCTTTGGCTGTAGTGTTTGTTTGAGTCCATTTTATTAGTCCAGTAGGTTCTCTTGTTCCTGCACCCCTTGCACACTTGTCTTTTCCTTCTGCGGACCCCTCTTCCAGGTCAGCCCAGAACTGACCCGCAGTGCTCCCCTCTGATGAGGTAGAAGCACTGTGCAGCCCTTCAAGAGGTGCTGCTGTGGGTTTATCATAGGGCCCAGTGACCCGACTCCATCTCCCGGAGTCTGTCACATTGGAGCAAATGCTCCACACACCGCTCCATCCGGCTCCAGCGCTCTCGGTCGCTAGCTGCCCGCGGTTGTTCAAAGTCGGACTCCTCTGAGTCCACGGCCTTGTTTGTTTTTGTGTCTAGCCTTTCCGCCCGGCTGCGTGGATCTGGCCGGTGCGGAGGCGACATCGGGCACAGCTGATCCCACTATCGGTGATCCGAGTGCCGCTGGCTGCCCGCTGCTCCGCGGTCCTCCCTCACCAGCTTTGTCCTTACTGCCGTGGAGTGGATCTGGCCGGTGCGGAGGTGACATCGGGCACAGCTGATCCCATCTAGCCCACCAGCTTTGTCGCAGCCCGTTGGTTTCTCCACCTGTAATTAGCATGGTAAAAACACAAAAAGACCGCAGCTCTTACCTACAGGTCCAAGTTAAAATTGTCGCTACGGGGGAACGTCGTTCCACCCCGTCTCCTGCCGTTTTCGACTTGTCCAAAAAGTCGACGGCCCCATTTGAATAGTCTCCTGCCCGGCCGTGGTGTTCTGGCCGGCGCGGGACCAAAAGTCGGCACAGCTGATCCCTTACAGGGCTTGTGCCTTCAGCTGCTGCTGGCTCCCGCAACTTCGCGGTCCTCCCCAGCCAGCTTTACTCGCAGCACTTGTGGACACTATTTTGTCCAGCTTCCCCCCCTGTGTAAAAACAGCGCGGGGACAAAAACTACCGCAGAGTAAATCACTTACCTGCAGGTCGCGGTTTCAAACTTACCGCTGCGGGGGACACTCCACCCCGCCTGTCGTTTCGCAAGCGTGAAGCGATATGACACGCATGCGTCGTGGCGGGGTTCTTCACGTAGTCACTCACGTGACTCCGAAGTAAAATTAAATATGTTCCTTTATCAATTATACAAATATAAAATTAGATACATAAATCGACATAACATATGACAAGGAGGTAATGAATAGGGACAGAGAATACAATTGACCAATTATATTCACAAACAGAAACACAAGGAACTGCAGGTGCTGGAATCTTGAGCAAAACACAAAGTGCTGGAGTACACAGCAGATCAGACAGCATCTTTGGAGGGAATGATGAGATGATGTTTCAGGTCAGGACCATTCTTCAGACTGATGGACATGAGGGGAGAAAGCTGGAAAAGAGAGGGGCTAGGCCTGGCAAGTGATACAGGTGAGGGGAGTATGATTGGCAGAGGGGTGGAGTAAGCGACTGAGGTGAAAACGAGACAAAAGGGCATCAGATCAGGAGAGAAGAGGGTAAGTAAAATGAAAGCTGCACTGTGGGAACGGCATGGAAGATCACCAGAAAACAGTTAATTATTCATCAACCGACAGCATGAAATTGCATTTAGTGTGTAGATAAGTTGTAAAAACATGGGAGTGTAGTTGATGATAACGTGCAGAGATTAAGATGGGTTAGGAAGTGAACTAACGTGATAAAGGGTAATCTATGCTGGCATGGTGGGCTAAAGGGCCTCGCTCTGCATCAGTGATGGTTTTACTTTTTTAGTCAATCTTTGTCTAAGCATATGTTGATTGGTGGAATGCTTTCAGAAATCCAATGTTAAACTGACAAACCTTTCATTGCCAGCTGTCTTCGTATTTTGAAAAAGGCTGCAAGATTTGTAACTCTCCAATCCTTGGTACCACCGATGTAGTTTTAGTTTAGTTTAGAGGTATAGCATGGAAACGGGCCCACTGAGTCCACGCCGACCACTAATTACCCGTTCACACCAGTTCTATGTTATCCCACTGTCTCATCCACTCCCTACACACCAGGGACAATTTACAGAGGCCAATTAACATACAAACCCGCAGATCTTTGGAACGTGGGAGAAACCCGGAGCACCCGGAGGAAACCCACGTGGTTACAGGGAGAACGTGCAAACTTCACACAGACAGCATCCGAGGTCAGTAAGAAGCTGGGTCTCTGGCACTATGAGGCAGTGGCTCTACCATCTGCACCACCATGTATTTGAAGGGATCTGAATGACCAGTCAGCACCTCTTCACTCAACCCCATTTTCTTCAACAGCTCTCCTGCAACCAATTTGGGTGGACGCCGTGCACTCTTCAAATCTTCTGTTCTTTATTTGGCTTTATTTCTCTCTTAATCTCATCTAGCAACTTTCTCAGTCTGAAAAACACCAGTGCCAGCTCATCACTTCTCAAGTACTGCTTGCAGCTTCAAAGCTAGGGCGCCATCTAGTCTCAATGCAAGGTACTGCAGCCGACCAGAAATAAAACAAGATGCTGGGAGTATTCAGCAGCTCAAGTAGCAATCCATGCTTCAGATCGATGACATTTCATTCTTTCATTCATTATTCCTGCACACATGATGGCATTGGTATATTATTGTCACCTGTCAGAGTCACACAGCATGGAAACAGGCCCATCAGCCCAATTTACCCACATGCCTATTCTGCACTAGTCCCACCAGGCCTGCGTTTGGCCCATACTTTTCCCTCTAAACCTATCTTATCACACACCTCTCTAAATGTTTCTTAAACATTGCAAAAGTACCTCCTCCGGCAGCTCGTGCCAGACACCCACCACTCTTTATCTAAAAAGTTACCCCTCAGGTTCCTATTAAATCTCCTCCCCTCCTCACTTTAAACCATTGTCCTCTGGTTCTCAATTCCACTACTTTGTGCAAGAGACTCTGTGCGTCTACCCGATCTATTCCTCTCACGATTGTGTACACCTCTATAAGATCACCCCTCATCTTCCTGAACTCCAAGGAATAGAGTGCTAACCTGCTCAATCTCTCTCTATAGCTCAGGCCTTTGAGTTCTGGCAACTTCCTCTTAAATCATCTCTGCACCCTCTCCAGCTGTACCGTTACACTGGAAAAACTGCATTGCGTGTTATCCAGGCCAATAAGAAAGGAAAGAGAACAAAATAGAGTGGTACAGCCACAGAGATAGTGTGGATTAAAAGCAGTGCAAGGGTGGCAACAAGGTAGACTGGGAGACAAAAGTGCTGGAGAAACCTTCTGGGTTTCAGCCTGAAACGTTGCCTATTTCCTTCGCCCCATAGATGCTGCCGCACCCACCCGCTGAGTTTCTCCAGCACTTTTGTCTACCTTCGATTTTCCAGCATCTGCAGTTCCTTCTTAAAAAAGGTAGACTGGGAGATAGGGCATTAATCCTTAGCATATAAGAGGTCTGTTCAAGAGTCTGATAACAGAGGGGAAGAAGCTGCCCTTGAATCTGGTGTTGTTAGCTTTCAAGCTTTTGTATCTTGTGCCCGAGGGTACAAGAGGGAATGACTGGGCTTGAGTGGTCCTTGTTTATGTTAGCTGAGGCGAGGTGTGAGGTGTAGATGGAGTTGGTGGGGGCTGATCTACATGATGGACTGGGCCATGCACAAACTCTCTGTAATGTCCTGCAGACAGTCTGAAGACGACCCAAAACGACATCCATTCCTTCTCTCCAGAGATGCTGCCTGTCCCGCTGAGTTACTAAAGCATTTTATGTCTATCTTATGGGCAGAGTAGCTGCTGTACCAAGTTGTGCTATATCCTGATAGGATGCTTTATGTGGTGAATCTATAGACGCTGGCAAGTCATTGAAGACATGCTGAATTTCCATCGTCTTTGAGGATAATGTGCTTAATTTTAACTTTATTACCACATTTCCACAACTAACCACTCACCACCACAACAACCATGGATGCCACACCAATAGTCACTCTGTCCACAAGGATACAGGCCCCTGTAGCCTCTATACTGATGGCAATATCTCATGTACCAAAATTGGCAAGACCGTACTGTACCGTCCTGAACGGTTAACTCTCGCGCATGAGTGCTGGCATCTTGCACGCTGGCAAGGAACGTCACGGGTGAGCGTGTGTGCGGTAGATTGGACGGCGATCCGGACGTGGCCGGACTCAGTCTGAAAGACTGCCAGCCGCTTTGTGTGTCACGATGTTTCAAGTTCAAAGTTAATTAGTAGATTACCGATAAATTGCTTTCTCCGTTGTGGTTATTGTTCTGGGCAATACGTAACGTTCACCATGCCTCCAGCCATTACTAACTTCCCATACTTTCCACATAAGCAGGTAACATTTTTAAAAACATTGTTTTAGAATAAGTGTTGGATCATTTTTAAGAATCCAGGCTCACACGGTTAAAATCCACTTACTCTGATGAGGCAACAGTAATATAAAGGAACACTCACGGGTATCCAAGGAACAGGAGATTCAGCACAGAATGATTTCTAAAAAGATTAACAAGCGTCCAGCACAAAACCCAGCCGCACATCGTGAGGAGTACCAAGCGAGCCACTATCACCAAAGTGTATCGCACCACAGAGGTTGCACTGGTTTGGGATGCCTGTAAGAAAAATGTACACTAATTGAGACAGGTCAAAATATAGATTCTGGAGGTCAACATGAGATCAAGGAGCAGTCTAAGGACCATGTTGGGGACAGTTTGAAGCTAGATGCCAGTTTCTATTCAGACTCACGTACACCATGCTGGTGGACACAAGCATGATAACATAGTAGTGATACACTACTCAGGTGAGGTGCAATTACCAAGAAGTCAGTGAATAACTGTCTTTAAACCTGACTAAAAGTAACAAAGACACAAAGTGCTGGGGTAACTCAGCGTGTCTCTGGAGTATGTGTTCCCCAGAATTGCTGCCTGACTACAGGACATTATGTCTTTTACAGTAAACCAGCATCCCCAGTGCCGCGCGTCTAAATGTATCCGCACCTAGTTGCCCACAGCTAAAATAATCAAATTTCTCATGAATGGCTGACATAATAGTTTATGAAGAAAGGACCAGATTTACAGCCAAATCACACACATGCAAACACACACACAAAAAATAGCAACTAGCCTCACTAGTTTTGGAGGTGTTAGCTGCTTTTAGAATGTCTTCAAAGCTACTGCCATTCTTGAAAATCAGCCCAGACGGGAGATAAATCACAACTGAAAGCATGTATCTCCAACAGCTCCAAAACATCAGCTACATTTTTATTGGTAAAGAACTTCAGAAGGATTCAACTTTAGCAATCTTACAATTAGACGCACTGAAAAAATGGCAAGTTAAATCCAGGTCATTGATTGTGCTTGAAGTATCACAAATAAAAGGCAGCGATAAAATCCAGACATGCCATTGAAAGTTCACTCACAATATCACTAAATGCTGAAAGTTTACTCACTCGCTTGTATCAGGCTGTATGAGGACAGCAGCATTTTATCAGCATTGCTGCCTCACGCGAGGTCATGTCATGTTGTTCTACGTGCTGTCACAGGTACCAGCTTCTATTGAGGCAGGCGATGCACACTGGCACAAAGCAGCTTGAAAGATGCAATGAATTTTTCAGAGACTCTACTCACCTCTGAAATGAGAGTCCACACCAGTCTTCGGGCCAGCATTATGGTAATAAATGCTGCCAGGTGATAGTCAATCAAATGAAAGTTCTACAAGAAAGAACAATTATATGTTAAGTAAAACATTTGTTTAAGAAGGAACTGCAGATGCTGGAAAATCGAAGGAAGACAAAAATGCTGGATAAACTCAGCGGGTGAGGCAGCATCTATGGAGCGAAGGAAATAGGCAACAAGAAAGGAAGATGCGGAGACAGTGGGCTTAGGGAGAGCTGGGAAGAAACCTCATTGTTTCCAGCTCCAGTTCCTGACCCCCCCAGTTCGGATCCAACCCAGAAAAGCTACATCGACGACTGCATTGGTGCTATCTCCTGCACCCACACACAACTCACTTACTTCATCCACTTCACCACTAACTTCCATCCTGCACTCAAAAACACTTGGACCATTTCCGACCTTTCCCTACCGTTTCTAGACCTCACTATCTCCATCGCAGGTGGTAGACTACTGACCGACATCCACTATAATCCCACTAACTCCCATGGCTATCTAGACTACACTTCTTCCCACCCTATTTCCTGTAAGGACTCCATCCTCTACTCCCAATTCCTCCGTCTACGCCGCATCTGCACCCAGGATGAGGTGTTCCACATCAGGGCATCGGAGATGTCCTCATTCTTCAGGGAACGGGGGTTCCCCTCTTCTACTATAGGTGAAGCTCTCACCAGGGTCTATTCTACTATAGGTGACTCTGCTCTCACTCCCCATCCCCCCCCACTCGTAACAAGGGCAGAGTCCCCTTGTCCTCACCTTCCACCCGTCACATACAACAAATAATCCTCCGACATTTTCGCCACCTCCAACGGGATCCCACCACTGGCCACATCTTCCCATCTCCTCCCCTCTGCTTTCCGCATAGACCGCTGCCTCCGTAACTCCCTGGTCAATTTGTCCCTTCCCACCCAAACCACCCCCTCTCCTGGTACTTTCCCTTGCAACCACAGGAAATGCTACACTTGTCGCTTTACCTCCCCCCTTGACTCCATTCAAGGACCCAAGCAGTATTCCCAGGTGTGGCAGAGGCTCATCTGCACCTCCTCCAACCTCATCTATTGCATCCGCTGCTCTAGGTGTCAGCACAGGCTTGGCGATCGCTTCGGCGAACACCTCCGCTCAGTTTGCATTAACCAACCTGATCTACAGGTGGCACAGCATTTCAACTCCCCCTCCCATTCCAAATCCAACCTTTCTGTCCTGGGCCTCCTCCATGGCCAGAGTGAAGCCCACCGTAAATTGGAGCAGCACCTCACATTTTGCTTGGGCAGTTTACACCCCAGTGGTATGAACATTGACTTCCCCAATTTCAGGTAGTCCCGGCTTTCATCTCCCCTTCCGAGCTCTCCCTAAGCCCACTGTCTCTGCCTCTTCCTGTCTTCTTATCTTCCCGCCCCCATGCCCCACTCTCACATCAGTCTGAAGAAGGGTCTCGGCCCGAAACGTTGCCTCTTAAGTAAAACATCTATTTTTTGTCCGTTGTGCGTAGTTTTTTCCATCACGCATATCCATGAGTTACTCCAGCACTTTGTATCATTGAGTCTTGGCCCAACTTGCCTATCTACATTAGTCCCACCTATCTGCGTTTGGCCCACATCCCTCGAAACTTGTCCGTTCCATGTACCTGCCTGTTTCTTACGCATAATACCTGCCCCAACTACCTCCCGTGGCAGCTCGTTCCATACACCCACCGCCTTTTTCACGAAAAAGTTAGCCCAGATTCTTATTAAATATTCCCCCCCCCCCCCCTCACCTTAAACCTATATCCTCTGGTTCTCTTACTCGGGGCAAGAGACACTGTGCATCTACTGGATCTATTCCTCTCATGATATTGTCCACCTCTATAAAATCATCCCTCATCCTCTTGCACTCCAAGGAATAAAGAATAGGCTTGCTCAACCTCTTCCCGTAGCTCAGACCCTCGAATCCTGGCAACCCCCTCAAGTGGCTTTGATACTTGATAAATTTAAAGACACTAGGCTCCATTCACAAAATAACCATGGGCCCCCTAAGGGAAAGCTCTATTCAGGACATCAAGTATATGCACGTAAACAGGAACTGCTGTTGGAGGTATTTGATTCACTAGTTCTTCTGCATTTTACAAGTTAATTTACTCAATAGACGCAGAGAATGGTGTGAATACTCAGCAGACCAGGCAGCACCTGTGGATCGAGAAACAGTTCACGCTTCAGCTCGAAGACTCTTCATGACTGCGGGTGGATCAACAGCAAGTAATAGGGGTTTTGGATCCGAAAGGTTATCTCTGTCTCCCATTCCGCAGGTGCTGCCTGACCCGCTGAGTGCTTCAAGCTCTGCATGCTTAGGCATGCAGGTGCAGCAGGCAGTGAAGAAAGCAAATGGTATGTTAGCATTCATAGCAAAAGGATTTGAGTATAGGAGCAGGGAGGTTCTACTGCAGTTGTACAGGGTCTTGGTGAGACCACACCTTGAGTATTGCGTACAGTTTTGGTCTCCTAATCTGAGGAAGGACATTCTTGCCATAGAGGGAGTACAGAGAAGGTTCACCAGACTGATTCCTGGGATGTCAGGACTTTCATATGAAGAAAGACTGAATAGACTCGGCTTGTACTCGCTAGAATTTAGAAGATTGAGAGGGGATCTTATAGAAACTTACAAAATTCTTAAGGAGTTGGACAGGCTAGATGCAGGAAGATTGTTCCCGATGTTGGGGAAGTCCAGAACAAGGAGTCACAGTTTAAGGATAAAGGGGAAATCTTTTAGGACTGAGATGAGAAAAACATTTTTTATAACAGAGAGTGGTGAATCTCTGGAATTCTCTGCCACAGAATGTAGTTGAGGCCATTCCATTAGCTATATTTAAGAGGGAGTTAGATGTGGCCCTTGTGGCTAAAGGGATCAAGGGGTATGGAGAGAAAGCAGGTACAGGATACTGAGTTGGATGATCAGCCATGATCATATTGAATGGCGGTGCAGGCTCGAATGGCCTACTCCTGCACCTATTTTCTATGTTTCTATGTTTTTCCGTTTTTATTTCAGTTCCCAGCATCCATAGATTTTCTGATTTTTATTGGTTATTTGAATTATACAATCCCACTATCAAGTGCCGTTACAATGTAGAATTTGACAGTCATTGTTGGATGCAACCAATAACCAAATTCATCTCCTTTGGAGAGACATTAGCTTGGATGCTGTAGAATCAGTATGGGTAGAACTGCGAAATAGCCAAGGGCAGAAAACGCTCGTTGGAGTTGTGTATAGTCCACCAAACAGCAATCGTGAGGTTAGGGATAGCATCAAACAGGAAATTAGGGACGCGTGTAGCAAAGGTACAGCAGTTATCATGGGTGGCTTTAATCTACATTTTTATTGGGCTAACCAAATTGGTAACAACACTGAGGAGGATTTCCTGGAGTGTATACGGGATGATTTTCTAAGCCAATATGCAGAGGAACCAACTGGAGGGCAGGGCATCCTAGACTGGGTGTTGTGAAATGAGGAAGGATTAGTTAGCAATCTTGTTGTGCAAAGCCCCTTGGGCAACAGTGACCATAATATGGTGGAATTCTGCATTAAGATGGAGAGTGACACGGTTAATTCAAAGACGAGGGTCCTGAACATAAAGAAAGGAGACTTTGATGGTATGAGATGGGAATTAGCTTGGATAGATGGGCAAATGATAATTAAAGGGTTGAGGGTGGATATGAAATGGCAAAGATTTAAAGATCGCATGGATGAATTACAACAATCGTTCATCCCTGTCTGGCGTAAAAATAAAACAGGGAAGGGGGCTCAACCGTGGCTAATGAGGGAAATTAGGGATAGTGTTAAATCCAAGGAAGAGGCATATAAATTGGCCAGAGGAAGCAACAAACCAGAGGACTGGGAGAAATTTAGAATCAACAGAGAATGACAAAGGGGTTAATTAAGAGGGGGAAAATAGAGCATGTGTGGAAAATAAGGCTTGCGGGGAATATAAAAACTGACTGTAAAAGCTTCTATGGATATGCGAAGAGGAAAAGATTAGTGAAGACAAATGTAGGTACCTTACAGTCAGAAACAGGTGAATTTATAATGGGAAACAAGGAATAGGCTGACCTTTGGTACTTTGGTTCTGTCTTCACTAAGGAAGACACAAACAATCTCCCAGAAATACAAGGAGACTGAGGATCTCGTGGGAGCAAGGAACTGAAGGGAATCTACATTAGTCAGAAAATGGTGTTAGGTAAACTGTTGGGACTGAGTGCATGTCGTCACAAGTGATGACGGGAAGAGGAAAGAGATTCTGCAGCGTGACTTTAGAGAGCTTGGAAGAAGGCTGAAAAGCAGGACCTCCAGGGTGGTTATCTCCGGTTTGCTTCCAGTTACTTGTGCTGGTGAGGGCAGGAATAGGGAGATATGGGATCTGAATGTGTGGCTGAGGAGCTGGGGCAGGGAGCAGGGATTTAGATTTTAGGACCACTGGGTTCTGTTTTGGGGTAAGGGTGAATTGTACAAAAGGGACGGGTTGCACCTTAACAAGCGGGGGACCAGCATTCCGGCAGGCAGATTTCCCAACGCTACACGGGTGGGTAAACTAGATAGTGAGGGGGGGGGGGGAGACAAATTGGAAATACAAGGATGGAGTTAAAGAGAAAGAGAGGAAAAGAAGAGTTAAGAAAGACACCAGAATTAACGGGGCAGAAAGCTCACGAAGAGATAGGAGAATATGGCCAAGTGAAATAGGAATCAATGGAAAGATGAGATGAGTAATGGATTAAAAGTATTATAATACGAAGTGTAAGAAATAAAGTGGATGAGCTTGAGGCTCAGTTAGAGATTGGTAGATATGACATTGTGGGGATTACAGAGACATGGCTGCAGGATCGGGACAAGGAACTGAATATTCAGGGTTGTACATCCTATAGAAAGGACAAGCAGGTGGGCAGAGGAAGTGGGGTAGCTCTGTTGGTGTGGGATGAAATTCAGTCCCTTGCGAGGGGTGACATAGGGACTGACGAGTCACTGTGGATAGAATTGAAGAATTGTAAAGGTAAGAAGACACGAATGGGAGTTATCTACAGGCCCCCAAACAGTAGCCTGGATATAGGGTGTAAATTGCAGCTGGAATTAAAATTGGCATGTAACAAAGATAATGCCACTGTGGTTATGGGAGATTTCAATATGTAGGTTGACTGGGAAAATCAGGTTGGTTTCGGACCCTAAGAAAGGGAGTTTGTAGAGTGCCTCTGAGTTGGTTCTTAGAGCAGCTTGTACTGGAGCCTACCAGAGAGAAGGAAATTCTAGATTTCAGGTTGTCTAATGAACTAGATTTAATCAGGGAATTCAAGGTAAAGAAACCGCTAGGAGGTAGTGACCATAATATAATACGTTTTAATCTGCAATTTGAGAGGGAGACGGTTAAATCATAAGTGTCAGTGTTGCAGTTGAACAAAGGGGACTATGAAGGCATGAGAGAGGAGCTGGCCAAGGTCGACTGGAAAAGGATCCTAGCAGGAATGACGGTGGAACGACAATGGCAGGAATTTCTGGGCATAATCCAGAAGATGCAGGATTATTACATTCCAAAGAGGAAGAAAGATTCTAAGGGGAGTAAGAGGCAATCATGGCTGACAAGGGAAGTTAGGGATAGAATAAATCTAAAAGAAAGTGTATAACATAGCAAAGAGTAGCGGGAAGCCAAAGGATTAGTGAACTTTCAAAGGACAACAGAAGGTAACAAAATGTGCAATACGGGGTGAAAAGATGAAGTATGAGTGTAGCCTGGCCAAGAATATAAAGGAAGTAAAAGCTTCTTTAGGTGAAATTATTATGGGGAACAAGGAAATGGCAGAAGAGTTGAACAGGTACTTTGGTTCTGTATTCACCAAGGAAGACACAGACAATCTCCCAGATGTACTAGAGTACAGAGGATCTAGGGAGACAGAGGAACTGAAAGAAATTTGCATTAGACGAGAAATAGTGTTGGATAGACTGATGGGAGTGAAGGCTGATAAATCCCCAGGGCCTGATGGTCTGCATCCCAGGGTACTCAAGAAGGTGGCTCTAGAAATTGTGGACGCATTGGTGATCATTTTCCAATGTTCTATAGATTCAGGATCAGTTCCTGTGGAACAGTAGCTAACGTTATCCCACTTTTCAAGAAAGGGGCGAGAGAGAAACGAGATATCATAGACCAGTTAGCCCGACATCAGTGGTGAGGAAGAAGCTGGAGTCAATTGTTAAAGAAGTAATAACGGCACATTTGGATAGCAGTAAAAGGATTGGTCCAAGTCAGCATAGATTTATCAAGGGGAAATCATGCTTGATTAATCTTCTGGATTTTTTTGAGGATGTGACAAGTAAATTGGATGAGGGGAGCCAGTGGATGTAGTGTATCTGGACTTTCAGAAAGCCTTTCATAAGGTCCCACACAGGAGATAGTGGGCAAAATTAGAGCACATGGTATTGGGAGTAGGGTATTGACATGGATAGAGAATTGGTTGGCAGACAGGAAACAAAGAGTAGGAATAAACGGGTCCCCGTCAGAATGGCAGGCAGTAGCGAGTGGTGCCACAAGGCTTGTTGCTGGGGCCGCAACTATTTACAATATATATTAATGATTTAGATGATGGCATTAAAAGTAACACGGGCAAATTTGCAATGACACAAAGCTGGGTGGCAGTGTGAACTGTGAAGAGGATGCTAGGTTGCAGGGTGACTTGGACAGGTTGAGTGAGTGGGCAGATGCATGGCAGATGCAGTATTATGTAGATAAATGTGAAGTGGTAAGAACTTTGGTGGCAAGAACAAGGAGGCAGATTATTATCTCAATGGTGTCAGATTAGGAAAAAGGGAAGTGCAATGAGACCTGCGCATCCTTGTACACCAGTCACTGAAAGTAAACATGCAGGTACAGCAGGCACTGAAGAAAGCTAATGGCATGTTGGCCTTCAAAACGAGAGGATTTGAGTATAGGAGTAAAGAGGCCTTCTGCAGTTGTACATGGTCCTGGTGAGACCACATCTGGAGTATTCTGTGTAGATTTGGTCTCCTAATTTGAGGAAGAACATCCTTGCCATTGAGCTAATGCAGCAGAGGCTCACGAGGATGGCGGGACTGTCATACGAGGAAAGATTGACTGGGCTTGTATTCACTGGAATTTAAAATGATGAGGATTCTTATAGAAACGTATAAAGGACTGGCCAAGCTAGATGCAGGAAAAATGTTCCCAAATGTTGGGGGAGTCCAGAACCAGGGGCCACAGTCTTAGAATAAATTGGAGGCCATTTAAAACTGAGACGAGAAAAAACTTTTTCACCCAGAGAATTGTGAATTTGTAGAATTCTCTGCCACAGAAGGCAGTAGAGGCCAATTCACTAGGTGAATTTAACAGAGAGATTGATAGAGCTCTAGGGTATAGTGATATCAAGGGATATGGGGAGAAGGTAGACACAGGTTACAGATTGTTAATGATCAGCCATGATCACAATAAATGGTGGTGCTGGCTCGAAGGGCCAAATAGCCGCCTCCTGCATCAATTTTCTGTTTCTTTGCTTCTATGAATGGAGGTGCTGGCTCGAAGGGCCGAATGGCCTACTCCTGCATCTATTTTCTATGTTTCTATCTGTAAATTAGCTGGGCAGAAGCACCAATTGTAACCGCTGCAGTATCAACTGTAGCCACAACCCCACTGCAATTTGCAGTGGGCTGCACGTTGTTGTAATTCTATAAAAGAGTTGCTCACCAGTGAGGTAGAAGCTGCAGGATGAAGGTATGGGAACCACCAGACTGTTTTGTAAATGTTGATGTACTGAACGATCAGGGCCATCAACAAGTAAATGAAGAAGAGTAGCTCAAAGACAAGGCACCCGTCTGTGGGCAGCTCAGGAATGCAGCAGTGGCGAACCGGCTCGGGGGTAATCAAGGCAGTAATGGGAGGAGCAGACAAACCAATGGCAGTACCGTTCCTGAAAAAAACAACGTGAGCATTAGAGGAATATGGACTAACCAACATTAAACAAAGTCATTCACATCAGCGTCATGAATTTCTTTTAAAAAAAAAGTACAATGCACTTTAAAATTTTTCATTAAAAATATCTCATTAGGGCTTTAGCACTCTCTGATCTGAATGGGTAGACTGCAATATCAACACATTACTACCAAGTTTACAGTACACAAAAATGCTGGAGAAACTCAGCGGGTGCAGCAGCATCTATGGAGCGAAGGAAATAGGTAACGTTTCGGGCCGAAACCCTTCTTCAGACCGAAACGTTGCCTATTTCCTTCGCTCCATAGATGCTGCTGCACCTACTGAGTTTCTCCAGCATTTTTGTATACCTTCGATTTTCCAGCATCTGCAGTTCCTTCTTAAACACTACCAAGTTTACCACTGATACGTGTGTTTAGAACAGATGGCCAAATGGTCCTGACTCAAAACGTCACCTATTCATGTTGGCCTGAGACGCTGCCTGACCCGCTGAGTTAATCCAGCACTCTGTGTCTTCTTTGGTCAACCTCAAAATCTAGTGGAACTGAGAGCAAGTGTTGATCCACATAATCTTGTCATTGGCAGGATGACCAGTCACTGCTAGTTTGAAGAACCTGTCATATCGCATTACACCGATAGCATTAACCACTCAGTCAACTCAAGCCACTGATTTCTGACACATCAAAACATTTCTGTTATGTCTCCCCAACACCTCTTTCAATATATCGACGATGGTACACATGTAGATTAAGGTGGATGGCAACATATTAAAAACCCAACTGAAACGCTTAGAAACTTCTGAAATAACTTTGTGGAACTGTGGCTGTGTGTGGAGTTGGGTTTAAATCCCTTCATCCGTTTAGTATTGTCATATGTACAAAGGTACAGTGAAAAGCTTTTTTGGTTGCATGTTATCCAGTCAACTGAAAAACTATACATGATTACAATCAAGTCATTCACAGTTTACAGGTACAGGATAAAGGGAATAACGTCTAGTGCAAGATAATGTCTAGAAAAAGTCAGATTAAAGATAGTCCAAGGGTCTCCAACGAGGTAGATAGTAGATCAGAACTGCTCTCTAGTTGGCGATAAGATGGGTCACCAACCTATGGCTGATAACAGCCGGGAAGAAACTGTAAAGTTTTGGAATTCAATCTTTATTTAATATCTGGAATTTGGAAAAACACCAACCTTTCTTAGAAACAATAATCACAAAACATGCTGCATCATCTCAATACCCGCACTACTGTCCTTCAGTGAGAGAAATACCTAGTGTGGCTCCAATGCCACTTCATATGGTGCACTCAAGTGCCCAGTGAAAGAGCTGGAGCAAGCTATGCTCACAGCTGCACTCAAACAGAATCAGACCAGAACCACCACCTGGCATGGACCTGGGAACCTGAATCAGCCACAGCAAAGACATTCTTAGCCCAGCCACCTGGCAAAGTTCTCTTCACAAATGTGTGGGGCTGGTGTCTACATTCAGAGAGCCGGCTCACAGGCTAAGTAAGCAGTAGGCTGGCATGGGTATGCAGACAGTAGCATACCTCACAGGCAGTTCCTGTGATTAATAGATAACCCATCGTGGCATAGAAAGGTAGACAGTCAGAATATGTTTTCCCAAGATAGAAAAATCAAATATTAGTGGGCATAGGATTAAGGTTAGAGGGCAATGTTTAAAGATGTGCGGGACAAGTGTAAAATAAATCTTTACACAGAGGGTGGTGAGTGCTGGAATGCACTGCTGGGGGTAGTGGTTGAAACAGATACATTAGTGGCATTTTAAAGACTTTTGGATAGGCACATGGATATGCAGGGGATGGTGGGATATGGATTTTGGGCATGAGGATAAGTGGCGAGAGATGTATAAGATTACAGGGCGAACATAGAGTCTGTTACCCAGGGTTTGGGAATCAAGAACCAGAACACTTAAGGGCCTGTTCAACTTAGGCAATTTTTTTGGGCAACTGTCAGTCGTAACAGGTCACCGAAAAGCGGCGACTGGACCCCTCCCACGACAATGTCTACGACAAGCTACGACAACCTACCACCTAGTCAACGTCAAGCTACGGCAAGCTATCGACAACCGACAACCCATTAGGTCGTCCACCTACGATCACACCTATGACCACACAGGCGACAACCTAGCCGGTCCACCCGCGACAAGCTACGACAAGCAACGACCCTGTCGGCGACAACTGAAGACAATCCAGTCGCCGGTTGACGTAGGTAGTCGCCAATGGAATTCACCGAAGTCAGCACCCGGCGACAACCTGCATCATCCTGGCGACAACCTACGACAGGAGGAGACAATCTACGTCAAGCCCACAGTCGCCGAAAAGTTTGGAACATTTCAAAATCCGGCGGCGACCAGCAAAACGTTACGACTCTTACGATGACTTGAGGAGACTACTCACGACCATACAGGTATCACCCCGCGACCATAGAAAAATAGCCTAGTCGCCGGAAAAATCGCCTAAGTGGGACAGGGGCTTTAGGTTTAAGACGAGAGGGGAAAGAATCAATAGGAACCCGAGGGGCAACCTTTTCCACACAGTGGGTATTTGAACAAGACACGGGAGGTGATTAAGGAAGGTATTATAACGTTTTAAAAGACACTTACACAAGCAATAAGAAAGGTTCAGAGGGATGAGAGTTATAAGTGTGCAAATTGGACTAGCCTAGATAGGGCATCTTGGTTGGCATGGTTGAATTGGGCGAAGGGTCTGTTTTTCTGCTATATAACTCTTTTATTCATCTTTATTACACAAGATGAATGAATAACCGATGATCCCAAAACAACAAAGAAAACAGAAATGGAAGCAAGTGGTTCAACTACGAATCAAAAAGGCCAGCCTTAGCTCACAAGTTCATGAAGCTCATATGGAAGAGCAAACAGGCAGGTCATATTAACTCTCGTTTTGTTGAATCTCATCGTCCGTAACTCGTTTTCGCCTCGCCACAGCTAACAATGGCCTGTTTCCTTTATCATTGTTACTTTTTTGAATATCTTTCATTCATTTGTTCTATATCTATATAACTAAAAGTCTCATCTTGACCACTTCCTGTCTGCGCTGTATATTGATTTTGGAAATAAACGCTACCATATATCGCTGTGATTTTTGGCCATCTTACAGTCCTCCTCCGCTGAGGCAGCCCCGAGGATTTTTCCGATCGATGAAAAGTAAAAAAGTTATGAATGTTTAAAAAATCTTGATAGGTCCTCTCACCTGCCAATCACCACGATGAAGGTAACGCCCCTTCCGGGGGGCCAGGAGTATAAAACCCAAATGGTAGGAAATTGCATTTGGATTTGGTGGCCTGCACTCTGCTTGAAATGGTGTGAAATTGCATTTGGATTTGGTGGCCTGCGCTCTGCTTGAAATGGTATTTCAAGGAATAGCTGTGAGTGAACTGCCAGCCCACCAGCCCTGAGTGACTGAGCTGCCAGCCCACCAGGCCTGAGCTGCCAGCCTACCAGGACTGAGTGACTGAGTTGCCTGCCCAAGAATCCATTCAACCCACAATGTCCATACTAGCCCTCTGGAAACCAGTCACTTCGGCCCACAACACCCATACTAGCGCTCCAGAAAGCCCCCCGGCCACCAATATTGGAATTGACGGAGGTGGAATATTGCGTTGGGGGACCAGCCCTCCCGTGTGAACATGGGACACAACGGGTCCCACTTAGTCTAGTCTCTCTATATCACTGTTAACATATAATCTCTCGTTTCCCCGTCCCGACACCCAAAACGTCACCTATTCCTTTTCTCCAGAGATGCAGCCTGGCCCGCTGAGTTACGCCAGCTTTTGTGTCTATCTTGGGTCATATTCACAATTGACTGAACAACCTAACTTAGTAACAATGATCACAAAACGTACTGCGTCGCAATACCCACACTAATGTCCTTCAGTGAGAGAAATACCCAGGTAATGCTGTGTTTAACTTAATGAAACAATTCTGTACAAATACCAGTCACTAGGAAATAGTCCAACTGTAGAAACAAAAAACTGCAGATGCTAGTTTATACCAAAGATAGAAACATAGGAAAAACGTAGGCCATTCGGCACTTCGAGCCAGCACTATCAATATGATCATGTCTGATCATCTAAAATTAGTACCTCGTTCCTGTTTTTTCCCCATATCCTTGATTCCTTATGCCCTAAGAGCATCTTTAAAGAAAAAGGATGAGTAACATTTCGGGTCGGGAGCATCATTCGAGTTCTTTAGAAATACTGCCTGACCCGCTGAGTTACTCCAGCGGCTATCTTCGGTTTATCTGCACAGAGTAGCCCAGTCTTTTACCAATTTTTCTGTAATCCCTTCTCTGACTCTATCTCCTTCCCATCTTCTTTCAACAAACTCCAGGATTGCAAATGCAAAAAACGCCATTTTATCGCACATTAAGGCAGAGAAAATAAATAGTTCTGATTGTGAAAAGTTCCATCAGCACTTCATCAAATTACCCTCTAATGTCGGCAGACTTCTAACTCCAGTCCAATCTGGAAGGCATTTCAACAAAGTTAAAAGATTTCTACATATAGTACACTCATTAAAATGTCACCTGCTCAGCAGTGGAGCAAGTTTCTTTCTCAAACATGATCTCAGCCGCACTATGTGCAATTGTAACGACTATGTCAAAAACATACCCTGAAGAGGGAAACAAAATAATTCAATCAAACTGGATCACGAACCAAGACAACAGACATCTCAGTGTTCCACGTTTTGGTGCCTTTAGCTGAATTGTTTTTAAATAATCTTTGCGTTAGTTTCACAACAGGAGCCAGTGCTGAGCAAGGTCTCAGCCTTGGCAATTGCCCTTGACTCAATCTCAAAAACATTTCCTGTCTCACATATGTGGCCATGTTCATGACATTTTCCCCCAAGCTGGAGGTTACAGGTTCAAAACCCATTGCAGATTCTTAAATATAAAAATCTACACTGACTGTGCATTATCCCAATCAACCTCTTCAAACTGATGGAACTTGGAGTCGGCACTCCCCTCTGCTACTGGATCCTCTACTTTCTGACCAACAAACCACAGCCAGTGAGGATAGGTGACCAATCATCGTCTACGATAATCGTCAACACTGGTGCCCACAAGGATGCGCTCTCAGCCCCCTTCTTTACTCCTTGTACACCCAAAACTGTTTTGCCAAATATCAATCCAAAACATGTTACAAGTTCGCAGACGACACCACCGTAGTTGACGGGATATCAAATATTGACGAGACAGAGTACAGGATGGAGATTGGGAACCTCATAACCTGGTGCTGAGACAACAACTCTCCCTCATTGTCAGCAAGACAAAGGAGGTTGTGATTAACTTCAGGAAGCAAAGCAGTACATTTACCCATACATTGATGGCACTGAAATAGAGATGGTCAATAGCTTCAACTTCTTAGAAATAAATATCACCAGTAATTTTTCCTGGACCAGCCACATCGAAGCAATGGCCAAGAGAGCACACCAACACCTGTACTTCCTTAAAAGGCATGGTAAGTTCAGCATGTCCCAACAACCCCCACTAACTTCTTCAGATGCGCATAGAAAGCATGTTATCGGGATGCATTACAGCATTGTTTGGGTACAACTCCATCCAAGATTGCAGGAAATTACAGAGTTATGGATGTAGCCCAAACCATCATACAAACCACCCTCCCTGCCATTGACTCCATCTACACTTCATGTGCCTCGACAAGGACACCAGCATAATCAAAGACCAATCTCATCCACTGCCACCTGCCCCCCCCCCCCCCCCCCACCCCCCCCCCCCGCCCCCCACACCCACCCATCAGACAAGAGGGACGGTTGTTTGAGAGAGCATATCTCCAGATTCAGGGACAGTTTTACATAGAAACACAGAAAATAGGTGCAGGAGGCCATTCGGCCCTTCGAGCTAACACCGCCATTCAATATGATCATGGCTGATCATCTAAAATTAGTACTCCATTCCTGTTTTCTCCCCATATCCCTTGATAGCCCTAAGAGCTATAACTAATTCTCTCTTGAAAACATCCAGTGAATTGGCCTCCACTGCCATCTGTGGCAGAGAATCCCACAGATTCACAAATCTCTGGGTGAAAAAGTTTTTCCTCGTCCTCAGTCCCCTAAATGGCCTACCCCTTATCACATAGAAAATAGGTGCTGGAGTAGACCATTCAGCCCTTTGAGCCAGCACTTAAACTGTGACCCCTGGTTCTGGACACCATCAACATCGGGACCATTTTTCCGGCATCTAGAATGTAATATGTTTCTATAAGATGCCTTCTCATCCTTCTAAATTCCAGTGAATACAAGCTCAGTCGACCCATTCTTTCATCATATGTCAGTCCTGCCATCCCAGGAATTAACCTGGTTAACCTACGCTGCACTCCCTCAATAGCAAGTGTCCTTCCTCAAATTTGGAGACTAAAACTGCATACAATATTCCAGGTGTGGTCTCACCAGGGCCCTGTACAACTGCAGTAGGACCTCCTTGCTCCTATACTCAAATCCTCTCGCTATGAAGACCAACATGCCATTAGCTTTCTTCACTGCCTGCTGTACCTGCATGCTAACTTTCAGTGACTGATGTACAAGCACACCCAGGTCTCGTTACACCTCCCCTGTTCCTAATCTGACACCATTCAGATTAAAATCTGCCTGGACTCTCATCTGAATTTACAACTGAACTCTGATCAGCTAGAGTGCAGTCCTGACCCATCTACCATGTACAGGACATTTGAACTACTTTTAATAGGACTTTTATCGGAATAAATCTTGCACAAACTGTTGTATCCATTATCTTGTACACTGTGGATGGCTTGATTGCAATAATGTTTGGTCTTTTCTTTGACTAGATAGCACGCAACAAGCTTTTACACTGTACCTTTGTACATGTGACAATAATAAACTAAATTAAACTAATAAACTAAACAATGAAAAGGAATTTTGCTGTCAGCGGTGTCACCTGGAAAGTGGACCATTAAAGGATCATAACTGGCTTTCCCTGTGGCAGTAAAAAAAACCTATTGACACTGTTTGACTGGAGTTTATCGCTGATGATTTTGTCAAAATTCACCCATCTATATTTCTTTCAAAGGTACACAAAAATGCTGGAGAAACTGAGCGGGTGTAGCAGCATCTATGGAGCGTAGGAAATAGGCAACGTTTCGGGCCGAAACGTTGCCTGTTTCCTACGCTCCATAGATGCTGCTGCACCCGCTCAGTTTCTCCAGCATTTTTGTGTACCTTCGATTTCCCAGCATCTGCAGTTCCTTCTTAAACACTATATTTCTTTCAAGTTCATTGTAAAGCCATGTTAATGACCGTTGTCAAAATACCCAAAACCAATAGATAATAGCCCAATTCTCCAATGGGTTGAGGATTCACTGTATTGTTGTTCTATGCCCATTTGCAACAATCACTTCTCCATTTGGCACACACTCATGGGGAAGTCATGCTGTACCTCTGCAAGACTTTGCTCATGCCACATTTGTTGTATAGTGTGCAACTCTGGTCACCCAATTAGGGGAAGGACGTGGAGACTTGAGTGAGTGCAGAAGCTGTTTACCAGGATGATGCCTGGATTAGGGAATACTGTATTACAAGGAGAAGGTGGCCAAATTTGGATTGTTTTCTCCGGAATGCTGGAAGATTGAGGAAGGATCCTATAGAGCGATATTAAGTTATGAGAAGCATGGATAGGGTAGACAGTCAGACTCTTTTCCCAGATAGAAATGTCAAAGATCAGAGGGCATAGCTTTAAGGTCAGTGGGGTAAAGTTTAAAGAATGTGCACGGCAAGTTTGTATTTGTACACAGCGTGGTGAGTTCCTAGAATACGTCGCAGAGGGTTTGTAGATTAATTAGCCCTCTGTAAATTGCCCCAAGTGTGCAGGGAGTATAGGGAAAAGTAGGATAACATCGAACTAGTGGCCCTATAGCAGAAGCGTCCTCGTCGCAGGGCTGGAAACTGGAAGTATCCTGAGCTAATTCTGCTACCACCATCATCTATTGCAACAAGTGATGGCTCCCACTAATTATCGCCGGAAGCCTGCGTCCTTTTCAGGACAGACGATGACAGCAATGGCAACATTTGAAACATGGAAGATGGACACGAAAGAAGATCGAACTAGTACGAGCCAGATCGGATGGTTGGCAAGGATTCGGTGGGCTGAAGGGCATGTTTCCATGCTTTGCTCCAAACTACAATACATTCACAATATGCAGCAGTCATGAAACCAACCATAGATCTACTGAGATACCGGAATAGGCCATTATATTTAGAGTATAGTCAGCAGAATAAGTATGTTACATTTGAACAGACTAACAATTTCCCATTTTAGAAGGAGATCGCCCAGCTGTGAATGACAGTATGTGAGGGCACGTACCTGTTTCTAATCCCAGTCCCATTGCCACAGCTACCACCTACGATGGTCTGCAGAGATGGCAACGCTGAGCGGCTCAGCTGCTGCCGACTCGGACCCCGCCGACCACCAGGCATGGCATGGACCAGCTCACAGTTAAGCACCAGTGCGATCGATCCGCCCAAAGCCAGCACGCTCTGCACTCTGCAACAAAACAGACAGCTCGGTCAGCACCCATTCATTCATTCATTCATTCTCAGCCACGGAAACCTCTTCACAATAGTTCTACGATATCCCACTTTCTCATCCACTCATTACACACTAGGGGCAATTTAAAGAGGCCAATTAATTTACAAACCCGCACATCTTTGGGACGTGGGAGGAAACCGGAACACCCGGAGGAAACCCACTCAGTCATAGGGAGATCGTGCAAACTCCACACAGGCAGCACCAGAGGTCAGGATTGAGCCCAGGTCTCTGGCGCTGTGAGGCAGCGGCTCTACCAGGTGTTCCACTGTGAAGTAGTGCCACTCTTCACAGCTGCTGCATGACCAACCGAGTATCCAGTTTTCTGCTTGCATTTCACATTCCTTCTTCCACCATTCTGAATCATGCTGCATTTTACTGTACCAGACCCTGGTCATCCATAAATGCATGCAAAATAAACAAAAGGGCTAAAATTCCAATTCAAAATTCAAAAATGACAGTGTAACCCAGCAGGTCAGGCAGCATCACTGGAGATCATGAACATGTGATGTTTCGGGTTGGGACTGACCCAAAATGTCACCTATCTATATTCTCCAGAGATGCTGCCTGACCTGCTGACTCACTCCAGCACTTTGTGTCCGTTTTCTAGGCCAGCATCTGCAGTTCCTGTTTTGTTTTACATTAGGTTAGTTAGAATTTTAGTTCATGTAGATGCTTTTCATGTTGGGGAGGGAGGCTGTGGCCTTGTTTGACAGGGCTGAGTCCTCTGCTCTCTGCAAAATAATACAGGCTGCTTCAATCTGTAGATACTGAAGCAGCCCGTATTATCAAATTGGTCTGAATATTGGAACAAGGGTGGAAGTGGGTAGATACACAAAAAAAGCCCCAACAGCTACATTAGAATCATACAACACGGAAAAGGGCCATTCAGCTCAACTTGTCCAAGTGGACCAAGAGTTAATCTAAGACCCAAGATGGTCCCATTTGCCATAGTTTGACCAGTATCCCTTCAAACCTTTCCTACCCCGTACTTCTCCAAATGTTCATTTCCCTAGAAACATCTCTTAGTCTGCTTGATTCAAGTATCAGATTAGTTACTACAATTCCACTGAAAAGATGGATTCTTTGGTTACGTGCGAAGCAGAACAAACAATAACATTTGCCTTCTGCTCATACAGTGGAAATGATTCATATCTTGCTCCCACTCGACTCATTCATTCACCGCCCTTGACTTAACAGCAAAGATAAATTTGCTGGGATCATTATATGACACAAGTCGACAGTACAATAAACAAAACTATCCTTATTTCAGAACGCACACCACAAATTAAAACACACTCACGGCAACTCATACAATTGACGAACGCTGCCTGTATTAAGGCTACATGAGAGACACCCTGTAAGTAGGAATGCAACACTGAGTACTTTGTTGCATTTCAAATTATTATCCTATCTTTTGTTCAGCTGGTGCTAAACAGGAATGCAAGTGGTGCAGAGTGGTGGCCTCTACCGTCAAAACCATCCACTCCAGGCACCGCCTCAAGAAGGCAGTATCAGTCATCAAGGATCCCCACCATCAAACCGTGCCCTCTCCTCACTGCTACCATCGGGCAGGATGTACAGAAGCCACACCACCAGGGTCAGTTTAGAGATACAGCACGGAAAGACCGTATCTCGCCCACTGAGCCCACGCCGACCAGTGATCCTCGCACATTAACAATATCCTATACTAGGGACAATTTTTACATTTAGAACAAGCCAATTAACCTACAAATATTTTTGTCTTTGGAGTGTGGAAGGAAAGCGGAGATCTTGGAGAAAACCCTTACGGTCACACAGAGACATATAAACTCCGTATAGACAGCACCCATTGTCAGGATTGAACCCAGGTGCTGTAGCGCTGTAAGGCAGTAACTCTACCGCTGTGCCCTGGCACAGATACTTTCCTACAAACATCTGATTCTTGAACCGACCTGCACTACCCAAATTCTATAGACATGGGAACGTTACGGACCACCTCTTGCACTACTGTGGACTGGTTTTATTTCTAATTGTGACAATAGACAATAGGTGCAGGAGTAGGCCATTCGGCCCTTCGACCCAGCACCGCCATTCAATGTGATCATGGCTGATCATCCCCAATCAGTACCCCGTTCCTGCCTTCTCCCCATATCCCCTGACTCCTCTATCTTGAAGAGCCCTATCTAGCTCTCTCTTGAAAGTAGCCAGAGAACCGGCCTCCACCGCCCTCCGAGGCAGAGAATTCCACAGACTCACAACTCTCTGTGGGAAAAAGTGTTTCCTTGTCTCCGTTCTAAATGGCTTACCCCTTATTCTTAAACTGTGGCTCCTGGTTCTGGACTCCCCCAATATCGGGAACATGTTTCCTGCCTCTAGAGTGTCCAAACCCTTAATAATCTTATATGTTTCAATGAGATACCCTCTCATCCTTCTAAACTCCAGAGTGTACAAGCCCAGCTGCTTCATTCTCTCAGCGATGACTTGGCACTGATGTCCTTATTTATTGCAGTCATTTATTCGCTGAAATGTCTTGCAAAATTTCTGTGTGACTTATGATTCTATGTGCCTGTGATGTTCCTGAACCCAAGATTGTCATTGTGCTTGCACCTCACTAGACTTTGGATATGACAACAAACTTGACTTGGTGATACTCCATTATTAAACTATTAGCTTAGATGTAGCATATCGGTTGGGCTGAAGGGCCTGTTTCTGTGCTGTATGACTATTAGTTAAACTTTACACTACTTCGTATTGCTAACAAATTGAGATGTTTAGCATTGAGAAAACACATGGAATGGACCCTGAGCCACTAAACCAAACTGGAGCATTGGCATTGAAACAGAGAGCCTTTCATTTTCCTGCCATTTTAAATGAGGCACGCATTTTGCATTTTACACCTGAAAATACTAACGGAGTTAGTAATGCCATTCAACGTGGAGCTTTCCCCACTCAATCCTCGGCGTTGTCAGCTCCAAGCTGGCCACTCGTAAGGAGTTTCTTCCTATAATTACTTACATATTAAAAATAAATCTACGACTAGCTATACCACTGTGCTGTCCTTTAAGTATAGCATTACCAATGAACCTTTCACAATACCATTGACAATTTAACAATGACTGTACACCACTAAGTTAACAAAAGCAGAAGTGAATAAACCGTTTGGAACCTTTTCAAAAATAAACTCTGCACCGACTTCTCATTAAGCAGCATCCTCTTCACTGATTGTTCTGGAGAAAATAAATGGTTGACGTTTCCGGTTGGAACCAGACTGAAGCTGGGTTCCGACCCAAAACTTCACCCATTCTTTTTCTCCAGAGATGCTGCCTGACCCGCTGAGTTACTCCAGCACTTTGTCTCTATCTTCAGGGTGCAAATGTTGACAGCTCACCATTGCCAATAAACTCCTGTGGACATTGGGCATGATTAACATAAAAACATAGAAAATAGGTGCAGGAGTAGGCCATTCGGCCCTTCGAGCCTGCACCGCCATTCAATATGATCATGGTTGATCATGCAACTCAGTATCCTGTACCTGCCTTCTCTCCATACCCCCTGATCCCTTTAGCCACAAGGGCCACATATAACTCCCTCTTAAATATAGCCAATGAACTGGCCTCAATTACTTTCTGTGGCTGAGAATTCCAGATTCACCACTCTCTGTGTGAAAAAAAATTTCTCATCTCGGTCCTAAAAGACTTCCCCCTTCCTCCTTAAACTGTGACCCCTTGTTCTGGACTTCCCCAACATCGGGAACAATCTTCCTGCATCTAGCCTGTTCAACCCCTTAAGAATTTTGTAAGTTTCTATAAGATCCCCCCTCAATCTTCTTCATGGGACAATTGGTATGAACATGGGACGATTGGTATGAACATGGGTCGATTGGTATGAAGATTGGTATTTGGGCATGATTTATGAATAGTCATAGAAACATGCACACAGAAAGAGGCCCATTCAGCCTAACGTCCATGCCCACCCCATCTATACTAGTCCCACCTTCCAGCATTTGGCCCATATCCGTCAAAACCTTTCCTACCCATGAACCTGTCCAAATGTATTTTAAATGTTGTTATAGTACTTGCCTCAACTACCTCCTCTGGCAGCTTGTTCATGTACCCACCATCCTCCTATAAAATCTTTCCCCTCTCACCTTAAACCTGTGTCCTCTGGTTCTTGATTCCCCTCCCCTTGGTGAAAGACTTTGTGCATTCACCCTACATACTCCCCTCATGATTTTCTACACATCTATAAGATCACCCCTCAGCCTCCTGCGCTCCAAGGTATAAAGTCATAGCCAGCCCAACCTCTCCTGTAGCTCAGGCCCTCGTGGCGTGACAACATCCTTGTAAATCTTCCCTGTACTCTGTACATCACAAGGAATTTCTCTACACAAATCACGCTACAATTCAACATTTTAAAAACACTGGTCAAATTGCCCTCAATATACCTTTACTCAAGACGACAGATGCAACATTCCAACTAATACTAGTGCATGGAATTTTGCCATGTGTAGTTGCACCATGATAAATTACTTTGTAGTTTGAACCACAATGTAAAAGCTAAAGGAAAACCACATTTGTCTCTTGACATACTAAATTAAGTGCTTTAATCCACTTGCTGATACCACCATTAGAACTTGGATCAGTTAGAAAGTGCATTGACAAACTGTTCATTGTAACTCTTACCAATCATAGAACAGTACAACACGGAACAGGCCTTTCAGCCCACAGTGTCTGTGCTGATCATGATGCCAAGATAAACTAATTTCCTCTGCCTCCAAGTAATCCATATCCCTCCATATCCACGTGCCTATTAAAAAAGCCTCAAACCACCACCCCTCTCCTGGCATCGTGATCCAGGCACCCACCGCAATAAAACTGCCCCACATATCTTCATTAATCTTTGCCCCTCTTTCCTCACAGAGCTATGCCCTCGTCTTTGATATTCCCATCCGAGGAAAAATGTTCTGACTGTCTATCGTATCTGTCACATACTTCAATCAGGTCTCCCCTCAATCCAGCACAACCTCTCCTTATAGCTAACATCCTCTGATCCAGACAGCATTCTAGTAACCCACTTCTGCACCTTTTCCAGAGCCTCCACATCATGTAAACGTTGCCCTCTCCTTAAAGCTATGTCGTCTACTTAAACATAGAGATGCATTGGGTTTTATGCATGCATTTCCGGCATACCAGTTCTCCACCCAATTCCAGGACACTGCCAATACTCAATATTTTCCTTCTAAAGTGAAAACAGTTTTCCACTTCAAGTGGAATATGGCATATTCTAAACCAGATATTATTGGGAAGCAAATAATACGTCCAGTCATTCCGAAGGTATTGAAGGTTGATTTAAGTGGAAATGCTGAATCACAACTCAAGGTGCGATCGTCCAAGACCCTGTACACTTGCAGTAAGATATCCCTGGTCCCATCCTCAATATCTTACACTATGAATGACAACATACTCCACGCCCCATTTATAAAGACAAATTTAATTCACCAAGTTACCAATCATTCGACTTTTCATCTGTTATCAGACAACTGAACCATCCTATCAGCAACCATAGAGTGGTCCTGAGCTACTATCTACCTCATTGGAGACCCTGGGACTAACTTTACTCAGACTTTATCTCGCACTAAACATTATTTCCTTTATCCTGCATTGGTACACTGTGGAGGGCTTGATTATAATCATGTATTGTCTTTCCACTGACTGGTTAGCTTAGTTGAGTTTATTGTCACATGTACTGAGGTACAGTGAAAAGCTTTTGTTGCGTGCTATCCAGTCAGCAGAAAGACAATACATGATTACAATCGAGCCATGCCCATGTACGACCAACAAAAGCTTTTCAGTGCACTCCAGACACATAGAGTCAGAGCGATAGTGTGGAAACAGGCCCTTCGGCTCAACTTGCCCACACCGGCCAACATGTCCCAGCTGCCTGCATTTGGTCCATATCCCTCCAAACCTGTCCTATTCATGTACCTGTGTTCAAGAAGGAACTGCAGATGCTGGAAAATCGAAGGTACACAAAAATGCTGGAGAAACTCAGCGGGTGCAGCAGCATCTATGGAGCGAAGGAAATAGGTAACGTTTCGGGCCGAAACCCTTCTTCAGACTGTACATGTCTGGTTGTATTCTGCCTGTACCTATTCATGTACCTGACTGGTTCTTAAATGTTGGGATAATCCCTGTCCCAACAACCACCTCTGACAGGTTGTTCTATACACCCACCACCCTTTGTGTGAAAAAGTTACCCCTCAGATTCCTATTAAATCTTTTCCCCTTCACCTTAAACCTATGTCCTCTGGTCTTAGATTCCCCGACTCTGGGCAAGAGACTCTGTGCATCTACCCGATCTATTCCTCTCATGATTTTATACACCTCTATAAGATCACGTGACAATAAACTAAACCAAATGATGAAGACTGCATCTAGTGTTATCACTTGGTGCATAATCACCAAAAACATTTCCAATTTTTGTTGTTGACTACTTTGTTCCGGCCTTCAGCACAACGACATAGAAATGAGTATTTGATGATGATCATAACATGCTCAAATCTGTTCATATTACTATAGGCAATCTTCAAAACTTCAACAACTTTCAGGCATTTGTTGATTAGTGCCAAATAACACCAGTCACACACGTGGCAAGGAACAAGCATAGTATAGCACAGGAACAGGCCCTTTGGCCCACCATGTCTGTGCCATGCATGATTAAACTCCTATGCTTGCATTTGATCCATATTCCTCCACTCTCTATGTATCCACGTGGCCAACTCCAAAAAGCAGAGTTTAACCACGTAGTCTTGATAACCACCATGTGCATCACTGGCGACCACCCTAGGATAAATTGAGCAGAAAGTCTACTTGACCACAGTAGTGTAGGTCAGCAGTGGTCCTACTACTGTTGACTTAACAGATTTGGCTATGAAGGCAGAGTTGGGAATTCTGCAACAAGTGAGTCATCTTTAGACACCCCATGACCATCCTGACATCCATAAAGCACAAACCAGGAACATCATGGAATGCACTCTACTTGATCTGGCAGATTAAACTCAAGCAGCTCAACATCACCTGTGATGATGTACGCCAGCATTTACATAAGTGTCTCATTCCCCCAGCACTGGGAAACATGTGCACTACCCTCAACATGCCCGGCAGTCACTTGTAAAGGGGTCCAGAGAGTCAAGAGTGTTTTATTGCCATATGTCCAATTCGTAATGGCAGCAGCACAACAGATATGTAAACATAGTACTCTGTAAAGCCCATAACAAAAAGCTCAGTATATATACCCCGAAAGCCAGGGGTTTCTACCTAAAATAAGGGTTCCAAGTACAGTATATGGAACAAGTACCAACAAGTACTATTAACGTTATATTAATACTGCTATTATATTATATCAGGGCAGCAGGGTGGCACAGCAGTAGAGCTGCTGTCTCACAGCACCAGAGACCTGGGTTCAATGCTGACTAGGGGTGCTGTCTGTACGGAGTTTGTATATTTTCCCCGTGCCCGTGTGGGTTTCTTCCGGGTGCTCCGGTTTCCTCCCACATTCCAAAGACGTAGGTTTGTAGTTTAATTGGCTTTGGTAAAAAAAAATTAAATTGTCCCTAGTGTGCTAACGTATGGGGATCACTGGTTGGCATGGACTAGGTGGGCTTTATGGCCTATTTCCACGCTCTCTCTAAACTAAATTTTACAGGTACCGGGATTCCACCACTAGCCAATTCTTCCCATCTCTATCCCTTTCCGCTTTCCAGAAATTGTTCCCTCTGCAGCTCCCTGGTTAACTCATCGCTTCGCCACGCCAATAATACCCAGCTTCCAAAATAAAATGAATTTTAAAGAAAAATTGCCAGTAGACAGGCTGAACAAATTTATGTTGTGGTAAAGTGACAGGAACTTACACGGCCAAGTTAGTTCATAAAATTACAGATCAGGCCATTAAGCCTACTTTGCAATAGCAATTGAAATGGTGCCATCCATTCTGCCCCCATAAATCACTGGCCCTTAACCATATCCTTTGGTAAACAAAAGAAATTCCTCTAAAGCACTGTGTTTCAGCAGGCACTTGGGATATAGCGTTCTAACAATTAGAGACAAAAGGAACTGCAGATGCTTGAGTCTTGCATAGAACACAATGCTAGAGTAACTCAGCGAGTTAGGCAGCATCTGTGTCATAGGCAGACGCTGTCTGACCAGCTGAGTTACTCCAGCGCTGTGTTTTTTAGACTTTAGAGATACAGCACGGAAACAGGACCTTCCGCCTACCGAATCCGTACACTAGCACTATTCTACAGATTAAGGACAACTTACAATTTTTACCGAAGCCAATTAACCTACAAACCTGTACGTCTTTGGAACATGGGAGGAAAACGGAGCACCCGCGGAAAACCCACCGCACTCACGGTGAGATCGTACAAACTCCATACAGACAGCACCCGTAGTCAGGATCGAACCTGGGTCTTTGGTGCTGTAAGGCAGCAATTCTATCGCTGCACCGCTGTTGTACTGTTCTATGTACTAACACATGATTATGGAGAATAAAATTATGATTATGGAAAACATAATTATACAGTAATGCCTGGATTATGATATCATGATTATGGAAAAGAAAATGCCTGAATCACTCAGCAGGTCACAACATTTGTGGAAAAAGGCACAGCTTCCATCCTAGACTATTTTTTTCTTTACACAAATGCTGCTGAACACAAGCATCTCCAGCAACTCTTATTAATGTTTCTGAGTGACAGCATCTGCAGTTTTATTAATTCTGATTATGAAAAAAAGTCTTCACATTCTCTACTGCGGTGACAGTCAGTCTCAGACCATTGTCCATAACAACCCTGTATCATTACGGCAATATATGACTCTTTCAGTTGCCTTTCATGACATACCACTCTATTTGTGCAATTTCATATTTAATCACATTCCTTTCAAAGACCCACTTAATTGGAGGTTTTTTAGTCTTTTTATGTGGGGGAGGTGGGGGCTGAAAGGGGGAAACCGTTTCTCAGTCACTTCCTGGTCGAGGATGCGAGTCGCGTCTTCGCCCCCCCCACCACGCCCCCTACCATCTGGATTGGCGCGGCCTTTCCTGCCGGAGACCGACCAGAGCTTCAGTAGCAGCGTAGCACTGATTTATCATCGCGGAGCGGGCGATGCCTTACTGGGGATCGCCGTGTTGAAGCTCCGGAGTGTTGGGCCTGCTGCTTTAACATCGTGAAGCTGTGGTTGCAGAGCTTCTAGTCACGGGGGGGCGGAGTCCTGGGATGCCTTTGCCGAGAGGTGCAAGTGTTGAATCTCTGCCCAGCTCGGCCTGTAGACTTCGGGGGCCGTGGTCTCCGGTAGGAAGCGGCCAATTCTGAATCCCCAAGCCGTTGAGTGTTCTCCGTTCCCATCATCCCGGCGAGAGGGCCTGAACATCGGGCCGCCTTACCGGCGACTGTGGATGGCTCAAAAAGGCCCCGACCACGGGTGAACATAGAGGAAGAGGACTGAACGTTATTGCCTTCCCTCACAGTGGGAAACGGTGATTCCGCTGTGTGGGGATGTCTATGTTAAATTCTATCGTGTGTTGTGTCCTTTTTTATTCGTATGGCTGCATGGTAACTCAAATTTCACTGTACCAATTGGTGCTTGACAATAAATGTAAACCTGAACTTGTTAAATCTTGAACAAATTGATCCTTTTGGTTTTCTCTGGATTTGCCAACTAAATAAAATAAAGAAAGCAGCTTCTACATGATGAGCACAAATTATTTTAAAATCTATAGCTTGCGGACAAGTTGATCCCCCCCAGGCATTGCTTCATTTGCCAGCCAAATGCAAGGAACAAAGTTTCACCTCCTTGTACATAGTTTGCAGTTAGTGAAGGGAACACGTGGGCAGATAAAGAATCAACTGCATGAGCATTAGCATCCTTCTGTGATATTTTGAAGGGACTGCAGATGCCGGTTTACAAAAAGACACAAACTTCTGGAGTAACTCAACAGGTCAGGCAGGTCTCACCAACTTCTACAGATGCGCCGTAGAAAGCATTTTAGCAGGATGCATCGCAGCATGGTTTGGGAACAGCTCCAACCAAGACTGCAAGAAAATGCTGCGAATTGTGGACGCAGCCCATACCATCACACAAACCAATCTCCCTTCCATTTACTTCATTTAAACATCACGCTGCCTCGGCAAGACCAGCAGCATAATCAAGGACGAGTCGCATCCTGGCCACTCCCTCGTCTCCCCTTTCCCATCAGGGAAAAGGTATAGAAGTGTGAAAACAAACTCCACCAGATTCAGGGACAGTTTCTTCCCAGCTGTTATCAGGCAATAGAAGTCATCCTACCACAACCAGAGACTACTATCTACCTTTTTGGTGACCCTAGGACTATCCTTGATTGGACTTTGCTGGTTTTATCTTGCACTAAATGTTATTCACGTTATTCCCTATATCACGTATCTGTACACTATTAATGGCTCGATTGTAATCATGTATTGTCTGTCTGCTTAGTATGCAACAAAAGTTTTTTGTGTGGGGGGAGCGAGTGGTGCAGGGGGGAGTGTGCGGTGCGGGGGGGGGGGGGGGGGGGGGGGGGGGAGGAGTGTACGGTGCAGGGGGAATGTGTGGTGCAGGGGGGGTAGCGCGGTGCGGGTGGAGTGTTTGGTGCCGAGGGGGGTACGCAGTGCTGGGGGGGGGGGGGGGGGGTGTTCGGTGCTGGGGGGGGGTGCGGTGCTGGAGGGGTGCGCGTGCGATGCTGGGGGGGGTGGGCGTGACGGTGCTGGGGGGTGGGCGTGCGGTGCTGGGGGGGGTGCGCGTGCGATGCTGGGGGGTGGGGCGTGCGGTGCTGGGGGGGTGCGCGTGCGGTGCTGGGGGGGTGGGCGCGTGCGGTGCTGGGGGGGTGCGCGTGCGGTGCTGGGGGGTGCGCGTGCGGTGCTGGATGGGTGGCCGTGCGGTGCTGGGGGGGGTGGGCGTGCGGTGCTGGGGGGGTGGCCGTGCGGTGCTGGGGGGGTGGGCGTGCGGTGCTGGGCGTGCGGTTACTGTGGGGGTGGGCGTGCGGTGCTGGGGGGGTGGGCGTGCGGTGCTGGGGGGTGGGCGTGCGGTGCTGGGGGGGTGGGCGTGCGGTACTGGGGGGTGGGCGTGCGGTGCTGGGGGGTGGGCGTGCGGTGCTGGGGGGTGTGTGTGCGGTGCTGGGGGGGGTGGGTGTGCGGTGCTGGGGGGGGGTGGGTGTGCGGTGCTGGGGGGGGGGGGTGTGCGGTGCTGGGATGGGTGTGCGGTACTGGATGGGGAGCATGGTGTTGGGGGGGGGGGGAGTGTGGTGGTGGGGTATGGTGTTGGGGGGGACCAGTGCTGTTGGGGGGACCGGTGCTGTTGGGGGGGGTGGGCTGTGGGGGCGGTGCTGGGGGACCAGTGCTGTTGGGGGGGGGGGGGGGTGGTAGTGTGGTGTGGGAGGTGTGGTGTGGGGGGGGTGTGGGGGGGTGGGTGTTGGGGGGGGGGTATGTGTGTTGGGGGGGACGGTGCTGTTGGGGGGGTGGGGTTGGGGGGGGTGGTGTTGGGGGGGGGGTGCTGTTGGGTTGGGGGTGGGGGGGGGGGTGTGTGGGGGGGTGTGGGGGGGGGGGGTAGTGTGGTGTGTGTTGGGGGGGGGGTAGTGTGGTGTGTGGGGGGGAGGTGGTAGGGGTGGGGGGTGGTGTGGTGGTTGGGAGGTGGGTGTGTGGGGGGTGGGTGGTGAAGCTGGTGTTGGGGGGGTGGTGTGTGGGGGGGGGGGGGTGTGGTGTTGGGGGAGGTGTGGTGTTGGAGGGGGGGGTGGTGTTGGGGGGGGTGGTGTTGGGGGGGGGGGTTGGTGTTGGGGGGGGGGTTGTGTGGGTGGGGGGGTGGTGGTGTTGGGGGGGGGGGGTTGTGTGTTGGGGGGGGGGGGTGGGTGTGGGGGGTGGTGTTGGGGGGGGGGGGGGGGTCGGGTCTGGGGGGGGGGGTGGTGTTGGGGGGGGTGGTGTTGGGGGGGGGGTGGGTGTGGTGGGGGGGTGGTGTTGGGGGGGGGGGGGTGGGTTGGGGGGGGGGGGGGTGGTGTTGGGGGGGGGGGGGGTGGTGTTGGGGGGGGGGTGGTGTTGGGGGGGTTGTTGGGGGGGGGGTGGTGTCCGGGGGGGTGGTGTCGGGGGGGGGGGGGGGTGGGGTGGTGTTGGGGGGGGGGGGGGGGTGGTGTTGGGGGGGCGGGGGTTGTGTGCGGTCCGGGGCGGGAAGAGTCAGCAGGGAGACACTCACACATTAACCCCGCGGCTCCGGCGCCGCGTCGCCACCATGGACTCAGCACGGGGAGAGTGCGCGGTGCGGGGCCGACATGGGGCCGCTGGATGGCGGGTGGATGTGGAGCCGTCAGTGGCCGCCCGCCACCCTCATGCCGCCGCCGTGTGGTCCGTGTGGGGCCGCTGGTCTACCCCGTCCGTCTATGCCCCCGGCTCCGAGTCTCCGACGTGGCGATCCCCGCGCCGTCTCCGCCGCCGCAACACAACCTGCGAGCGGAAGTCCCGCCCCCACCCACCGGTAACCCGCACCAGCGGGGGGCCATGGCGGCGGCGGGCGGGGACCGGGCCCACTCTCACTCTCCCGCTCACACACACCCACCACCCGGGCACCATTGCAGCGGCGGCAGTTGGGCGCGCGGTGTTTGAGCCGCGAGGTCTCGTGTCGGGGCGGGGGGGGGGAAGAGCGCAGCGACGGCGCCCCATTGGTCAGCCCGATGTCCGTCACCCGCCGCTTCCGGCCGCCACGTCCGTGCGGGCACAGCCGGACCGGAAGCGTTGCCCGGGGGCGGGACCGACCGTCATTGGCTGTTGCTGCGTTGAGTGACACGTTGATGGGCCAATAACTGCAAAGGGTGTTGGAGCAGGCCATTGGCAGGAAGTGCAGATGCTGGTTTACCCTGGAGAAAGTCACAATGTGCTGGAGTAACTCAGCATCTGTGGAGACAAGCAATGGGTCACCCTTCCACCCGAAGCGTCACCCAAAACCTTGTCTCCACAGATGCTGCTTGTCCCGCTGAGTTACTCCAGCACTTTGTCTCTATCTTCAGGGTGCAAATGTTGACAGCTCACCATTGCCAATAAACTCCTGTGGACATTGGGCATGATTAACATAAAAACATAGAAAATAGGTGCAGGAGTAGGCCATTCGGCCCTTCGTGCCTGCACCGCCATTCAATATGATCATGGTTGGTCATGCAACTCAGTATCCTGTACCTGCCTTCTCTCCATACCCCCTGATCCCTTTAGCCACAAGGGCCACATATAACTCCCTCTTAAATATAGCCAATGAACTGGCCTCAACTACCTTCTGTGGCAGAGAATTCCACTGTGTAAAAAATAATTTTCTCATCTCGGTCCTAAAAGACTTCCCTCTTATCCTTAAACTGTGACCCCTAGTTCTGGACTTCCCCAACATCGGGAACAATCTTCCCATTTCACATTCCTGTGATGAAGCTGCAAGTGAGAATGTAATTGTCCCGTGTCAGGAAATGCAACAATAAAACACTCTTGAGTCTTGGCTGATTGACTGGGTTATAGGTGATTGATAGGTTTGTGAGTGATTGTCAGATTGGTGAACATTTGACAGGTCTATGGGTGGGGGTGCTGTTTCCCCTCCAAGATCCTCATCACTTAGCTCCTTGATTTCCATTCCTTCGCCATACAGGAACCTCAAGTTCCCCAGCGGAGAAGGCAAGTGCCTCTTCTCTGTTGATATCATGGTGCGCACTAGGGCAGATCAGGGACCGTGGGTAATGCACCCCATAATGACGGGGTCATTAGGTTGCCTACGAGGCAGTAGTGTGGAGACTCATTTCTGAAGAAGGGCCCCAACCCAGCACCTTTTTCTCAAGTGATGCTGAGTTACTGCAGCACTTGGCGTCAAACCTTTTGAGATGTCTGGTTGGCAATGCAGGCGGGTAGTGGTATCAAAAGGGTTCATTATAATGGTTTCATTTTTTTTTACCCCCTTTTAGCTAATTTGTGCCTTTATTTATCTGCCAGACCTACCTGTTTAGTCTCGAAGGTTTGGAATAGAAATCACAACTGTAAAACAATTGATGCACTTAACCTTGCCTGGCATTGAGTTACAAAGCTTATCTAGTTTGTGCTTCAAAGCCAAAGGAATCTGAGAAAATGCTCCTGCCTGTGATTAATTTTGGTATCATTATCACACAAAATAATAAGCTATTGGAAGAGAAGGCTGAGGCAACAATTTGTAAAATTTTAAAGTAGTCTTCTTGCATTAGCCTCTGGAATAATCTTCATATTATATTTTTATAATCTGTTCTTTGCAGAACAGGACGACTAGAGAGTTTCATGGAGATTTTTAAGAAGCCAGTGTTGCACTAAATAAGGAAAAACCCAGAGGATGAGGAGAAAACACATTCCAGAATGTAACATTGGAATACATTCCTTCTTGAACTGCAGCTCCTTTCTGTTCGAAATGTAATGCAATAAAGTTGCAGATGCTGGAAATCACAGAACATAAATAAATCCTTGTGCAAATTATTGAATCACGGGCTGATTTTGCAATTTTTTCATACAATGTGGTTCTATGCCCATACTTTTCTGGAACCCTATAAATCTTCCAGTCATTTATCATTCTCCAGTGATTGATCATCATTTAATAAGAACTCATCAATTCATAAAATTGATCAATCAATCAAACGTTATTGTCATCTTGCAAGCAGCAGTTGTACAGTGCAAAATGAAAAGACGTTTCCCAGGGAATACCGGAGCATCGCACATGAAATTTAAAACATTTCACACATAATAACACAAAAAACAATCCAGTCCCTGATGGAACAGTATAAATAGTTAAAAGCAGGTAAAACAACAACGTTAAAATACAGTAAAACCAATCATAAAAATGTCCGGGGCAGCTGATTTGAGTGGCCAGTGCCAGTTATTAAAGTGTCTGTGCCAAGCTGCAGAATCAGGTGACTGTGAGTACAGAGTGACTGTTTAGCAGCCTCACAGCCTGTGGCAGGAAGCTGTTTAGCAGTCTTGTAGTCCGGGCTTTGATGCTGCGATATCTCTTGCCTGATGGCAGGAGATCCAGGTGTATGTGGAGGGGGTGCAGTTTGTCCTTAGCAATTCTCTGAGCTTTTTCCAGACAGCGGCTGGAACAGTTCTTGTACCGAGGGTAGGGAGACGCCAATGATCCTCTCTGCTCCCCTCACTACCCTCTGCAGAGCCTTCCTGTCCGAGCAGTTGCAGGTGGAGTACCACGTATTTATGCAGTACGTGAGTACAGACTCCACCGTGCCCCTGTAGAAAGTCCTGAGGATGTTGATGGGGAGTGAGGCCTGTTTTAGTTTCCTCAGGAAGTGCAGTCGCTGATGGTTTGACGGTCCCAGTGGTGTTCCTGGACCAGGTGAGACTGTCTGTAATTTGCACACCGAGGAACTTTATGCTCTCCACTCTCTCCACTGTGGTGCCACTGATGTTGAGGGGTGTATGCTTTGGCTGCACCCTCCTGAAGTCGACAACCATCTCCTTTGTTTTGTCGACATTTAATTCTAGATTATTTTTGCCGCACCAGTCCACTAGTTGTTTTACTTCCTCCCTGTACATTGATTCGTCATCTCCGCTGATGAGTCCCACCACTGTTGTGTCATCCGCAAATTTTATGATCTTATTGTCCCTGAATCTGGCAGCACAGTCATGTGTGAGCAATGTGAACAACAGCGGGCTGAGTACACAGCCTTGAGGGGAGCCGGTGCTCAGCGTGATCGAGCCTGAAGTGTTCTTGCCAACACGGACTGACTGTGGTCTCTCTGTCAGAAAGTCCAAGATCCAGTGACACAGGGTGGTGTTGAGGCCCAGCAGGGTTAGTTTCTCCACAAGTCTCTGTGGGATGATGGTGTTAAACGCTGAGCTGAAGTCAATGTACAGGATTCTGGCGTATGTGTTTTTGTTTTCCAGATGCGTGAGTACTGTGTGCAGCGTGGTAGAGATGGCATCCTCTGTAGAACGGTTGGGGCGATAGGCAAACTGGAGGGGGTCTAACGATGAGGGGAGGCTGGCAGTAATGTGTGGTTTCACCAGGCGTTCAAAACACTTCATTATTATTGGGGTCAGGGCGACAGGGCGGTAGTCATTTAGGCAGGCAACCACTGGTTTCTTCGCTATGGGGATTATTGTGGAAGTTTTGAGGCATGTGGGGACAATGGCTTGACTAAGGGAGATGTTAAAGATGTCTGTTAGCACATCTGCTAACTCCTCAGCACATTCCTTGAGCACACGTCCTGGGATGTTGTCGGGTCCGACTGCTTTACACGGGTTGACCTTAGACAGGATTCTCCGTGTGTCCATTGAGTCTATGGTCAGGACTGGCTGGTCGGTTTGTAAGCAGGGGCTGGCTCTCCCCTTGGGTGTGGTGTTTGCTGCATCAAAACGTGCAAAGAAGTTGTTCAGTTCATCTGGGAGAGAAGTGTCCGTGTCAGTTACCTGCTGCCTTGCCTTGTACCCCGTCAGTGTTTGGATTCCCTTCCACATCCTCCTGGTGTCTCCTGTGTCACAGAGGTGTCCCTGGATTTTCCCCGCGTAGGCATGTTTCGCTGCCCTGATTCCTTTTTCCAGTGCAGTCCTGGTAGATCGAAGAGCGGCTCTGTTACCGGCTCTGTAGGCTGCATCACGAGCCCTCAGCAGCGAGCGCACCTCTGCTGTCATTCATGGCTTTTTGTTTCCACGTGCAGTGAAGGTCTTCATGATAGTGACATCCTCGGTGCACTTGGCAATGTAGCTGGTTACAGTCTCTGCGTACTCCTCCATGTTGATGAGGTCATCATAGGATGCTGCTGTCCTGAACACATCCCAGTCAAAGGTTCAAAGGTTATTTAATGGTCACATACACCTAGGTGTAGTGAAATGCTTCTTGCCAATGCAGCACATAAAGAAGGAATACAGACACAACATTAATAAGAGATTTAAACATAAAGAACATCCCCCCACAATGGTTCCCATTATGAGGGAAGGCACAATGTCCAGTCCCCAACCCCAGTTCACCCATAGTCG
The DNA here is from genome assembly GCF_010909765.2 of Amblyraja radiata. Lineage (NCBI taxonomy): Eukaryota > Metazoa > Chordata > Chondrichthyes > Rajiformes > Rajidae > Amblyraja > Amblyraja radiata. The sequence continues at coordinate 57,564,587 of NC_045969.1, forward strand.
GGCCTATTGAGGCCTCCACAGTTGCCTCCACGGAGACCCGATGTTCCAGGCCGTTCTCGCCGGTGATGGTGCTCCGGCGTCGGGAGAATCCTCACAGCGGCTTGGGACACCTGGAACGGCCGCTTCCGTACTGGAGGCCGCGGTTTCCGAAGCCAACAGGGCCGCGCCGGATGGAGCTCCACTACTGGCGATCTCGTCGCGAGATCCCAGGCTCCCGGTGTAAAGTTCAGCGCCGCTGCCCGCGGCCGGCCGCTCCACAGACCCGCAGCTCCGCGATGTTTTTCTCGGCGGTCTTCAGCTCACCGGAGCTCCAGCGCGGCGACCCGGGCAAGGCATCGCCTGCTCCGCTCCGCGTTAGCGCTCCAGCGCTGTGCCACTGCCGAAGCCGTGGTTCTGGGCGGTCCCCGACAGGAAACGGCGCTCCAGGCCCGCTGGTAGGCCGCGAGCACGGGTCGAAACTGCAGCCCGGAGAAAAGCCGCCTCTCCGACCAGGTAGGGACCCTGAAAGGTAGTTTCCCCCTCCCTCCCCCCCCCCCCCCCCCCACCCCCCACATAAAAAAGTCTAGAACTCCAGAAACAAAATCACTTTAACTAACTAAAAATAAAAAAAATAAATGAAAAGACGGACAGCTGCTGGCTGGGCAGCCATACACAGGACAGTGCCCCCTAGCCCCCTAGTCAGTGTGCAGGAAGCAATCCTGCAGTACTGAGGCTGCTCCCTCTGGCCAGACCCTGGTGTGTTTTCTCTCCGCTCTGACTTGTTTTTGCAGAGGTCTGTAGGCTAGTGTTAAAAACACTGAAATGTGGTCAGAGTGGCGCAGGTGAGGGCGTGGGGCTGCCTTGTAAGCCTCTGGGGTGTTGGTGTAAACCAAGTCCAAGATGTTCTCTCCCCTGGTCTCAAAATCCACATATTGCTTGAATTTTGGGAGCACAGTCTTAAGGCTGGTGTGATTAAAATCCCCGGCCACCACAATAAAGATATCAGGATATTTGGTCTGGAACTCACTGATGGCGTCATGCAGAGCTCCCAGTGCTTCGTTGGCCTTAGAATTGACATTAGCACTTGGAGCAACATATACAGCCACAACAAAAACAACGGAGAATTCCCTCGGCAGATAGAAAGGCCGACATTTCACGATGAGGAATTCTATCAGCGGAGAGCAGTGTTTCCCGGCTATCGTAGTGTTCACACACCAGTCCTTGTTTATGTACAAGCACAGGCCTCCACCTCGACTCTTACCAGAGCTAGCTGCCTCTCTGTCCGCACGGAACGATGTCATTCCCTCCAGCTGTATCGCCGTGTCCGGGATATTGCCGTGGAGCCATGATTCCGTGAAAACAAACACACAGCAGTCTCTGATATCCCTGTATGTTGTTTTGAGAAGACGCAGTTCATCAAGTTTGTTGTCCAGGGAGCAGACATTAGAGAGGAGAAGCGAGGGCACTGTCGGTCAGGTGGGGTTAGCTGTTAGCCTAGCGTGAATGCCTGCTCTTTTCCCCCGTCTCCGCCTCGTGTAAGAGCCTGCACTTTTACCCCGTTTCTGCCTCCTCTCACACCGCTTGCGTCTCCTCCTCCTCCTCTCTCTCCTCTCCCGCCTCCTCTCTCCAGTTGTATTCATATCTGCGGCCGATATGTTTGGCTTCGCAGCCGGTAGTAGTAGTACATAGCGGCGTATTTGGTCTAAATCGCACCAAAACGCGCCCGTACTACTACCGTGGTTTGCCCCGATGTTTAGGAGCATGTTCCTGCAGTACATATATCTTGGACAGACTGGATATCAAGCAACTTATAAACTGGATATCAAGCAACACACAAAATGGATATCACTCGAAGGGTGTGCACAATTTGCTTCAACCTTGCTCAAAGCCGTGGAGAGAGGTGGCAAAAATTGGTAGGGGTGAGCCAATCTTCTGTGCCCAGGATAGTCCTGCAAGGGTCTGACAATGATCACTGTCACCCAAGAGAATAGTCCTAGAGAGACAAAGAGTGATACAGTGTGGAAACAGACCCTTCGGCCCAACTTGCCCACACCAGCCAACATGTCCCAGCTACACTAGTCACACGTGCCTGCTCTTGGTCCATATCCCTCCAAACTTGTCCTATTCATGTACCTGTCTAACTTTTTTAAATGTTGGGATAGTTCCAGCCTCAACTACCTCCTATGGCTGTTTGTTCCATACATCCACCACCCTTTGAGTGAAAAAAACCCTCAACCAACAATGCAACCCCCCCCCCCCCCTCCTCACCCCTGTCTCTCCTGAAGCTCCTGTTCCCCAGAACATTGAGCTGCCAGTCCTGCCCCTGTCTTAACCAGGTTCCAGTCATGGCTACAACGTCCCAGCCTCTCGTACCTATCCATGCCCTAAGCTCACCTGCCTTACCCCAAAAATGACTCCTAGGCCTGAGCCTTGCTGATTTGAAAATGTACGAAGGATTCAGGAAAGACAAGCAATGCCCTGGAGACCGCAAGAGTCTCAGTGAGCTCAGCAAGCACCATGCGCCAATGCACCACTGAAGTTGGTCGCACAGACAGAAGACCGGTGATAAAAACAACTTCCAAGAACAAGTTCAAGTTCAAGTTACATTTATTGTCACATGCACCAATTGGTACAGTGAGATTTGAGATTTGAGATCTAATTGCTGCGATGAAGAGGGAATTATACCAGTGGGACTTTTTTTAGTTTTAGTTTTACAGATACAGCAATGAAACAGGCCCTTCAGCCCACTGAGTCCGTGCCGACCAGCGATCCCTGCACATTAACACTACACACATTAGGGACAATATTACACATGCACCAAGCCAATTAACCTACATACCTGTACTTGTTTGGAGTGTGGGAGGAGACCGAAGATCTCGGAGAAAACCCACGCGGTCATGGGGAGAAGGTACAAACTCCGTACAGACAGTACCCAAAGTCGGGATCGAACCTGGGTCTCCAGCGCTGCAAATGCTGTAAGGCAGCAACTCTACCGCTGCACCACCATGCCACTTAAAATATAAAGATTGGATATGTGAGGACTGGAGAAATGTGTGTTCCAGTGATGAAAGCCATGGTTCAGGGCCAACGTAGCCAACATATTTGGAGATCAGTCGGAGAGCCAGTGAGAAAATGCCACATGGACCAGCTTGACAAGCATACTGAACAGCAGATATTCTGGGCTTGTTTCAGCTACTAAGTGCTATTGATGTGCTGCACCACAGTTGATGGAAACATGAGATCACCGCAATATATCAATGTAGTACAGAGAAGAGTGGTGCCAGAGGTGGCAAAGACTTTTCCTGGTGGATCTGGGATATCCCAGCAAGACTTCGCACCGTGCCATACATCGAAGATGGTGACCCGACTTTTCCAGCGGAAGGAGACACGAGTCTTGGACTGGTTGGGTCTCATCAGTCCTGAATCCAATTGAGAATTTGTGATCAGTTACGGAAGGAAAGGACAGCACAAGTGAGCCATAATTTAGCTGTGGTATCAAGATGAAAAGCATCAACTTAGAATGAGTTAGAGATTACTGAAGGCTTCTCATGTTTATTATGTTAGAGTCAGAGTCCTAGAGTCTTACAGCACAGAAAGAGGCCCTTTGGCCCAACTTATCCATGCCAACCAAGATGCCTCATCTACACTAGTCCCACCTGCCTGCATTTGGCCCATATTCCTCTAACCCTTTCCTATCCAAATACCTGTCCAAATGTCTTTCAGATGTTGTTATAATACCTGCCTCAACTACCTCCTTTGGTAGCTCATTCCATATACATGGATAGGATAGGTTTACATGTATATATAGGCCAAATGCAGGCTGGTGGGACAAGTGTACATGGGGCATGTTGGTCAGCATGGACAAGTTAGGCCGAACGGTCTATTTCCATGCAGCATTACTCTATACCCACCAACTCCTATGTGAAAGAATTGCCCCTCAGGTTCCCATTAAATCTTTTCCCCCTCATCTTAAACCTATGACCTCTTGTTCTTGATTCCCCTACTTTGGGTAAAAGGCTCTGACCATTCACCCTGTCTATTCTCACTCATGATGTTGTACACCGCTAAAAGATCACCCCTCAGCCTGCTGCACTCCAAGGAATAGAGTCCTAGCCCACCCAACCTCTCCCCGTGGTTCCAAAGATGCTGTGTGCTTTCAGAGTCACCGTCCCCTTTTCATAAGTACATATTCACAAACCTTCACAAGAACCAAGCATTTTAGGTCTAAATACATTTTAGACCTTGAAAATTAAACTTGCATGTGGGAATGGGACCAATCTCACCCGAGAATCTCTTGGCCGTTTGACGTAGGAACGAGATATTCTTTGAAACATTTGTTTCATCCACTGCTCTTGCTTCTTCCCGTGTGTTTCTGCCTGACAAACCAGCAATTATTCTGAACATCAACTAACAATGCGGAAGGAGATACAAAGTTTAAACAATAGAAGAAAGGAATTGTTAGGCATTTTTATTCAAAAGGCAACTCTTTATGAACCTGTCTTTCAGCAAGTCTAAATTAGAAAAGCAACATATTAATGCAAAGTGAATGCATTTAATGTCAAAGATACTACGGATTTACTATCCCGAGTGTGCAGTTCTGGTCACCCAGCTACCACAAGGGTGTCATTAAGTTGACATTCCCATCCCCCTCCCCTGTGCCCCACCTGTACTCACGCCGACCTCTCCCCAATCCTTCCACCTGCATTCCTTCCTCTAGCTTCACAATTCACAACTCTTCAATCCATTTGTCTCACACCATCTTCTTTTCATCTCTGGACTTTGTTCCAATCATCAGCCTATCAAGATACCCTCCTCATCTGTATCAACCTATTACCTGCCATGCTTTGTTCCGCCCCATCTCTCTTCCAGCTTTCTTCTCCCACGCTTCAATCAGCCTGAAGAAGGGTCCCAGCCCGAAACGCCACATATCCATGTTCTCCAGAGATGCTGCCTGACCCGCTGAGTTACTCCAGCACTCTGTGAAACGTCACCTATCCATGTTCTCCAGAGATGCTGCCTGACCCGCTGAGTTACTCCAGCACTTTATATCTTTATTTGTATAGATATTTGGATAGGAAGGTGTTGAGGGCTATGGGCCAAATGTAGGCAAACGGTACATGCAGAGTGTACCAACTTTCTTGGCAGGACAAGGTGAGCCGTAGGGTTTGTTTCCGTGCTGTACAGATCTATGACTCCATTTGCATGTCAAATATCTGAAATGTAGGAGTAAGACATTGGTTGGAAAATGCACAGAGCTAGGACAAAATGTCTGCAGGAAGGTTTGGGCCCAGAGTGGCGTGCTTGCAGTGTGTTGACACACACACTATGCACGTGACCTGTATGCGGAGGTTCAACTTGCCCATGATGACCAAGATACCCCATCTACATTAGTTCTGGTCTGTGCTCCTCCGAACCTTTCCTATCTATGTACCTGTCCAAATGTGTTTTCAATGCTGTTATAGGACCTGCCTAAACTACCTCCCCTGGCAGCTCATTCTATTTCCCCACCACACTCAGTGAAAATGTTGCCCCTCAGGTTCCTATTAATTCTCTCCCCTCTCACATAGGTTGGTTTAAGAGGCATTCAAAACACTTTGCCTTGTAGCTGAGATGTGAAACATATGAGCTGGGAAGTTCTGCAGGAAGGAGGCAATGCTGGAAAGACTTCTGTTCAATCACTTTGTGGGGTTCTGCTAACCACACTGAAGGATCTGTGGAGTTGCAGTGGAGAGACAGTGAAGGGAATGTCATCAGGACTGATAAAAATTAGCTTCAAGATTGTCTAAGGCAGGGGTCGGCAACCTTGTTCAGCGGGACAATCAGGTTCTGCAACAGCTTCATCCCCCAGGCCATAAGATTACTGAACAATCAACAAAACCGAGGCTAGAACTTTTTAAATATCGACACTTTTTAAAAACTTTTTATATATATTTATCTTACAGAACCATGCACATGAAGCATTTTTATGGACGCACCTAGCACTTTTACTTTTACTATTTACCTGATTGGAGAGTCAAATGCAACGAAATTTCGTTCAAGGTGCACTGTGTCTAGGTGTATATCTGAATGACAATAAAGTTTTCATTCATTTTCATTCATTCATTCATAAGGGCTAGAACGCATGTTGGATAACAGTAAAAGGATTAGTCTGTCAGCATGGATTTATGAAAGGGAAATCATGCTTGACTAATCTTCTGGAATTTTTTGAGCATGCGACAAGTAAAATGTATGAAGGGGAGCCAGTGGATTTTGTGTATCTAGAATTTCAGAAAGCCTTTGATAAGGTCCCGCACGGGAGACTGGTGACTAGAATTAGAGCGCATGGTATTGGGGGTAGGGTGTTGACATGGATAGAAAATTGGTTGGCAGACACGAAGCAAAGAGTAGGAGTGAACGGGTCCTTTTCAGAATGACAGGCAGTGGACATCCTTGTGATTGAGGCAGTGCAGCGTAGGTTCACGAGATTGATCCCTGGGATGGCGGGACTGTCATATGAAGAAAGATTGAAAAGGCTAGGCTTGTATTCACTGGAGTTTAGAAGGATGAGGGGGATCTTATAGAAACATATAAAATTATAAAAGGACTGGACAATCTAGATGCAGGAAAAATGTTCCCCATGTTGGGCGAGTCCAGAACCAGGGGCCACAGTCTTAGAATAAAGGGGAGGCCATTTAAGACTGAGGTGAGAAAAAACGTTTTCACCCAGAGAGTTGTGAATTTGTGGAATTCCCTGCCACAGAGGGCAGTGGAGGCCAAATTATTGGATGGATTTAAGAGAGAGTGAGACAAGTGGAATCAAGGGATATGGGGAAAAGGCAGGCACAGGTTATTGATTGGGGACGATCAGCCATGATCACAATGAATGGTGGTGTTGGCTTGAAGGGCTGAATGGCCTCTTCCTGCACCTATTTTCTAAATTTCTATGTGAGTGGATGGCGGGCCACATCTATCTATCGGTGTGCCGCTGCTCCGGGCGCTCGGCGGGCCGGATGATTACGGGAAAAAATATCCGTCTGTGGGACGGATGATTTTGGGTTACGGGCTGCATTCGGCCCAGGGACCATCGGTTGCCGACCCATGGTCTAAGTTATACTTAAAAAGCTGGAGGAACTCAGTGGGTCAGGCAGCTTTTGTGGAGGGAATAGGCGGACAACATTTCAGGTCAGGACTCAAATTCAAACTGATTGTAGCAGGGGGGAGAATGCTGGAAAAGAAAGGTGGGGGCAGGACAATGCCTGGCAAGTGAGAGCTGGGGCTCAAGGAACTCCACAGATACTACTTGACCCAAGTGATAGGTGGATACAGGTGAGGGTGTGTGTGATTGGCAGATGAGTGGTAAAGGGCTAGAGATCAGGGCCGGATTTACATATAAGCTTGACAAACTTAAGCTTAGGGCCTTGAGATCTAGGGGGGCCTCGCAGAGCCAGATTTACCACTAGGCATCATAGGCTGAAGCCTAGGGCCTTGAAATCTAGGCGGCCTCCACCCAAGGCAGGACACCTGCCGTCCAAATCTGGGCGGGCCCCCCTCTCTATCTCTCTCTCTCTGTCAATCTCCGTCTCCGACCGCCATCCATATCCGTGTCCGGGCCGCCGGGTCTCCGCTCTCTCCTCATCCGCCGGCACGGCCGGCCGCCTTGCACATGCGGACTGCTACGGCCAGCACGTCCTCCCCCTGCACATGCGCACAACCACGGCCAGCACAACATCGGCCGCCCTGCGCATGCGCACTGCCACAGCAACTGGTCGGCGCTGGGCACTTTCTCCCTCGCTTTGAATTGTGGGAGATCTGGCCGCCATTGCTATCCGGTCACCGCCTCGCCGCGACCGCTGAAAACCAACACAGAATCACTCTCTAACCCTGGATCTGGAGTAACTCCCTGGAGTAACTCCTGCTTCTGGTTTCCCGGTCCTCCATAAATATTCTAAATGGAATTTAAACTGGAGGTGGTGGAGGGCTGAACAATAACACCCTATTGCATTTTATCTGTTTATTTATTGTGTATATATATGGTCTATGGTATATAAACACACTGACATTTTATCTCCTGTTCTGTATTATGTTTACATATTCTGTTGTGCTGCAGCAAGCAAGAATTTCATTGTCCTATCTGGGACACATGACAATAAAACTCTCTTGACTCTTGACTTGGACTTAAGCAAAAAGGGTTCTTGGGGGAAAAAAGAGTTTACCTTAAATTTAGTTGCGTCTGGTTGGGTAACTATGGTAGGGTGAAGACTATTCCATGCTTTAATTGTGCGGGGGAACTCCATGGAGCAGCCAGCATCTCTGGATTGAAGAAATTAGGTGACGTTTCGGGTAGAAACCCTTCTTTATACTCCCTCTGGTTTTAGTGTTTGTAGTTTAATTTAAAGATACAGTGTGGAAACAGGCCCTTCGGCCCACCGAGTCCACGCCGACCACCGATCACCCGTACTCTAGTTCTATCCCACACATTAGCGACGTAAGTCAAGAGTCATGAGTGTTTTATTCTCTCATGTCCCAGTTAGAACAATGAAATCCTTACTTGCAGCAGCACAACACAATATGTAAACATAGTACTCTGTAAACAATGTTATCAACGAGAAAACAAAGGTGTATATTTATATATGAATAAATACTGTATGTGTGTGTGTGTGTGTGTGTGTGTGTGTGTGTGTGTGTGTGTGTGTGTGTGTGTGTGTGTGTGTGTGTGTGTGTGTGTAACTCAACAGGCCAGACAGAATCTCTGGACAAAAGGAAAATATTAGGTTTTGGGTTGGGTCTGAAATAGGTTCCTGCACACCTTTAGAATGTGGAAGGAAACAATAGCACCCGGTGAAAACCCATGTGATCAAAGGAAAAAGGAGCAAACTCCACACAGACAGCACCCATATTCAGGATCAATTCCGGGTCTCTGGCAATTTTAGGCAGCAACTTTATGGCCAATGTACTGCTCCATAGTCTTGAACTGAATTAAAACCAACAGTAGCTGTAAAGGGGGACATAGCATCACTTAGAGATTTAAGACTGAGAATGGATATTTTCATTTTTTTAGTAACCAAAGTTATCAACGTATAATTTTGTGTGTGTTGGAAAATAAAATATAGTGGCACAGCTGGTGGACTTGCTGCCTCACACGCCAGAGATCTGTGTTCGATCCTGTCCTCGGGCACTGTCTGTGTTGAATTTGCACATTCTCCCTGCAAGCATGTGGGTTTCCTCCCACATCCCAAAGATGCATTGGCTTTGTAGGTTAACTTGTCTCTGTAAAATTGCCCCTAATGTGTAGGGAGTGGGTGAGGAAAGTGGGATAACAGAACTTGTGTGAATGGGTAGACAAAAATGCTGCAGAAACTCAGCGGGTGAGGCAGCATCTGTGGAGCGAAGGAAATAGGCGACGTTTCGGGTCGAGACCCTTCTTCAGACTGATGTGAGGGGGGGGGGATGGGTAAAAGAAAGGAAGAGGCAGAGACAGTGGGCTGAGGGAGAGCTTGGAAGGGGAGGAGAAAGCAGGGATTACCTGAAATTGAAGAAGTCAATGTTCATACCGCTGGGGTGTAAAATGTCCAAGCGAAATATGAGGTGCTGTTCCTCCAATTTACGGTGGGCCTCACTCTGGCCATGGAAGAGACCCAGGACAGAAATGTTGGATTCGGAATGGGAGGGGGAGTTGAAGTGCTGAGCCACCGGGAGATCAGGTTGGTTATTGCAGACCAAGCGGAGGTGTTGGGCTACTCTTGGTCTCACCGATGTAGAGCAGCTGACACCTAGAGCAGCGGATGTAATAGATGAGGTTGGAGGAGGTGCAGGTGAATCTCTGCTGCACCTGGAAAGACTGCTTGGGTCCTTGAATGGAGTCAAGGGGGGAGGTAAAGCGACAAGTGTAGCATTTCCTGCGGTTGCAAGGGAAAGTGCCAGGGGAGGGGGTGGTCTTGGTGGGAAAGGACGAATTGACCAGGGAGATACGGAGGGAGTGGTCTCTGCGGAAAGCAGACAGGGGAGGAGATGGGAAGATGTGGCCAGTGGTGGGATCCCATTGGTAGACAAAAAAGCTGGAGAAAATCAGCGGGTGAGGCAGCATCTATGGAGTGAAGGAATAGACGACGTTTCAGGGTCGAGACCCTTCTTCAGACTGATGTTGGGGGGGGACATGAAAAATAAAGGAAGAGGCGGAGACAGTAGGCTGTGGGAGAGCTGGGAATGGGAGAAGAAGGAGGGAGAAAGCAAGGACTACCTGAAATTAGAGGTCAATGTTCATACCGCTGGGGTGTAAATTACCCAAGCAGATATGAGGTGCTGTTCCTCCAATATGTGGTGGGCCTCACTCTGGCCATGGAGGAGGCCCAGGACAGAAAGGTCGGATTCGGAATGGGAAGGGGAGTTGAAGTGTTGAGCCACCAGGAGATCAGATTGGTTATTGCGAACTGAGTGGAGGTGTTGTGCGAAGCGATCGCCAAGCCTGCGCTTGGTCTCACCGAGGTTGATCATACGCTGGATAATCCAACCACATTTTTGTTTGGAAGTGGAAAGAAATAATAGAAATTGCATTCATTGCAAAGAGCAAAAAGAGTTGAGATACTGTATTATAATTTTGCTGCATATCATTTTGGTATATATCATGTCTTGATTGGTCAATATGTTTAGTTTGTGACTTTATTAGAAGCAGAAATAATATGTGAATGCTTCATTGAGCATAATTCCGACTGGTAACTACACACTTCGTCCAAGCACATTATCGCATGCGTCATGCAAGCCGTCTTAAATGACCACCTAAACTGTCATTTGGCAACTTAAAAAGCTGCCTAGGTTGCCCGGCTGGCAACAGGGAAAATAAGTTAAGTGAGAGGTGTATAATATTTTTGACACTGTCATAGGCCTTTCTTACATATGCTGTCACAACGCACTGTAGTCTCTAAACAACCCTTCAGTAATTTTCCTTGCCCTCCATTTCAGAATAATAGTGTTTTAAGCCAATAACTCGACACTAGCACTGGCAATAAATAAATAAATAAGCGCTCGGCTGCAAATCGGTGTCAATCTGGTGGACCATCTTCCTCTAGTCGTGTGGGTGGGGGATTGGGAGGGGCCTCACAAGTGGAACCGCTTAGGGCCTCTCTTCATCTAAATCCGGCCCAGCTAGAGATGATAAGAGGATGTCACCTGTCCATTCCCTCCACAGATGCTGCCTGACCTGCTGAGTTCCTCCAGCACTTTATGTCTTACCATGCTTTGTTCTGCCCCATCTCTCTTCCAGCTTTCTTCTCCCACTCTTCAATCAGTCTGAAGAAGGGTCCCGGCCCAAAACGCCACCTATCCATGTTCTCCAGAGATGCTGCCTGACCCGCTGAGTTACTCCAGCACTCTGTGAAACATCACCTATCCCAGTTCTACAGAAATGCTGCCTGACCTGCTGAGTCACTCCAGCACTTTATATCTTTATTTGTATAGATATTTGGATAGGAAGGTTTTGAGGGCTATGGGCCAAATGTAGGCAAACGGGACATGCAGAGTGTACCAACTTGGTTGGCAGGACAATGTGAGCCTTATGGTTTGTTTCCGTGCTGTACAGACCTATGACTCAATTTGCCTATCAAATATCTGACAATGTAGGAGTATGGCATTGGTTGGAAAATGCACAGAGCTAGGACAAAATGTCTGCAGGAAAGTTTGGGCCCAGAAAGTTGGACCCTTGAAGACTGAAAACGGTGAATTTATTATGGGGAACAAGGAAGTGCCAGATCAGTTGAACAGGTACTTTGGATCTGTCTTCACTAAGGAATCTTCCTGATATAGTAGTGACTAGAGGATCTGGGGTGATGGAGGAATTGAAGGAAATCCACATTAGGCAGGAAATGGTGTTGGATAGACTGATGGGACTGAAGGCTGATAAATCCCCAGGGCCTGATGATCTGCATCCCAGGGTACTTAAGGAAGTGGCTCTAGAAATTGTGGATGCGTTGGTGATAATTTTCCAATGTTCTATAGACTCGGGATCAGTTCCTGTGGATTGGAGGGTAGCTAATGTTATCCCACTTTTTAAGAAAGGCGAGAGAGAGAAAACAGGGAATTATGGACCAGTTAGCCTGACATCAGTGTTGAGGAAGATGCTGGAGTCAATTATAAAAGATGAGATAGCCGAACATTTGGATAGCAGTAACAGGATCGGTCCGAGTAAGCATGGATTTACGAAGGGGAAATCATGCTCGACTAATCTTCTGGAATTTTTTGAAGATGTAACTAGGAAAATGGACAAGGGAGAGCCAGTGGATGTAGTGTACCTGGACTTTCAGAAAGCATTTGATAAGGTCCCACATAGGAGATTAGTGGGCAAAATTAGGGCACATGGTATTGGGGGTAGAGTGCTGAAATGGATAGAGAAGTGGTTGGCAGACAGGAAACAAAGAGTAGGGATTAACGGGTCCCTTTCGGAATGGCAGTGGGGTAAGAATCGGTGATGGGATCTCAGTTATTTACAATATGCATCAATGATTTGGATGAAGGGATTCAAAGTAACATTAGCAAATTTGCAGATGACACAAAGCTGGGTGGCAGTGTGAACTATGATGAGGATGCTATGAGAATGCAGGGTGACTTGGACAGGTTGGGGGAGTGGGCAGATGCGTGGCAGATGAAGTTTAATGCGGATTAATGTGAGGTTATCCCTTTGGTAGCAAAAACAGGAAGGCAGATTACTATCTAAATGCCGTCAAGTTGGGAATAGGGGAAGTACAACGGGATCTGGGGGTCCTTGTTCATCAGTCTATGAAAGTAAGCATGCAGGTACAGCAGGCAGTGAAGAAAGCAAATGGTATGTTGGCCTTTATAACAAGTGAAATCGAATATAGGAGCAAAGAGGTCTTTCTGCAGTTGTCAGAGCCCTAGTGAGACCCCACCTGTAGTATTGTGTGCAGTTTTGGTCCCCTAATTTGAGGAAGGACATTCTTGCTATTGAGGGAGTGCAGCGTAGGTTTACAAGGTTAATTCCTGGGATGGCGGGATTGTCATATGCTGAGAGAATGGAGCAGCTGGGTTTGTACCCTCTGGAGTTTAGAAGGATGAGAGGGTATCTCATTGCAACATATAAGATTGTTAAATGGGCTTTCTCACGGGGCGACTTGACGCAAGAGGTAACCAGAGTTGAACATTGTGGGAACCTCGTACGATAACCGTACGGCATTCGTGGACCACCGTGGACCACCATGGCGCTAACGGCAGGTACTCGTGTAACTTGTTGACTCGGGAGAAAATTCAAGCAAGCTTGAATTTCTCCAAGAGTGACTTGTACACTTGTGGTTGAAGATTGCAATATTATATGCACGTAGTGGCCAGTGCGATATCCGTAATAACTCTTGCGGTTACCGTGGGAACTCCTGCGAACGGTGAACCCGGAAGCTGGACAGAGGGGAGAGAAGGTGAGTAAAAAAGGTGGTCTCAATGTATGTTAATGTGTGTTTTTTCCTCTTGGGCATTACTTTGTTTCTGTTGGAGGCTCCACATTTTATTATAGCCTGAAGTGTGATAAAGCTTTTAACTCAGCGGTTTGATTGTCAGTGCTTGTTTACCTCATTGTTAAATAAATATATTTTTTACTATCAGATTGATGTCTGCAATTCTTCATTAACACATCACTACAAGATGAATGTCTCTAATGTCATAATCCCTCTCATGCTGAAACACAAAATAGTTGAAGGGAGGTGATATAATCACATTTTCATTCTTTTTCATTTTTGAGTGTTCAGGTCCCTCAATTGCTGAGCTATTTAAACGTTTGAAAGTTTCACCTCTCAGTAGATAATAAAATAAGACAATCATCACGGTCAATGTGAGACAAAGTCTTTATTCCTATTTGACAATATAAAAAGACGACTTCTTGCACATATTGAGAGAAGGTGCATCACACCAAACAACATTTGTCTAAAAAAGGGCTTCGCAAACATGAAAATCAACAAATGAGGCATGCTAGATTTTTTTAAACAGATTCTATTCATTAACCTCCGCAACAAGCCTAAACTCAGGCAATAAAAGGGACAATGCAATGTGCTAAATGGCAGGTTTTGCGGACGACCATCTTATAGGAAGCACTTTTCAGAGGACAACATTTTAAAGTAAAACAAAGAGAAGTAAGCAGGATTGCAACGGGACATTATTATCAGCTTATTTTCTATGCATGTCTGCTAACATACAGTAGTGTTCCTGTGGTCGGCTACCCATCAATAGAGCTGTCTTGCCACGGCACACTCCCCAATTGTGAATTGTAGTAAGCGCAGAGATGGCCTCTTTGCTCTTTCCCACTGTATGTGCCCGAGTTACCTTTGAAACGCTGCAGTGGGACCATTTCCGCCACGTGATGATTTAACAACACTTTACAGTTCACAATGTTCATCAAGATTTAACGGGAAAGCTCGGGAGACGGACAAGTCACTCGCACAAATAACAGAAATGCCGAGTACCCGTGGGAACTCTTTATCTACCCCCCGTTATGTCGTGTGATATCGTGCTAGACCAGACCACGACCACTTCACTCTGGTTACATCTTGCGTCAAGTCGCCCCGTGAGAAAGCCGCTTAAGGGTTTGGACATGCTAGAGGCAGGAAACATGTTCCCGATGTTGGGGGAGTCCAGAGCCAGGGGCCACAGTTTAAAAATAAGGGGTCGGCCATTTAGAACGGGGACGAGGAAACACTTTTTCTCACAGAGAGTGGTGAGTCCGTGGAGTTCTCTGCCTCAGAGGGCGGTGGAGGCAGGTTCTCTGGATGCTTTCAAGAGAGAGTTAGATAGGGCTCTTAGAAATAGCGGAGTCAGGGGATATGGGGAAAAGGCAGGAATGGGGTACTGATGGGGGATGATCAGCCATGATCACATTGAATGGTGGTGCTGGCTCGAAGGGCCGAATGGCCTACTCCTGCACCTATTGTCTATTTTCAGAGTGACGTGCTTGCAGTGTGGTGACACACACACTGTGCACGTGACCTGTATGCGGAGGTTCAACTTGTCTATGATGACCAAGATACCCCATCTACATTAGTTCTGGTCTGTGTTTGGCCCATATTCCTTCAAACTTTTCCTATCTATGTACCTGTCCAAATGTTTTTTCAATGCTGTTATAGGACCTGCCTCAACTACCTCCCCTGGCAGCTCATTCTATTTCCTCACCACACTCAGTGAAAATGTTGCCCCTCAGGTTCCTATTAATTCTCTCCCCTCTCACCTAGGTTGGTTTAAGAGGCATTCAAAACACTTTGCCTTGTAGCTGAGATGTGAAACATATGAGCTGGGAGGTTCTGCAGGAAGGAGGCAATGCTGGAAAGACTTCTGTTCAATCACTTTGTGGGGTTCTGCTAACCACACTGAAGGATCTGTGGAGTTGCAGTGGAGAGACAGTGAAGGGAATGTCATCAGGAATGAAAATAATTAGCTTCAAGATTGTCTGAGGCAGGGGTCGGCAACCTTGTTCTGCATAAGGGGCCAGAACGCATGTCTGTGAACGGATGGCGGGCCACATCTATCATGTGTACACATGGATCCTGCCCCGGATGGCAGGCATCAAATCGCGTGTTCACAGGTAGACAAAAATGCTGGAGAAACTCAGCGGGTGAGGTAGCCTCATGCAATCCTTGCATGTATCACCTGCTGAGTTTCTCCAGCATTTTTGTCTACCATCGATTTTTCCAGCATCTGCTGTTCTTTCTTTAACGTGTTCACAGAAGGTGCGCGAATCAGCGGGTCAGGCTCCACAGATACTGCTTGACCCAAGTGATAGGTGGATACAGGCGAGGGTGTGTGTGATTGACAGATGAGTGGACAAGGGCTAGAGATGATAAGAGGATGTTACCTGTCCACTCCCTCGACAGATGCTGCCTGACCTGCTGAGTTCCTCCAGCCCTTTCTGTCTTGTTTTGTAAACCAGGATCAGAAGTTGTTTGTTTCTACTGGGAAAGTTCTACCCTAACCGCCCGAAAACTCATCTGTCCATTCCCTCCACAGATGCTGAATTCCACTAGTGCCCCACCTGTACTCACGCCGACTTCTCCCCAATCCTTCCACCTGCATTCCTTCCTCTAGCTTCACAATTCACAACTCTTCAATCCTTTTGTCTCACACCATCTGTCTTTTCATCTCTGCCCTTTGTTCCCATCATCAGCCTATCAAGATACCCTCCTCATCTGTATCAACCTATTACCTGCCATGCTTTGTTCCGCCCCAACTCTCTTCCAGCTTTCTTCTCCCACTCTTCAATCAGTCTGAAGAAGGGTCCCAGCCCGAAACACCACCTATCCATGTTCTCCAGAGATGCTGCCTGACCCGCTGAGTTACTACAGCACTTTACATCTTTATTTGTATAGATATTTGGATAAGAAGGTTTTGAGGGCTATGGGCCAAATGTAGGCAAGCGGGACACGCTCAGTCTACTAACTTTGTTGGCAGGACAAGGTGAGCCGTATGGTTTGTTTCTGTGCTGCACAGATCTATCATTTGCCTGTCAAATATCTGAAATGTAGGAGTAAGACATTGGTTGGAAAATGCACAGAGCTAGGACAAAATGGCTGCAGGAAAGTTTGGGCCCAGAGTGACGTGCTTGCAGTGTGGTGCAGCTCTTTATGTCTTGTTTTGTTAACCAGGATCAGAAGTTGTTTCTTTCTACTTGGAAAGGTCTACCCTAACCGCCCGAAACCTCATCTGTCCATTCCCTCCACAGATGCTGAATTCCACTAGTGCCCCACCTGTACTCACACCGACTTCTCCCCAATCCTTCCACCTGCATTCCTTCCTCTAGCTTCACTTGTGGTTTGCACAAGATTACAGCATTTGCTGTTCCTTGTGTCTACAATTGTCTAAGTTTTATGCCTTTTCTTTGGAACAGGGGAGACTGAGGAACGACTTAGTTGAAGTTTATACAAGTATGAGGAGTCTTAATAGAATAGAAAATGAAAAATTTAAACAACTGCAGTAGTTGAAAATCTATTAAACTCAGCAGGTCAGTCCGCATCGGCACGTTGGCGCAGCGGTAGAGTTGCTGCCTTACAGCGAATGCAGCGCCGGAGACCCGGGTTTCATTCCGACTACGGGTGCTGTCTGTATGGAGTTTGTACGTTCTCCCCGTGACCTGCCTGGGTTTTCTCCGAGTTCTTCCGTTTCCTCCCACACTCCAAAGTCGTACAGGTTTGTAGGTTAATTGGCTTGGTAAATGTAAAAATTGTCCCTAGTGTGTGTAGAATAGTGTTAATGTGCGGGGATCGCTGGTCGGCATGGACCCAGTGGGCCGAGGGGCCTGTTGCCACGCTGTATCTCTAAACTAAACTAAACTAATCGGTGGAAGGAGAATGAGAGTGAATGTTACTGGATGGAGACTCAGGGGTCAGAAACAGAAAGGAGTCAGAAAAAGCTTGTAAAGCTGCAGGGAGTGTGTGGAGTAGGAATTGTCTCTGACAGGGTGAGAATGTGGAGAACATGGGGATCCTTGCAAGAAAAGACACAAAGTGCTGGAGTAACTCAGCGGATCAGGCAGCATCTCTGGTGAACATGGATAGGTGACGTTTCACAGAGTGCTGGAGTAACTCAGCGGGTCAGGCAGCATCTCTGGAGAACATGGATAGGTGATGTTTTAGGTCGAGACCTTTCTTCAGGCAAAACCTAACAGTTCCAAAGGAAAGGTCCAATGTCCACAGTGAGGTAGGTTGGAAGATCTGCCCTATCGGACCGTTCAGAAATCTGATAATAGAGGGGAAGTAGCGGTTCCTCAGTCTGGTGAATGGAACAGGTAGAGAGCAAGAACATAGATAAAGGAACGTGTAAGCTAGACACAGAGTGCTGGAGTAACTCAGCGGGTCAGGCAGCATCCCTGGAGAAAAGGAACAGATGACGTTTCGGGTTGGGATCCTTCTTCAGACTGACCCAAATGTCACCTATCTATGTTCTCCAAAAATACTGCCTGGCCTGCTGAGATTTTACTTCGGAGTCACGTGAGTGACTACGTGAAGAACCCCGCATTGCAACGAGTCGCAGCAGGGGGAACGACGTTCCCCTTAGCGGCAAAAATTGAAAGCCGGAACAGCAGGTAAGGAGACTCTGCATTCCAGAATTTGAAAGTCGGGAACAGCAGATAAGGAGACTCTGCGTTCCTTCCACTTACCTTACAGGTGGAGACATGGACCAGATCCACGAAGGCTGCGGAAAAGCTGGCGGGGGAGAACCGCGGAGTTGCGGGCAGCCGGCAGCAGCAGCCAATGGCACGCCAATCTCCCGTAATGGGAACAGCTGTGTAATGGGAACAGCGGGAACAGAGTCATTGACTCCGATGAGTCCGACTCTGAATAGCCACGAGCGGCCAGTGCTCGTGCGCATTGGGGCCGGTTGGAGCGGCTTTAGGAGCAGCTGCGAGCGGCCAGTGCCCGTGCGCATTGGAGCCGGTTGGAGCGGCTGGGAGCGGGGAACAAAGCAGCCGCGACGGCCAGTGCCCGTGAGCATTGGAGCCGATTGGAGCGGCTGCAGGAGGAACAGCTTCAAGCAGCCGCGACGGCCAGTGCCCGTGAGCATTGGAGCCGGTTGGAGCGGCTGCAGGAGGAGCAGCTTCAAGCAGCCGCGACGGCCAGTTCCCGTGAGCATTGGAGCCGGTTGGAGCGGCTGCAGGATCAGTAGCAGCCGCGAGTGGCCTATGCCCGAGAGCATAAGAGCCAGTTGGAGTGGCTGCTGGAGGAAATACTCCAAAGTGGCAGGCTCCGGGAGATGGAGGCTAGCCACAGTGGGCAGTTAGTAAGCCCCACAACAGTGCCTCTTGTAGGGCTGCACAGTGTTTCTCCCTCTTCAGAGGGGAGCACGGAGGGTCAATCCTGGGCTGACTGCAGGAACTGGAGCAGGAGCGGCTTCAGGAGCAGCCGCAACGGCCAGTGCCCGTGAGCATTGGAGCCGGTTGGAGCGGCTGCAGGAACTGGAGCAGGAGCGGCTTCAGGAGTAGCGGCTTCAGGAGCAGCCGCGACGGCCAGTGACCATGAGCATTGGAGCCAGTTGGGTGCCCGAGAGCATCGGAGCCAGCTGGAGCGGCTGTTGGAGCAGGTAAGTGGCAAGCTCCGGGAGATGGAGACTAGTCACAGGGGGCAGCTAGTAAGTCCTACAGCAGTACCTCTTGTAGGGCTGCACAGTGTTTCTCCCTCATCAGAGGGGAGTACAGGGGGTCAATTCTGGGCTGAACCTGAAGAGGGGTGCAGAACATACCCCTAGTGCACATGGGTGCAAGAAAACCTATTGGAAGATACTTACCATCAGGGAACTGCAAAACACTGAATGTTCCCAGCGTCAACCAGTGTATTTGAAAACATGGCAGAGCCAGGGACTTGAAACAACAGAAAGTTCTGAAAGTCCTAACAGCGGGAATTACGGGTTTCGCCCGCACAATAAACAAAAAAGACATGACACAAGATCACCAGGATGCACTGGCTTTATTTTGCAACTACCAATACGGGTAAACAGCATTAAGAAGAAGTGCCATCCAACCGGCTTTAGACTCTAATTTGCAGGCCTATGCAAACCTGGAACCTCCAAACCACCAATATTACTATTTGGAGGCAACTCATCAAAACAGGTAAAAGAACTTGTCAAAGAGGGAAAACCCTGGGGCTCATTAAAGCAACGTCTAAAAACTACTTCCTGGGGAATGCGCTAACCCTCAACACCGACCCAACTACAGATCCAGACACCGGCACCTCAACGTCCACGGAGGATGCCGAAAAAGTAATAAACCTACCAATAGTAACCATGGAGGTAGGTGGGTCTGGTTCCTTACGAGGTTGGTGGGAGATTACAATTCTATCTGGATGCATAGAATAAATTAACTACCGACACTTATATTTTCAGAAGTATAGGGTTATACCATAGAATTTAAACAAAACATAATCCTCCAGTTCAGCATGTACCGAACCGAATGTTCGTGCCTAAAGGCAAAGAAAATCAAAAGCGCATACTGAACTACAGTGCCCATATAAAAAAGGAGTAATGGAGGATATCCAACACGAATCACAGGAATTCGTGTCCAAAATCTTTATCAGAAAATAGATGGTGGTTGCCACATCATCATAGATATGACTAATTTGAATACTTTCGTACTTTATATTCATTACTAGATGGGAACCTTTGTTACTGCTAAGCAATTGATTCCTAGGTTACTACATGGCAAGCATCGTATTAAAAAATGCTTACTATACAGTACCCATTAGAGGTGACCACAGATGTTATTTAACACAATGGATCATCTGCGGTTCACCCTTAACACAGTTCACATGTCAGTGACTTTGCCGAAAGAAAAGGTTACAGCCTTAATGGAGGCTTGCAGCAAAACAAAACCATCCATCAGACCGGTAGCAAGAATAATTGGCATTATAGTGGCTGTGTTTCCAGCCACACAAATCGGACCTTTACATTATCAAAATTTACAGAGGGCAAACATTCGTGCACTCAAAAATTATGGGGGTCATTCTGACAGAATGTTCTGGGTTATATCACCAGCATGTTAGACTACATATTGACAACACCACCGTGGTAGCATATATCAACCATATGGGTAGAAACATATCGACATCATGTGACAATCTGGCCAACACAATTTGGCAATAGTGTATCCAGAGAGATATTTGGATATCAGCTACCTACTTACCAGGTAAACTGAATTTAGTGGCAGACAACAGGTCACGCTAATTCTATGAAAACACTGAATGGATGTTGGATAAAAAATGTATTGCTGAAATTACAGCACGGTATGGAACACCAGATATCGACCTATTCGCATCCATGCTCTCACCAGTTATCGAATTATGTTCATGGGAACCAGAACCTGGGGCAGTGGCTACAGGTGCATTTTCGCTGCATTGGGGGATTATTTATTTATGCATTCCCTCCTTCTGCCTCATCAGTCGGGTATTTAGGAATATACAGTAGACTCCGCATCTGGTATTTTGATAGTACCCGATTGGCCTACTCAACCATGGGTCCCGGTGATACACGACATGGTTTTAGAACCATGCATCACCATCCATCATAGACCTAATTTACTGGTTCTTCCCGCAACAAGGGGTAGTTACCCGTGTCATAATTATATAAACCTATTAATTCATAGAGTTGAAAGCACCTCTACTACACCTGGGACTGACAGACCGAACAGTGGATATTATTTCAGCGGCCCACAGACAGTCCACCAAAAAACAGTACTTGGTGTCTTCAAGAAATGGGAAGTACTGTCACAACAATAAACATCACCCACAGATCTATGAACATCCCGTCTGTTCTGGAATTCCCGGCAAGCCTCCATTACGATGAGAGGCTCAGTCATAGTGCCATCAACTGCGCCAGAAATGCTCTGTCAACATACCTGTGGCAAGGAACAGAGCGGCATTCTGTTGGGACACACCCTTGAAAGCTTTTACCTAAGTAACAACACACACAGTATGTGGCAGAGAATCCAAGCTGTCACAAACTACAAGAAAACAGTACCAACCACAGACCCCCAGGATGTCACCCTCCCAGACAGCCTTAATACCTTCTACACCAGGTTTGACAGACAGAACACAGACACCCCCTCAAAAGCCCCCTGCAACCCCACGGACACTGTTTTTCAGGTGACACCCACACAGGTCCTGAAAGCTCTGAGGCAGGTGAACCCCCACAAGGCTGTGGGGCCAGATGGCGTCCCTCCTAAAGTTCTGAAGGCCTGTGCAGAACAACTCACTGGAGTGTATGTAGACATCTTCAATCTGTCTTTAAACCAAGCAGTGGTACCCCGTATTTTTCAATTTTCCACCATTGTACCAGTTCCAAAAAAACCAAACCCATCCACCCTGAATGACTTCAGGCCAGTGGCACTCATGCCAGTTGCCATGAAGTGTCTAGAAAAACTGGTTCTCACACACATCAATCACATGGTCCCGGGCACGATCGACCCCCTCCAGTTCGCCTACCGCCCCAACCGCTCAGTGGACGACGCAGTGGCCATTGCTTTACACCACATCCTGCAACACCTGGACAGCAGAGGAACATACGTCAGAACGCTGTTCCTGGATTATAGCTCGGCTTTTAACACCATTCGCCCGGGCAGGCTGACTGAGAAGCTGACAAACCTCGGCGTCCCGACTCCCACCTGCAACTGGATCTTGGATTTCCTGACAGAAAGACCACAGGTGGTGAGGATGGGAAGGAGGGTGTCTGCAGAGCTCACCGTCAGCACAGGATCACCACAAGGCTGCTGTCTCAGTCCCAAACTTTTCACCCTGTACACACACGACTGTGTCTCCACCCAGGAAAACACCATCATTATTAAGTATGCGGATGATACCACCATCCTGGGCCTCATCAAGGGGGGGGACGAGTCGGGCTACAGGAGTCTGGTGAACGACATTCTTGCCTATGGTGAGGTGAACGACCTAAGCCTCAACACAGACAAGACAAGAGAAATAATAATGGACTTCAGAAAAAATCCACCCCCCCTGCAGCCCCTCATCATCAAGGGGACTGTGGTGGAGAGGGCTGACAGTTACAGATACCTGGGATTACAAGTAACATCAGATCTGAACTGGACTTTGAACACTGCAGCCACAGTGAAAAACGCCCAGCAGAGACTGTACTTCATCAGGCTGCTCAGAAAAGCTGGTCTGCACTGTCGCCCTCTCACCCAGGTCTACAAAGGACTGATAGAGAGCATCCTCACCACAGGCATCACGGTGTGGTATGGAAACACCACACAGACAGAGAGGAAGGCTCTGCAAAGAGTCATAAAGACTGCAGAGAGGATTATCAGAACGGAACTCCCCTCCATGGACACAATCTACACACAGCGCTGTCAAAAAAGAGCAGAGAGAATTATCAGAGACACACTACATCCAGCTCACTCCCTGCTCAAACACAAAAACTGCACATACAACCTCAGGCACAGACGAGCAGACAGCATCGCCACAAACAGAACACGCTTTTTCAAGAGCTTCTTCCCTGCCACAGTGAGACTCTTGGCCAAAACAAAATGAACTGATGTCCTGACCTACCTCATAGCATATCATATTATATCATATTATATTGTCTCCTGGGCCTGTGCAATTTACAATGCAATCGACACTTTTATATAGGGTTTGTGCAAGTTACAATGCTCTCACTTTCCCCTTTATATAGGGTTTTAGGCACTTTCTTTTTTTATTTCTAGAGAAGTATATGTTTTTATAGATTATGTGTCTTTCTGTGTGTCTTTTTAATTTGACTTGACTTGACTCTCTGAACAACCGCACAAGAGTTCCTATGTGTGTAAGCACAAATGGCAAATAAAGTTTTTGCCCTTTGACCTTTGACACCCTGGTAACCAAACTCATGAGGGGCATTTTAATGTTAATCTCCCAAGAACCAGGTACTCCCAAATATGGGATGTGAGCATTGTACTGACCATGTTAAGAAACTGGTCTCCAGCTACAGCTCTGTCCCTACAGAAACTGACTATGAAAACAGTCATGCTGATGGCCTTGGTCACGGCACAAAGGGTCCAGTCACTACAGAAACTAAGGCTGGACAACATGATTATTTCATCTGGAAATTTAACTTTTCACATCAATGAAATAGTCAAACAGAACAGACAGGGGTCAGCAGGCCTAAAAACAGAATTCAGGGCCTACCCGACAGATGGTCGTCTCTGTATTGTAACACACTTACTATTATATATGGAATATACTAAGATCATCAGAGGGAAAGAAATGTCACTTTAATCAGCTACAAACAGCCACTCAAAACAGTGACAGTCCAGACCATCTCTAGATGGCTAAAACAGGTCCTAATAAAGGCTGGAGTAGACACTAGCATTTTTAAATCTCACTCCACCAGGGCTGCAGCTACATCGGCAGCTATGAAGTTGGACGTTCCTATGGACCAAATCCTCAAGACAGCAGGATGGTCAACGGAGGAAACTTTCCAACGACTTTATAACAAACCAGTCATTGAACCTGGAACATTTGCAGAAACAAATTTAAGTCCTGTAATATAATTTACCCCATAAATATGGGCATTAATTGGTGTTAATATATTTATCGTTGGGTTTCAATATCGTATTGATGTCTAATGATGTTAACTCTATTCTCCCCATAATCAAGGCAGATGTGATGCATGGACTCGTTTCCACGGCATGAAATCACAGAGCTTTAAAATCTTCACGTAGTCACTCACGTGACTCCGAAGTAAAATAGTAAGATTAAACGAGAACTTACCAGTTTGAAGTTTGATCGTTATTTTATGAGGAGTAACGTTGAGGGAATACGTGCCCTCCGCTCCCACCCTTGATCATATATTCAACTGGTACCTCTTCTCTAA
This sequence comes from Amblyraja radiata, assembly GCF_010909765.2. Classification (NCBI taxonomy): domain Eukaryota; kingdom Metazoa; phylum Chordata; class Chondrichthyes; order Rajiformes; family Rajidae; genus Amblyraja; species Amblyraja radiata. The sequence continues at coordinate 57,588,869 of NC_045969.1, forward strand.
TCTTACTATGTTTAGTCATTACAGTTATCTGTGATTTCACACCGCTGCTTTGAAGAATGACACGCATGCGTCCTGGCGGGGTTCTTCACGTATTCCCTCAACGTTACTCCTCATAAAATAACGATCAAACTTCAAACTGGTAAGTTCTCGTTTAATCTTACTATTCTCCAGCATTTTGTGTCTATCTTCGGTATAAACCAGCATCCGCAGTCACTTCCTACACAAAAGAATGTGGGAGTTACAGAACACAGAGCAAAATCAGCAGCAAGTCTGGGTATGTCCTCCACTCTCAGAGAGAGAGAGAGAGATAACTGCTTTATAAAAAAACACACCGAATGCAGGAGTAACTCAGCAGGTCAGGCAGCATCTTTGGAGAACATGGGTACGTGACGTTTGGGTCAGGATCCGTCTTACAAAAAAAGATACAAAGTGCTGGAGTAACTTAGTGTAACTGAAGAAGGGTCCTGACCCGAAACGTCACCTCACCATGCTCTCCAGAGATGCTGTCTTGACCCGCTGTTACTCCAGCACTCTGTGATTTTTTGGGGGGGATTTCACTAATGCCCCCGTCCCACTTAGGAAACTTGAACGGAAACCTCTGGTGACTTTGCGCCCCACCCAAGATTTCCGTGCGGTTCCTGGGGGTTGCAGGTAGTTGCTGGAGGTTGCAGGTAGTTGAAGCAGGTAGGGAGACTGACGAAAACCTCTGGGAACCGCACGGAAACCTTGGGTGAGGCACAAAGTCTCCAGAGGTTTCCGTTCAGGTTTCCTAAGTGGGACAGGGGCATTAAGGAAATTGGTTGGGGATGGGGAAGGGAGGTTGCTACTTTGGGCTTTTTAAGGTGTCCTTCCTGGACCCAGCAAGATAGTTCAACATTGTGAGTTTACTGGGCTCTTTCCTCAGCCCTGCCTTTTTCAAACCACAGCAGGCTTCTCGTGACCACAGTCGGGCAGAGAGAGAGCCTTGAAACAGCCAAGGCCATGGCCATGAGTTACATTACTCTTGTGAGTTCAGCAGGTTAGTTGTTGAAACCAGCCCTTTAACGATTAATACATCATAGATAAACCATGTTATTTTATAAATCAGTTTGGCATGGAAGGACATGCAGCTCTTTGAATCTGTGCTGGATTATTTTTTCAATATAGTTTTTGATTGATCGAAAGAGACAGCATGGAACCAGGCCCTTCGACCCACTGAGTCCATGCCGACCATCGGTCTCCCATTCACACTAGTTCCAAGTTATCTCACTCAGACCCACTCCCTGCACAGTTTTTATTGAGGTCAATTAACCTGTGTTACAGTGGAGCAGCTGGTCGAGCTGCTGCCTCAACGCGCCAGAGACCTGGGTTTGATCCTGATTACGGATGCTGCCTGGACAGAGTTTGTACGTTCTCCCTGTGACCATGTGGGCTTCCTCCAGCTGCTCTGGTACCCTCACACACTCCAAACACATGCAGGTTGTCGGATGATTGGCTTTTGTAAATAGCCCCAAGTGTTAGGAATAGAACTAGTGTGAACGGCTGATCGATGGTCAGCGCGGACGTGGTGGGCCGAAGGGCCTATTTCCACGCTGTGCCTCTAAACTAAACTATCTTTGCAGTGCCTTTTTTGTGACATTACGCACCAATACAGCATTCCACCAATAAGATAAATGTCATTATTTTATTTTGCGGCCACTGTTATTTATCGATGGTTGCCGCCTGCCTCTTTTTGTTTACAAAGCAAAAAGCACTGCATCTTTGAGAAGTGACTCAAGCAGTCCCAGGGAATATGTATTAATTCTGCACAGATTGCATAGGATGTCAGGATCAAACCTGGGGTTACTGTGAGGCAGAAATTGTACTAAAAAGGACACAGAGTGCTGGAGTTAACTCAGCAGGTCAGGCAGCATCCCTGGAGAACATGGCGGTCTAGGTGCTGTAGGATGAAGTGCAGGCCCAGGTTGACTGCGTCATCCACAGATCTATTGGCCCAATATGCAAACTGCATTGGGTCCAGTAGGGGGTTTGTGATATTTTTCAGCTTGGCCAGCACAAGCCTTTAAAGGTTCTTCATGACTACAGAGGTCAGTGCAACAAGCCTGTAGTCATTAAGACCAGTAATCCTTGCCTTTTTGGAATGGAGGTGGAAGGGGAACAGGACAAATGGGTGCGCATCCAGGTGAGGCACAGGGAAGAGAAGAAGAAAAAAGGAGGGGGGAGGGGGGGGCGGGGGGGGAGAAAAGGGGGGTGTTGTTTACCTAAAATTGGAGAATTCGGTGTTTATATCTTTGGTTGTATGCTACCCAAATGGAATACGAGGTGCTGTTCCTCCAGCTTTTGTTCTCACCCCCACCTCTCTTTCATATTTCCCCCAGCTACTACAATCAGTCTGAAGAATGGACCTGACACGAAAAGTCGCCTATCCATGTTCTACAGTGAAGCTGCCTGACCTGCTGAGTTATTCCAGCATTTTGTGTCTTTTCAAAAAAAAATCTCTTCTGAGGCAGTCTTCAAGGATCAAAGATGATTTATTTCCACTCTGCTCATACACTATCTTCTGTGGCCATGAATTTAGTGGATATTTAGCGAAAGAATGATGTCATTTGTCCTTGTTGATAGCCTCCAGATGAATAGACAGGGCCATGGACGTGGCAGTCATTGAACAGTTAATCACAACTAGAAGCATTGCCATCATTTATTTGCATAAAGGAGGAGTCCTTTGGTATATAAACAGTAATGAACAGTATCCAAGCTACATAGCCAAAGCAACCTCCGCCTGACGGCTAGTGAACAACGTTGACTGTGAACACTAAATCAACACAATGTCTGTTTCTGGAGACATCTACCTTGTGACAGGAGGAAGTGGATTTCTTGGAAAGGTTATCATTGGACTTCTGATTGAGAAAGCTTGCGATGTCTCTGAGGTCAGATTGTTCGACAGAGTGATACACGCAGAACATGTGGCGAGTTTACAAGGTATGTGCTCCTTTACAGCGCGATTACTTGGTTCCACATTGTGAATGCTCCACTGCATAATCTCCTCAAGGGGTGGGGTGGGGGTGGGGGTTAATAGGCCGATAATTGAACAAAGGCCGGAGATGGACAAAACACAGAAGATGTGTGACAAAATGGGTTGAAGAGTTGTGAATTGTGAAAGCAGAGAAGGAATGTAGGTGGAAGGGGAGAGAGAAGGGCAAGTCCAGATGGGGATAGGAGGGGAGGAGGAAGAAGAGGGGTGTGGAAGAGAAAGGGGTGGGGGAGGGGGCATTGGAGGTTACCTAACATTGGAGAATACAATGTTCAACATTTGTGAATTTGGAATCTCCAATATTATTCGAACTGGATTGTTGTCGGGCAAGCATGGAATATTTGAAAACTCTTCCTCCATGAAATGTTATTATATTTATATGCTAACTACAGTAAGAAAGATTCCATTGTTCTGAAGTTTTGCATTGTTTTAAGTATCTCTAGCGTTAATGGTTATTTAGTTGTGGCCTTGATACCGAGAGTTGAATGATTTATACTGATCTGCAACGGAAACATTTCGTTAAAAAACAGACACAAATTGTTGGAGTAACTCAGTGGGTCAGGCTGGATCTCTGGAAAACATGGAAAAGTGACATTTTGGGTTGGGACCCTACTTCAGACTGATTTTGTGTGTGTGTGTCCAGGGGGGGGGGGGGGGGAGAAACCAGCAAGAGAGAATGGCAGGACAAAGCCTGGCAGATAATAGGTTGATACAGGTGAGGTGGTTTGCAGATAATAGGTTGATACAGGTGAGGTGGTTTGATAGGCAGATAGTTGGACCAAGGCCAAAGATGACAAGACAGGCGTGTGAAATAAAGGTTGAACAGTTGCCAATTGTGCAGTTTGAGGAAGGAATGTAGTCGGAAGGGGAGGGGAAGGGGAGAGATAGGTGCGAGTCCAGGTGGGGCAGAGGAGGGTGGAGGACGGGGGGAGGAATTAAGATGGGGTATATGGGGGAAGAAGGGAGAGAAGGAGGGTTATGTAGTTATGTAAAATTGGGAGAATTCATTGTTCATATCATTATGTTGTGTGTAAGTCACTCCAGCTACTCCAGCACGTTGAGTCGTATATTTTTTCCTCCCCTCCTCCATCTAACTGCCTGCAGAATCAGGTGGGCTCTGGGCTTACCCAATTTACCCTGGTAATCCATGGCAAGTTTACATTGGCAGTCCAGTCTCACTCACTGTCACCCCTAAAGGTGTTTGTCACTCTAACAATGTAATGGTCTCACCAAGATCGCTGTGCAGTAATGCTCATGCACTTATTATTAATCTGATGGAGTAGGACTTCACATTGTCACATCCGAAGAAGGGTCTCGACCTGAAACATCACCCATTCCTTCTCTCCAGAGATGCTGCCTGTCCCACTGTTACACCAGCATTTTGTGTCTATGTTTGACATATTGATTGATAGATACAGCATGGAAACAGGCCCTTCAGCCCACCCAGTCCATGCTTACCATTGATCACCCATTCACACACGTTGCATGTTATCCCGCCTTCTCATCCACTCCCTACCCACTAAAGGCAATTAACCTACACACCTGCATGTCTTTGGGATGTGGGAAGAAACTGGAGCATTCGGAGGAAACCCACACGGTCACAGGGAGAACGGAAAACTCAACACACAGACAGCACCCAAGATCAGGATCAAACCCGGGTCTCTGGCGCTGTGAGGCAGCTGCACTACCTGCTGCACCGGACAGTGGGAAAGAAGAAATGCATGGGACTCTTGCAGCAAACAAATATCTGAAATGATTCAAGGAACGTACTGAAATAAGAGGAATAGATTGGGTAGATGCACAGAGCCTCTTGCCCAGAGTAGGTGAATGAAGGACATAGGTTTAAGGTGAAGGGGAAAAGATTTAATAGGAATTTGAGGGGCAACTATTTCACACAAAGGTTGGTAGGTGTATGGAACAAGCTGCCAGAGCAGGTAGTTGAGGCTGGGACTATCCCAACATTTAAGAAACAGTTAGACAGGTACATGGATGGGACAGGTTTGGAGGAATATGGACTAAGCGCAGGCAGGTGGGACTAGTATAGCTGGGACATGTTGGCCGGTGTGGGCAAGTTGGGCAGAAGGGCCTGTTCCCACACTGTACCACTCTATGAATCTAGATTCAAGATTCAATTTAATTGTCACGTGTACTAATTAAGGTACAGTGAAATTTGAATTACCATACAGCCACACTAAGTAAAAAGCAAAAATACACACAGCACATAAAATAGAGTTTAACATAAACATCTACCGCAGTGGAATCCACATTCTTCACTGTGATAGAAGGCAATAAAGTTCAGTCATCTTCCTCCTTTGTTCACCCGTGGTCGGGACCTTTGAACGGGGCCGTTGCCGACAGACCCGCCGTTCAAGTGGTCGGAGCTCCAACACTAGCGATCCTCGGCAAAATATCCCAGGCTCCGCGATGGTAAAGCCCCTGTCCAACTTAGGAAACCTGAATGGAAACATTTGGAGACTTTGCGCCCCACCCAAGGTTTCCGTGCGGTTCCACTACCTGCAACCTCCGGCAACCACCTGCAACCTCCGGGAACCGCACGGAAACCTTGGGTGGGGCGCAAAGTCTCCAGAGGTTTCCGTTCAGGTTTCCTAAGTGGGACAGGGGCTTTAGTCCGCGCCACACCCGCAGCTGGAAGCTCCAGGCCCATCTCCAGGAAAGGCTGCATCACTCCACGTTGTAGGCTGCAGAGGGGGGGACGGAGACGCAACACGGAGAAAAATCGCATCTCCATCGAGGTAAGTGACTGGAAAATGTTTCCCCTGATTCCCCCTCCCCCGAACCCCCCACATAAAACATACTAAGATAAATTAAAACAAACATATAACTGTAAATAGCACAATCTATTGTGAGTTCAGTGCTGGATTTGAAGAGATTTCCCTGCCTGCAGCACTGGCTGGATGTTTATGGCACACATCCACAGATTCTGTCTGTTCCATTAGATGGTAAACTTTGCTCCAGAGAAACTAAATAGCTGTAGTTCAGATTATCCTTTGTGTGGACCAAGCAAAGCCTATATTTTACTGGAGTATTCAGTTATTAATCCTTGTCCTTGAACCCAGAGTGTCAGAAGGTTGTTTATGGTATGTGTGCTGAGAATGTCATCCAGCTTGCAGAGTGTGCAATGGCCTTGTACGATATGATACAGACCTCACAAGGAGCAAGGACTTCCTTTGGCAAGCTCTGCCAGTGCATTGTGCGTGAAGGGAACACAGCCTGTGTGATTTGTCCCTCAAACAGTTCTGGGCAGAGATGGCAATCAGCGTTCTGCTGCATGACTGGAGCCAAAGGGACCCGCTACCTGACAAGAGACCTGCTTAAAATGCAGCCGCCAGCCGGAGCGACTGCCAACCTCGCGTTTAGGATGTTACCACCAGGAACGCCGATGGAAAATCACCCATCAACTGTAGATATCTGGCCGGCAGGGGTGGGTAGGACCTGCGATCAGTACAGATGCAACAAGGGCAACACTGGGGAGCTGGATAATAAAGGGCCTGGATACAGTGGATGTGGAGAAGATGTTTCCACTAGTGGAAGAGTCTAGGACCAGAGGACCCAGCCTCAGAACAAAAGGACTTACGTTTAGAATGGAGATGAGAAGGATGGGGTTGAGAAGGAAAGGCAGATCAGCCATGATTGAATTTCGGAATAGACTTGATAGGCTGACTGGCCTACTTCTGCTCCTATGACTTACAGGATGAATGTCTTTAGCTAGAGGGTGGTGAATCTGTGGAATTCATTGCCCGAAATGGCGGTGGTGGGTAAGGCATTGGGTATTTTTAAAGTGGAGGTTGACAGGTTCTTGATTAGTTAGGGTGTCAACGGTTATAGGGAGAAGGCAGGGGAATGGGGTTGAGAGGGAAAACATATCAGCCATGAATGAATGGCGGAGCAGACTCGATGGTCCAAATGGTATTATTCTGCTATGTCTTATGGTGTAATGGGAGTGCAAACATTGGGGACAGCAAGGGAGGGAGGGCTGCTGGGGCAATGTTCTGCTATTGCCTGCCCGATATTAGGAGTGGCGACTAGTGACTGGGGGACCACAGCTGGGGATGGTGACGGTGAATGTGGACCACAGCTGGGGATGGTGATGGTGGGGATGGTGACGGTGAATGTGGACCACAGCTGGGGATGGTGATGGTGGGGATGGTGATGGTGAATGTGGACCACAGCTGGGGATGGTGATGGTGAATGTGGACCACAGCTGGGGATGGTGACGGTGAATGTGGACCACAGCTGGGGATGGTGACGGTGAATGTGGACCACAGCTGGGGATGGGGATGGGCAAGACTGAGGATTGAAATTCGCCGCTAAAGGTCCATGAACCATTTCCACATTTCCCAACGAAGTGTCTCTAGCCAACAATCGGCCTATCAGGCAACCTCCTTGCCTGAGGTCATCTGTGACCGCCCCCGATTTGCTCAGATGTATTTCTTTGCTTCCAGTTTTTTCCCCACTCTCTCTACTACAATCAGTCTGAAGGAGGGTCCTGAGCTGAAACATCATCTACTCGTGTTCTCCAGAGATGCTGCCTGATCCGCTGAGTTACTCCAGCACTCTGTGCCTTTCTCCGATTGAAATTGTCAATTGGGTGGCGATTGGCAAATGAAGGGGATCATCAGTTGGAGGCAGCCTGGGGTCTGGCAAACTGGTTGTTGGTCAGGAAGGGGTTTAAGGTGGGACTGTCATGCTGTGAGATAGCATTGGACAGATTGATACATGCAGAGGAAACGTTAACAGAGATATGGGCCAAATGTGGGCAGATGGGACTAGCGTAGATAGGGCATCTTGGCAGCATGAGCAAGTTAGGTTGGTGGCCATGTTTCCGTGCTGTATGTATTTACGACACAACCAACTGGTTAGTAAAAAAGGCACAAAGTGCTGTAGTTATAGATTTTCACTGAATGAATTTCACTATACCTAGGGACAGATGACAAGAAAGTACCACTGACTAACTCAGTGGGTCAGGCAGCATCTCTGGAGAACATGAGTAGGTGATGTTTTGAGTCGGGCCCCTTCTTCATACTGTTTCATATTGTGTTTTAAGATGAAACTTTAGTTCTCTCTGCCCATTTAGCTCAGCACCACACACCATCCCATGCTGAATGAACCGACAGATGACATTTTGTCCTATCAAGTGGAGCTATGCATGAGAAGCAAAGGTTCACCACTGAGAACCTGCAAAAGTATTTGCAAGTGTCTACAAAGCAAAATATACAAAGCAAGATCAGGTGGATCAAGTTCTCAAGTGCATGCGTGAACATGGATGTAATAAATCTAATGATTTTGTTTCCTTCATAACATTTGTTTTGCAGCTTTGGTTGGAGGCAGAATTAAGCTGAAGGTGATCCAAGGAGATCTGAGAGATAAAGAGGTCGTGTGGAAAGCCTGCCAGGGAGTTGACTGCGTGATTCACACCGCTTCCTTGATTGATGTCTGGGGTCACTTCAGCAATGAAGAAATAGAAGCTGTCAATGTTGAAGGTATAATAATAATAATAATGGATGGGATTTATATAGCGCCTTTCTAATACTCAAGGCGCTTTACATCGCATTATTCATTCACTCCTCAGTCACACTCGGTGGTGGTAAGCTACTTCTGTAGCCACAGCTGCCCTGGGGCAGACTGACGGAAGCGTGGCTGCCAATCTGCGCCTACGGCCCCTCCGACCACCACCAATCACTCACACACATTCACACACAGGCAAAGGTGGGTGAAGTGTCTTGCCCAAGGACACAACGACAGTATGCACTCCAAGCGGGATTCGAACCGGCTACCTTCCGGTTGCCAGCCGAACACTTAGCCCATTGTGCCATCTGTCGTCTAGTGTAACGTGAAGTGAAGGACAGCAAGTCATGGAAGGCTCCCCCATCCTAGTCATTGTACTAGTTTCACTGTCATCCTGCTGAGTTTCACTCTTTGTACTACTCATTATTATCTTCCTCACCGCTAGCAATGGGCCATTGTGGGCTCCACCTTTCCCTGATCATCGTTGTTGGCTTTGATATCTGCATATCTTTCATTAATTTGTTCTGTCTCCCACTTCCCCCTCCCCTGACTCTCAGTCTGAAGAAGGGTCTCGACCCAAAACGTCACCTATTGCTTTTCTCCAGAGATGCTGCCGGACTTGCTGAGTTAACCCAGCACTTTGTGTCTTATTTCTTTGTGCCCACACCGATTTGACAAATTTGCAGTTCACTTTTTTGCTTCCTATTCTGCAAATTTGGATGGATTGCAACACTAACATGTACCCATCATTCTGTGCTTGCAAACCCTAGAACAAAGCAATTGCAAGCTCTTAAAGCTGTCCAAGCTCACCATTTCACTGCAAGGTATAAAACCTTGTGTTTAGGATTTCACCCATTAATAGAACATAGAGTGTAACCAGGGGCAGAAAACCCGGGGGGGGGGGGGGGGGGGGGGGGGGGGGGGAGGGCCAGAGGGGACACATCCCCCCCATGTTTTGAGAGGTGGGGTACATCCCCCCCAAGTTTTTGTGATCCGGATTTTATAACCCGGTGAAATCACCGCTTTCCGCAAGGCAGTGGGGGTGGGACTGATGATCGAGGGCGCCAATTTGACGAGAGACATCGGTCATGAGGCAATGGGGGCGGGACATGATCATTCAGCGCGATGATTGGAAGAGGGAGGAGTGGGGGGGGGTGGGTGGGACTGAGGATAGAGCTCGATGAATGGAGGAGGGAGACGTGGCACAGACCTGCACCTCATCCGCAGCCAGGATCGATCCCGGCCGGGACTCCGGCGCTGTCTCGAGTACCCGCCCCCCACGGGTGGCCAGAGAGGTCGGCAGCAAAGATCCTCCGCTATAGGATCTTTGGTCGGGAGTTTGACGGGCGCGGTGCCCCCGGGCCCACAGCCAGTGCAGAGAAGCAGCGCTAAACCCAGCTCAACTCTGCCTGTCCCGCCAGGTGAGCCTACAGCCCTTCCTGGACTTGCGGGAAATACGGCCAGCAGGGAGAAGCAGCGCTGGTGTCCCGTCAGTCCAGACAGGGCTGTAGTTAACCCGGTGAGACAGGCAGAGTTGAGCTGCATTTAGTGCTGGATTGAACCTCCGAAGCCTCGCGTGTGTGTGTGTGTGTGTGTGTGTGTGTGTGTGTGTGTGTGTGTGTGTGTGTGTGTGTGTGTGTGTCTGTGTGTGTGTGTGTGTGTGTGTGTGTGTGTGTGTGTGTGTGTGTGTGTGTGTGTGTGTGTGTGTGTCTGTGTCTGTGTCTGTGTCTGTGTCTGTGTGTGTGTGTGTGTGTGTGTGTGTGTGTGTGTGTGTGTGTGTGTGTGTGTGTGTGTGTGTGTGTGTGTGTGTGTGTGTGCGCGCGTGGCCACCAAAAATTGTGTCCCCCAGTCCCCTCCATGTTTTGATAGCGAGTTCCGCTCTTGAGTATAACAGCACAAGAACGCACCCTTCAGCCCACGATGTCTGTGCCAAACATGGTGGCAATACCATAGTTGATCTACCTGCGTATAATCCATATCCCCCCATTCCCTGCATATCATATGCCTATCCAAAAGTCTTCTATGGTATTGGATATCGTTTCTGCCTCAACCACCAACCCTGGAGGCATGTTCCAGGCACTCACCACGCTCCCAAGTAACAAACTTGCCCCATACATCTCCTTTAAACTTTGCTCATCTCACCTTCAAGCTATGGCCTCTAGTCTTTGACATTTCCACCCTGGAAAAAAGGTTCTGACTGTCTATCCTATCTATGCCTCTCCTCATTTTATATACTTCTATCAGGTCTCCCCTCAACCCTCAACCTCTGACGTTCCAGAGAAAACAATCAAAGTTTAGTTTAGTTTAGTTTGGAGAACTAGCGCGGAAACAGGCCCTTCGGCCCACTGGGTCCGCGCCGACCAGCGATCCCTGCACATTAACACTATCCTACACCCACTTGGGACAATTTTTTACATTTACCAAGCCAAATTACCGACAAACCTGTACGTCTTTGGAATGTGGGAGGAAACCGAAGATCCCGGAGAAAACCCACGCAGGTCACAGGGCGAATGTACAAACTCCGTACAGACAGCACCCATAGTCAGGATCGAACCCGAGTCTCCGGCACTGCATTCACTATAAGGCAGCAATTCTACCGCTGTGCCACCGTGACCGAGTCTGTCCAGCATCTCCCTGCAGCTGATGCCGATAATACAGGCGGCATTCTGATATATTGCACATGTTTCGGTCACTAATGCTTTTACCCCCAGGGTGAAATACAGACCATCTACTCAATGGTGTTGGATATCGTTTCTGCCTCATCCACCAACCCTGGAGGCATGTTCCAGGCACTCACCACACTCCTACGTCATATCTGTTTGGCTCTGAGATCTATTGGAATGGTTGCCTCTCATGTTAGGAATGTCTGGTTAGAAACTGAGTGTGCCTTGTGAACGAGGTTCCCCATAGACCTAACATGCCTTGCGGCGTGGACTTTTTTATTAACCACCCAATTGGGATGTTTGCCTAGGCTGGGTGAACTCAGCTCAACCCGCTGAGTTCTCCCAGTGTTCAGTTTTTGTGTTCCAGATTCCAGCCTCTGCAGTTCCCTTTTGTATTCAATTAATTGCAATATACGTAGAAACAAGGAACTACAGATGCTGATTTACCAAGTGCCGGAGTAACTCAGCGGGTCAGGCAGCATCCCTGGAGAGTATGTATAGATTTCATTGCGTTAGGACCCTTTTTCAGACTGGAGAAGGGTCCTGACCTGAAACATCACCTATCCAATAACAACCTCTGGTTCAACAATGCTTAAATCTGATATTGCATGGTATACTCAGTTCCTAACCAGTCAGTTCCAAAATGTGGCCTCACCAATGTCTTATACACCTGTAACATGATCTCCCAACTTATATACTCAATACTCAGACTGATGAAGTCCAATTAAACTTTGCTCCTCTCACCTTCAAGCTATGGCCGCCAGTATTTGACATTTCCACCCTGGGAAAAAGGTTCTGACTGTCTATCCTATCTATGCCTCTCCTCATTTTATATACTTCTATCAGGTCTCCCCTCAACCCTCAACCTCTGACGTTCCAGGGAAAACAATCCAAGTTTAGTTTAGTTTAAAGATACACCAGCGATCCCCGCACATTAACACTATCCTACACCCACGAGGGACAATTTTTTTACATTTACCAAGCCAATTAACCTACAAACCTGTATGTGTTTGGAGTGTGGGAGGAAACCGAAGATCTCGGAGAAAACCCACGCTGGTCACGGGGAGAACGTACAAACTCCGTACAGACGGCACCCATAGTCAGGATCGAACCCGGGTCTCCGGCGCTGCATTCGCTGTAAGGCAGCAACTCTACCGCTGCCCCACCGTGACCGCCACTGTGACCGAGTTTGTCCAACCTCTCCCTGCAGCTGATGCCCATAATCCAGGCAGCATTCTGGTATATTGCAAATGTTTTGGTCACTAATGCTTTTACCCCCATGGTGAAATACAGACCATCTACTCAACTAGCTTGATGGCCTACGTCATATCTGTTTGGCTCTGAGATCTATTGGAATGGTTGCCTCTCATGTTAAGAATGTCTGGTTAGAAACTGAGTGTGCCTTGTGAACTAGGTTCCCGCGTGGACTTTTTTATTAACCACCCATTGGGACGTTTGCCTAGGCTGGGTGAACTCAGCTCAACCCGCTGAGTTCTCCCAGTGTTCAGTTCTTGTGTTCCAGATTCCAGCCTCTGCAGTTCCCTTTTGTATTCAATTAATAGCAATATCCGTAGAAACAAGGAACTACAGATGCTGATTTACCAAGGAAAGACACAAAGTGCTGGAATAACTCAGCGGGTCAGGCAGCATCCCTGGAGAGTATGGATAGATTTCATTGCGTTAGGACCCTTTTTCAGACTGGAGAAGGGTCCTGACCTGAAACATCACCTATCCAATAACAACCTCTGGTTCAACAATGCTTAAAACTCATATTGCATGGTATACTCAGTTCCTAACCAGACAGTTCCAAAATGTGGCCTCACCAATGTCTTATACACCTGTAACATGATCTCCCAACTTATATACTCAATACTCAGACTGATGAAGACCTATGTGCCTTTTAACTGCAGTTGTACAGGGTCTTGGTGAGACCACACCTGGAGTATTGCGTACAGTTTTGGTCTCCTAATCTGAGGAAAGACATTATTGCCATAGAGGGAGTACAGAGAAGGTTCACCAGACTGATTCCTGGGATGTCAGGACTTTCATATGAAGAAAGACTGGATAGACTCGGCTTGTACTCGCTAGAATTTAGAAGATTGAGGGGGGATCTTATAGAAACTTACAAAATTCTTAAGGGGTTGGACAGGCTAGATGCAGGAAGATTGTTCCCGATGTTGGGGAAGTCCAGAACAAGGGGTCACAGTTTAAGGATACGGGGGAAGTATTTAAGGACCGGGATGAGAAAAACATTTTTCACGCAGTGGTGAATGTGTGGAATTCTTTGCCACAGAAGGTAGTTGAGGCCAGTTCATTGGCTATATTTAAGAGGGAATTAGATGTGGCCCTTGTGGCTAAAGGGATCAGGGGGTATGGAGAGAAGGCAGGTACAGGATACTGAGTTGGATGATCAGCCATGATCATATTGAATGGCGGTACAGGCTCGAAGGGCCGAATGGCCTCCTCCTGCACCTATTTTCTATGTTGCTATGTTAACCACTGCTACCTGTGACGCTACTTTGAAGGAACTGTGTACTTGCACTCCTCGATCCCTCTGCTTGACAACATTCCCCAAAGCCCTAGTCAAAGTATTGTCGGGTTATTGAGTTTAGAAGTTAGGATATTATGTTATAATTGTACAAGATATTGGTAGGGCCGCACTTGGAGTATCGTGTTCAATTTTGGTCATCTTGTTATAGGAAATATGTTGTTATGCTGAAATAGTACAGAGAAGATCCATGAGGATGTTGCCAGGACTTGAAGTCATGAGCAAAAGGGAGAGGTTGGGCAAGATAGGACCTTATTTGTTGGAGTGCAGGGGGCTGAGGGGTGATGTTATAGAGGTGTATAAGAGGGGAATAGATAGTGTGAATGCATAGAGTCTCTTACCCGGGGTTGGGGAATCAAGAACCAGTGGGCATAAGTTCAGGGGGAGAGGGAGGTGGATATATGGAACGAGCTGCCAGAGGTGGTAGGTGAGACTGATAATACAATAACATATAAATGACATTTGGACAGATACATGGCAGGAAAGATTGGGAGGAATATGGGCCAAACGCAAGCAGATAGGACTAGTGGAGATGGGGCATGGTCAGCATGGGCATGTTGGGGTGAAGGGCCTGTTTTTGTGCTGTGTGACTCTCAACATTTATTAATAAGTATTCTTTTAGAGATACAGCATGGAAACAGGCCCTTTGGCCCACCAAGTCCGCCCGACCAGCGATCCCCGCACATTTACGCTATCCTACACACACTCGGGACAATTTTACATTTATAACAAGCCAATTAATTAGCCTAGAAACCTGCACATCTTTGGAGTGTGGGAGGAAACCGAAGATCTCGGAGAAACCCCACACGGTCATGGGGAGAACGTACAAACTCCGCACAGATAAGCACCTGCAGTCAGAATTGAACCCGGGTATCTGGGGGCTGTGAGGCAGTAGCTCTACCCGCTACTCCACCGTGCCGCCCTTTACCTATTGAGGTTATTTCTTGTTCATTGTTTAAGAGCCGTTTGTGTTTCTAATCTACTCTGTGTGATGTTGTTGGATTTATTTTGGCAGGAAGTCAGTTCTTGCTGGAGACCTGCATTGGGCAGAATGTTAAGCGCTTGATCTACACCAGCAGTGTGGAGGTGGTGGGGCCCAACACAAGAGGTGATCCCATCTGCAATGGGGACGAAGACACGGTGTACACCAGCAAACTGAAGTTTCTGTACAGCAGAACCAAATATGTGGCAGAGCAATTAATACTAAAGGCAAATGGGTCCAGCCTACCTAATGGTGAGCCGATGGTGACGTCTGCCTTACGGCCCATGTACATCTACGGTGAGAATAGTCGCTTCCTCCTGGCACATTTGGATGACGGAATCACCAACGGGAACGTCCTGCAGAGAACATCCAAGAAGCAGGCTCTTGTGAATCCGGTCTATGTAGGCAACGCGGCTTGGGCCCATGTTACATTGGCCAGAGCTATGAAAGAAGAGGGCAAGAAGGAGATAGTTGGTGGGAAGTTTTATTACATTACAGATGACACTCCACACATGAGCTACTCAGATTTTAACCAAGAGTTGATGAGCTTTCTGGGGTTCTCGCTTCAACCACATCTCCTCATGCCTCTGCCGCTCTTCTACTTTGTCGCCTACTTAATGAAGATGCTGGAGTTTCTGCTCAGGCCTTTTGTCAAGTATGTGCCCAAAACAAGCCCACAGCTCATCACAATGCTGAACACCACGTTCATCTTTACCAGCGACAAAGGGCGGAATGACTTTGACTATGCCCCACTCTACAGCTGGGAAGTGGCAAAAGGAAAGACCATGGCCTGGTTGGCCTCCGTTGCACAAGAGCGAAGAGAGTTTTTAAACAGGAAGTAACACCTACCCTGCCTGAAGCCTGAACGTTAGTGGGTAGAAGTTTGACGTCTGAGTGGTTTATCTGGTTAAAGTCTTCACAAACAATTTGTTGTCACTTGTATAATGTGGTTGGAATTTAAAGGCGGAGTACTCCCTCATCACTTGCCATTCATATAACCATATAATATAACCATATAATAATTACAGCACGGAAACAGGCCATCTCGACCCTTCTAGTCCGTGCCGAACACGTATTCTCCCCTAGTCCCATATACCTGCGCTTAGACCATAACCCTCCATTCCTTTCCCGTCCATATAACTATCCAATTTATTTTTAAATGATAAAAACGAACCTGCCTCCACCACCTTCCCTGGAAGCTCATTCCACACAGCCACCACTTTCTGAGTAAAGAAGTTCCCCCTCATGTTACCCCTAAACTTCTGTCCCTTAATTCTCAAGTCATGTCCCCTTGTTTGAATCTTCCCTACTCTCAGTGGGAAAAGCTTATCCACGTCAACTCTGTCTATCCCTCTCATCATTTTAAAGACCTCTATGAAGTCCCCCCTTAACCTTCTGCACTCCAAAGAATAAAGCCCTAACTTGTTCAACCTTTCTCTGTAACTTAATTGCTGAAACCCAGGCAACATTCTAGTAAATCTCCTCTGTACTCTCTCTATTTTGTTGACATCCTTCCTATAATTAGGCGACCAAAATTGTACACCATACTCCAGAATTGGCCTCACCAATGCCTTGTACAATTTTAACATTACATCCCAACTTCTATACTCAATGCTCTGATTTATAAAGGCCAGCACACCAAAAGCTTTCTTTACCACCCTATCTACATGAGAAGTTACCATCGGACAAAGACATTGGAGCAGAATTAGGCCATTCGGCCCATCGAGTCTACTGGGTTACAAGTCCACAGTACTTTAGAATGGTCACCCTGACAGGTAGTGATTATAGATATTTCTATGGATAATATCTGCAGGTGATAATAAATACCCTAACCTAACCTAAACCCAGTTTCAATTTGTTGACAATTGATGTCGAATTGGAAACGTTAATATAGGGTATAGAATCTTGAGTATGATTTGATCCAAGTTAAGTCCTATTCAGCGGTCATAGAGCGGTACAACATGGAGGCAAGCCCTTCGGACAGACGTCCATGCTGACCAAGTTGGCATACTAGGCTTGTCCCATTTGCCTGCGTTTGGTCCACAGCCCTCCAAACCCTTCGTAGAACCACTTGCAGATCTAATCATCGTGGAAACATTCTTTGCTAGTCTATCCAATCATTTGCACATATCCTAGGAGTGTTTATATAGAACTATACAGCACAGGAACAGGCCCTTCAGCCCACAATGTCTGTGTCAAGCATGATGCCAAGGTAAACTTTTCTCTGCCTGTATGTGATCCACGTCCCTCCTTCCTTATCTGCCTGTGTAAAAGCCTCTTGAAACGCCACTGTGGTATCTATCTCCACCACCGGCCCTGTGTAACTGTACATCACTGAGTAACCTTTAACCGTGACTATTTGTTTTTGAAGGCAGAGACCACACGGACAGATCACTCAACCAGTGCGAGATTTATGACAGTGGAAATATTTATACTCAACAACGCCTGCTGCCCCCCCTGGGAGAGCGGAAGACTTTGTCCACAGTGTGATCTGCAGATTTTCCTTGGCACCAGTCATGACCTGGTCTGAGGGTGACGTCCCAACTACAGAGAGTCCTCCAGGCAAATGTAAACCCCTCGGGCACGTGCAAACCAGCACAGCTCATTCTTTCATCAATCTCCCCGGCTGGCTGCTTCGACATGGCTGCTGCCCCATATGTAATCTCCCCCAGCCCTGGGACAGCTGCTTCCCCTGTACTAATACACGGTCACCTCCCACCCCCCACTAGCATCCTCGTTAAAATTACATATCAGATATGTCATGGCAAAGCAAGGAATCACTGCTCACGGTCTGTGATTTAACTCTTCCCCAACATCCAGGCACTCACCACTCTCTGTGTGAAATACTTGCTGTTGGTAGAATGTGGCAGATCTTAGAGTGCTGGTTCCAGAGGAGGATTTTATTGTCAACGTTTCAATGTTATTTTATTGTCGCATGGATTTCAGTGGAGTGAATATTTTTTTTTGTGTGTGCAGTTTATACACAATCTTACTATACATAAGCACAATAAAACTTACGTACATACAAGAGTGTAAGGCAGTAGATTACACTCAGGCAGTACATAAGAGTCGCCATGTTTCCAGTGTCATTTTGTACCTTCAAGTACAAAGTTGCTAAAAATGTGGTCTCAACTTGGCCGTAAAGGCCCGTTGTCCTGGCGATGGCACCAGGTCGGAGTTGCAGGGGTCAGCCTGGCCAGGCGATGTGTCCGTGTCCTCCTCCACGGCTCCGCCGCTCCACACGTGATGTGTGAGGTGTCAGGATCGAGGCCTCAGTACAGTAGGCCACGGGAGGCCCTACAGCAGCCTGGGGCTTGATTAGATCAGGCGCGACTTGCAGTGGCATGGAGCGGCGGAGCCGTGGAGGAGGACACGGACACATCGCCTGGCCAGGCTGACCTTGCCTTAGTCCACCACCACTTAGTCCCTTGCCTTAGTCCACCACCACTCCAACTCCGTGAGGGTTTGTAGGTTTATCGCTCAGTAAATTGCCCCTAGTGTGTAGGCAGTGGATGAGACAATGTGATAACAGAAAACGAGTGTGAATAGGTGATCAATGGTCGGCATGCACTCGGTGGGCTGAAGGGCCTGTTTCCACGTTATATCGCTAAACTAAATGCTGTGCGTGCCAGCAATGCCCACAACCCAGGAATGAATAGTAATAAAAAAAATCTTATACATAAGGGTTAAAAATACACAATTTTACAATATTGAGCTAACCACTGGATTATAACAAAAGCAGACATCACATTGATATTTAATTAGCAAAGTCTTCGAACAAATATCAAATGTAGCACATTAATAATCAGCTATTTTATATCAAAATATTAGTTTTGCTTTATCTCAGCAGTTTGGCTGGGCTTGTATGTTTCTAGTTTGGTTACAGTCTGAAGAAGGATTCCAACCCAAAACCTCACCTATCCATGTTCTCCAGAGACTCTGTCTGACCTGCTGAATTACTCCAGCATTTAGCCTTGTACTCAAAGATTGTAGCATCTACGGTTCCATGTGTCTCTGACTTGGTTATAGTGATGTGTTGGGGATTCACTCCTTGTGTATCAATTTATGTACTCGCTGTGGATAAATTGCAGAGATTTAAATCAATCAAGCTATTTTGTCGTGGGATTAATAGAGGAAATGTAGCTGCCACTTGCCACGAGAAGAATGGGAAGCCCTGGAGGATAGACCTTGCAATCTGTGCAGACTTAAAGATCACCACCCCTACAATCATAGAGATTTACATTCCCTGTAACCATAATTCACATTTATGTACCGTATCAATTATGAATTGCACATGGTACAACTAAATTTAAAAGTCAATCCCACGGTGCGATTCACAAGAGCAATTTTAAATATATAAGAAAAGAATATATATATATATTTAAAAAAAAAATTATATATCTATATCTATCTATCTATCTATCTATCTATCTATCTATCTATCTATCTATCTATCTATCTATCTATCTATCTATCTATCTATCTATCTATCTATCTATCTATCTATCTATCTATCTATCTATCTATCAATATATAAAACTCTCGTCCCATCCGTCTGGCTGCCGTCCGGATCCCTTTCTGCCTTTCGATTCGTTCCCGCCGTGCGATGTCACAATGCCCGATGCTCGCAGACGTCCAATCGCAATGCCCGACGCTCGCAGACGTCCAATCGGAATGGATCCATTTACATGTACGGCTTCCGGCCGCATTTCTTCCTTTGATTCCCTGCAACTCCGAAACCAGACGCAGAATCGCCGACATCTTTTCCATTTCGGTAGAGATTTCACTTTTCTTTCTAAGTATCCGCTCCTCATTACATTTCGTCGTGTTTAAGTACACGTTTTTAATCAAATCCTTCCCCCCACCCCCCCCCAATATTTCAAAACTAAACTGGCTTCTCACCCATAGAATCAGCACCAGCCCCAGCCCCTGGTGAACGTTCCATCGTGTGATGTCACAATGCCCGATGCTCACAGATGTCCAATCGGAATGGATTCATTTACATATGCCTTTGCAGGAGCACAAGCACTTGGTGAACGTTCCATTGTGTGATGTCACAATGCCCAATGTTCAAATACATTGTTGCCATAGAGGGAGTACAGAGAAGGTTCACCAGACTGATTCCTGGGATGTCAGGACTTTCATATGACGAAAGACTGGATAGACTCGGCTTGTACATGCTAGAATTTAGAAGATTGAGGGGGTATCTTATAGAAATGTACAAAATTCTTAAGGGGTTGGACAGGCTAGATGCAGGAAGATTGTTCCAGATGTTGGGGAAGTCCAGAACAAGGGGTCACAGTTTAAGGATAAGGGGTAAATCTTTTAGGACCGAGATGAGAAAAACATTTTTCACACAGAGAGTGGTGAATCTCTGGAATTCACTGGCACAGAAGGTAGTTGAGGCCTGTTCATTGGCTGTATTTAAGAGGGAGTTAGATGTGGCCCTTGTGGCTAAAGGGATCAGGGGGTATGGAGAGAAGGCAGGTACAGGATACTGAGTTGGATGATCAGCCACGATCATATTGAATGGTGGTGCAGGCTCGAAGGGCCGAATGGCCTACTCCTGCACTTAATTTCAATGGTTCTATGTTTCCCTCTCTCACCCCTCTCCCTCTCCCACCCATCCCTCTCTCCCCCACCCCCTTCCCTCTCTACCCCACCCCCTTCCCTCTCTCCACCCGCCCCCTTCCTCCTACCCCTCTGTCCCTCTTCCATCACTCCCCCTACCCCTCTCCTCCTCCCTCCCCACTCTTCCACCTCTCCCCCTTCCCCCTCCACTCTCCCTCCCCACTCTTTCCCCTCTCTCACCCCCCTCTCCCTCCTCCTCCTCCCTACCTCCCCATCCTCCCCCTCCCCCACATCTCTCTCCCCATCCCCCTCTCTCACCCCCTACCCCGCTCTCCTTTCCCTCCCAAATCTGTCCCGTTTCCTCCACCTCCTCTCCCCTCCCTCCCCTCTTCACATCCCCCCTCCCCCCACCTGTGTGTTTGGGGGGTGGTTAATGTGAGTTTGATGCCGCAGCCCCCCCTCCCCCCCCCCGCAAAACGCCGCTGGGGAAACAGACCCAACGGGTCTGCACTTGGTCTAGTTAATATATAAAACTCTCGCCCCATCCGTCCGGCTGGCGTCCGGATCCCTTTCTGCCTTTCGATTCGTTCCCGCCGTGCGATGTCACAATGCCCGATGCTCGCAGATGTCCAATCGCAATGCCCGACGCTCGCAGACGTCCAATCGGAATGGATCCATTTACATGTACGGCTTCCGGCCGCATTTCTTCCTTTGATTCCCTGCAACTCCGAAACCAGACGCAGAATCGCCGACATCTTTTCCATTTCGGTAGAGATTTCACTTTTCTTTCTAAGTATCCGCTCCTCATTACATTTCGTCGTGTTTAAGTACACGTTTTTAATCAAATCCTTCCCCCCCCCCCCCAATATTTCAAAACTAAACTGGCTTCTCACCCATAGAATCAGCACCAGCCCCAGCCCCTGCTGAACGTTCCATCGTGTGATGTCACAATGCCCAATGTTCACATATGTCCAATCGGAATGGATTCATTTACATATGCCTATGCAGGAGCCCCAGCCAATGGTGAACGTTCCATCGTGTGATGTCACAATGCCCAATGCTCAAAGACATCGTTGCCATAGAGAGGGAGTACAGAGAAGGTTCACCAGACTGATTCCTGGGATGTCAGGATTTTCATATGAAGAAAGACTGGATAGACTCGCCTTGTACTCGCTAGATTTTAGAAGATTAAGGGGGTATCTTATAGAAACGTATAAAATTCTTAAGGGGTTGGACGGGCTAGATGCAGAAAGATTGTTCCGGATGTTGGGGAAGACCAGAACAAGGGGTCAAAGTTTAAGGATAAGGGGGAAAGCAGAATCGCCGACATCTTTTCCATTTCGGTAGAGATTTCACTTTTCTTTCTAAGTATCCGCTCCTCATTACATTTCGTCGTGTTTAAGTGCACGTTTTTAATCAAATCCTTCTCCCCCCCCCCCCCCCCCCAATATTTCAAAAATAAACTGGCTTCTCACCCATAGAAGCAGCCCCAGCCCCAGCCCCAGCCCCTGGTGAACGTTCCATCGTGTGATGTCACAATGCCCGATGCTCACAGATGTCCAATCGGAATGGATTCATTTACATGTACGGCTTCCGGCCGCATTTCTTCCTTTGATTCCCTGCAACTCCGAAACCAGACGCAGAATCGCCGACATCTTTTCAGTTTCGGTAGATTTCACTTTTCTTTCTAAGTATCCGCACCTCATTACATTTCGTCGTGTTTAAGTACACGTTTTTAATCAAATCCTTCCCCCCACCCCCCCCCCAATATTTCAAAACTAAACTGGCTTCTCACCCATAGAAGCAGCACCAGCCCCAGCCCCTGGTGAACGTTCCATCGTGTGATGTCACAATGCCCGATGCTCACAGATGTCCAATCGGAATGGATTCATTTACATATGCCTTTGCAGGAGCACAAGCACTTGGTGAACGTTCCATTATGTGATGTCACAATGCCCAATGTTCAAATACATTCTTGCCATAGAGGGAGTACAGAGAAGGTTCACCAGACTGATTACTGGGATGTCAGGACTTTCATATGACGAAAGACTGGATAGACTCGGCTTGTACATGCTAGAATTTAGAAGCTTGAGGGGGTATCTTATAGAAACGTACAAAATTCTTAAGGGGTTGGACAGGCTAGATGCAGGAAGATTGTTCCAGATGTTGGGGAAGTCCAGAACAAGGGGTCACAGTTTAAGGATAAGGGGTAAATCTTTTAGGACCGAGATGAGAAAAACATTTTTCACACAGAGAGTGGTGAATCTCTGGAATTCACTGCACAGAAGATAGTTGAGGCCTGCTCATTGGCTGTATTTAAGAGGGAGTTAGATGTGGCCCTTGTGGCTAAAGGGATCAGGGGGTATGGAGAGAAGGCAGGTACAGGATACTGAGTTGGATGATCAGCCACGATCATATTGAATGGTGGTGCAGGCTCGAAGGGCCGAATGGCCTACTCCTGCACTTAATTTCAATGGTTCTATGTTTCCCTCTCTGCACCCCTCTCCCTCTCCCACCTATCCCTCTCTCCCCCACCCCCCTTCCCTCTCTACGCCACCCCCTTCCCTCTCTCCACCCGCCCCCTTCCTCCTACCCCTCTGTCCCTCTTCCATCACTCCCCCTACTACC